>NC_090228.1:45081702-45425032 GCF_024489055.1 Chanodichthys erythropterus
AACAAACAGGTCAGTTTCATTCTCAAAGCTGAACTCAATCATTTGATTTTTATTAAAATGTCTCGCTAAACTGAAATTAATTATATTTTTGAATAATGTCATATGAGTGTCTTAATTAAAGTGGATCTATTTATTCGGGTCACCTCATGTGGACAGACATGTTAAGATCACATGACCAGACAAATGCTGCCTTCAACCTGAGAAGATCCAAGTTGAGATATCAAAAAAAAAAAAAAAAGGCAGACAGCGATATGAGCAAAGACAAATTTCATCAGGTTGAAATTACAAATAAAGCTGTGAATTATCTGCATAGGCCATATGTCCACCAAAATGCTTTTTCCTGAGGCCAGATAATTTTTCCAGTTGTTTTTGATGGGAGTGCCTCATTTTTAAAACGCCAGCAGTGTGACAAGGTGCTGAGCATCTATTTTACACTGAGCACTTCAGTGTTTTTTTTTTTTACCGGCTGCTGATATTTGAAAAATGTTCAACTTTGGGTAAAACGCAGCGCTCGTCACTGTCACTTTTTACTCCGCTGTCTAATCACAGTGGTTGCTTCTTGTCATCTGCTTGTACAACAGATGACAAGAAGCATAATGATGAAACAAAATTTAAAAGAACAGCCAGGTCAAATACATTACATTGTATTGACATTTTTACATAGAAACAATACAGAAACAAACTATCTGTGAAGTGAGATTCTAATAATATACAAAACAGTTCAATCTCTTTATTTAATTTCTTAAAAACGATTATATGAAGAACAGGTGGATTAATTTTGTGAAGAGCCATCTTGATAAAGAGCTGACAATCCCCACCAACACCTGCTTCTGCAGTGATAATTTGACACTGAATAGTTTTACAAACTGTCATCAGAGACAACTGGGACTCACTGATAATTCGCTGTTATTGGTGAATGAGGCTGAACGACTATATCCCGCCTCAACCTTCATCCTCCCATCCCGCCGACAACTGATGACATGGGGTTGGACAGACTATCTCCTGTCCCGGCCTTTATCCTGGATCTGGTGCCATAGTAGGCAGTACGTGCCCACCAATGAGTGTAAACTGCCTTGTGTGCTTACTGGCCAGCCTCCGCCTCTGCTCAGCTTAAGCAACAGCCTCCACCTAATCAGCAGAGGGCTTGCCACAAGAGAGGCGTCCCGTCCCCGGCCAAGCCTGCTGGCAAGAGGATGAACAGAAGCGTCCCGTCCCCGGCCAAGCCTGCTGGCAAGAGGATGAACAGAAGCGTCCCGTCCCCGGCCAAGCCTGCTGGTAAGAGGATGAACAAACGGCCCTGAGACAGGCAACCCAGAGGTAGAAGGGTTTGCTCTCCAGGAGATGGTGACACCACACGCACCACTGCCCCACCATTGCCCCCACCCTACTGCTTGAGAGCACTACCAGACCTTCTCACACACCCTTTGTCCCCACGTGGAAGTAGGTTGGTATTGCATTACACACCCAGACCCCATTTCAGGGTGCTATGCCTCCCGAGCCTGCCCTATGGTGCATCTGTGGAGTGGGTGGGCTCATTAGTACGGTCTGTGGAAGCCTGGCTAGCACATCCCTCTGGCTCACCCGCACCATCAGGCTCGGCTATGCAGTTCAGTTTGCATCCTTACAAGTTCCAGGGCATCTACTTCACTCCTGTGCGGAGCAGCAATGCCACAATCTTATGGAAAGAGATTGAAGTCCTGTTGGCGAAGGATGCAATCGAGCCAGTCCCTCCAGCCGAGATGAGGTTAGGGTTCTACAGCTCCTATTTCATTGTACCCTAAAAAGGCGGTGGGTTACGGCCAATCTTGGACCTGCTTGGACACTTCACAAGCTCCCGTTCAAGATGTTGACGCAGAAGCGCATTTTCGAATGCATCCGTCCCCAAGATCACTCATCTCAGTATAGCAATATAGTTTGGAAAAAGCCAATATGGCATGTTTACTAATGTAAATTATTAATATGCAGGCAGAATATACAGGATTCACATTTAAACGCTCATTTTGTGGTTTTATATTCATAGACACTAGTCTATATCACAATTAGAATAAAGAACTTAGGAATAAAAAACTTACCATTTGCAATTCTCAGCTGGATCAAGTTGATCCTCGAAAAGAAATTGAAACCGGTTATGCTCTTCCTCTGAGGTAAATCCTTTTAGAATTATTCCTAATTTCAAAAAGATGAAAAGTACAGTAGTCAACATTTGAAGTGGATCAAAAAAGTTCATCAAAGTTGTCCTAAGAAGAAGGCTTTAAGACAAATTTGATGAAAGGTTTTGATCCACTTCAAATGTTGACTACTATAGATGAATCCAACTAAGCTTGATGTAGCTGCTGAGTCATGGAGATCCAAGATATGTCTAATGTTTGTGTGATAAGTATTCTCTAAGTTACAGTTCATTTTCTAATAACTATCAGAATGGACTTATTGAGAAAGTGACGTCAGATAATGCATCATGTTATTTTTCTTAATTTTGCAAAAAACACATTTTGTTTTTACTCTGATTGCACACATATAAGAGTAGACATTCTTTAGTTTCAATTGATATATTTTATCTGTATGACAAAATTATGGAATAATAAGTCGATTTTGTTATTTTTAATAATTTATTAAGAAAAAATAATTTTTAGCCACGTGTGGCTGTCTTTACAGGTTAATTTGATGAGAGGCATGTGATTAATCAGCACAAAAGGGTGCAATTAATTGTGATTTAAAAAAATTTAATCTATTGATAGCTCTAGTAAAAATATTTGGATCAAGTAAATGAGGGATTTCTGATGGAATCTGTCTTAAACATCCTGCCATATTGTCCAGTGTAGTTTAGTGAGAGCGTTTATATCAGTGGTCTTAAACTCAGCTTCTGGAGGGCCACGGTTCTGGAGAGTTTAGCTCCATTCAGCTTTAACTCACCTGCCTGAAAGATTCTAGTAACCATGAAGACCTTGGCTGCATCCGAAAACGTAGGTAGCTGTCTTGCTGCCTCGCTGTCTTATAAGAGAATGACTTGTACGGCAGAGTTTGTGCATGAAGGTACCTCACGAAACTGATTTTGGACTGACTTCTGAGGCAGCATAACAGTTTAATGATCTACAGCAAAATAGCGCAAGCTTTGGTGAGATCTATACAAATATTTAATTATTACAGTTGTAATTTCTCGAAATAAATTATATCAAACACAAACTGAGCAGCAAACGCAACTTTCGGACGCCATCTTTATTTTTCTAGCTCAACTGTCACAGAATGGAAAGCACAGGATTGTGGGATATCAAAGGCAGCTAAGGATACATCTATGCTTCCTTCAAAAATCGATCTGAGGAAGGTATCTCATGAGACAGGAAGTGAAGCTAACATTAGATTCGGACATGCCTTGATGCCTTCCTACCTTGAAATGTGTTCTCAGAAGGCAGCATTTTCCAGTTTTCCGACGCAGCCCTTGATTAGCTGGATCAGGTGTGTTTAATTAGGGTTGGAACTAAACTCTGGAGGACATTGGCACTCCAGGAGCAGAGTTTGAGACCACTGGTCTATAGACTATAGTAAGATAATACTTTCTTGGCCATAGACTGTTAAATCCTAATACATGTCCAACACCTTGTAAGAGCATGTAGCTGTGATCAGCATGATTGGGGACGTGCAAACCAACTTAAAGACTCAACTCAAACAAAGACTTTATTAACTACACTAAACAAACTGATCTAAAATAAATATATAAGCATACAGTTTGAGTTTCCTTCAGTCTAAACATTCTTCCTACATCAGAGTAAAGAATAAAAAATGTTAAATGTTATGTCAATTGTCGTTTTAACTATGAACGATTTTACTTCTAGGAACTCCTTTTGGGGGAACTAAAGTAGCTCCAGTACTGTCTAAACCAATACTATAGGAACTATCAGTGACATAAGTGTACGTTGATTGGTCAACCGCATGTGAAACACTGTCATTTTTAAAAAGCTGTGTAAACATATTTACTTCACAAACATGGAAAACAGCAATACTGGCATTTACCTGTTGTGTGCAGGGCAAGGAAACTGTGCCTAGTGTCTGATGCTTTGTGCCATTTAAACTGGGGATAACTTTTGTCTTTTTTTCCTTAGACCTGATGGTGCTGAGTCAAGATCTGAATGACATCAAAGAGAAACAACTGAATGAGAAACAGCGTGATTTCATAACTGAAGAAAAATCTTTTAGTTGCTCACAGACTGAAAAGACTTCCTTCAACCGAAAAGGAGACCGCATGAGAGTTCACACTGGAGAGAGCCTTTATGCCTGCCCACAGTGTGGAATAAATTTTACTCGAAAAGGAAACTTGAAAAGGCACATGGAAATTCACACTAGAGAGAAGTCTTACACCTGCCAACAGTGTGGGAAAGTTTTTAACCTAAAAAGAAGTCTTAATTGCCACATGAGTGTTCATACTGGAGAGAAGCATTTCAGCTGCCCTCAGTGTGGAAAAAGTTTCAAGGGAAAAGGAAAACTTAATTACCACATGAAAATTCACACTGAAGAGAAGCCTTTTACATGCCCTCAGTGTGGAAAAAGTTTCAAACTAAAAGGAACCCTTAAAGACCATATGATAATTCACACAGGAGAGCTCCCTTTCTCCTGCCAACAATGTGGAAAAAGTTTCAAACTAAAAGGACACCTTACAGACCACATGAGAATTCACACAGGAGAGAAACCCTACACATGCCCTCAGTGTGGAAAGAGTTTCAGTCGCAAAGAACAATTTAAAAACCACATAAGAATTCACACTGGAGAGAAGCCTTTCACCTGCCATCAATGTGGAAAAAGTTTCAACCAAAAAGCAATCCTTAACACACACATGAGAATTCACACTGGAGAGAAGCCTTACACCTGCCCTCAGTGTGGAAGGAGTTTCAAACTAAAAGGACACCTTAAAGACCACATGAGAATTCATACAAAAAGTTTCAACCAACCAGGAACCCTTAACATGCACAGAATTCACACTGGAGATAATCCATTCATATGTGATCTATGTGGAAAGAGTTTTAAATATAAAGGAACCTTAAAGTACCACATGAGCCTTCACTCAAGGTTCACATAAGAGTTTTGTTATAGAGAGGTCTTGTACCAGCCCTGAAAGCCCTGATATACTCACTGTAAAGTTCTTTTCCAGTCTTTGCTTAGTGGCAGCGGACTTAATTGAACATCTCAAGTGGCATTTATATGACTATGTAAATGTGTGCTGTGCATTTTCCTTTCAGTAACAAAATAAATGCGAGGGAAAAGGTACTCATTGATTCAATACCATTTTCATTGTATTTGTAATTTTAAAATATAAATTTACTTCAGTTATTTTCATGCTTAATTATGCCTGATAAATGTTTTGTACAAGCTTCTGTTACTTTCACTGTTCATTCTATTGCTCTATCATTCTACTTTCATTTAACTCTTTTCCTGCCATTGACAGAAATCGCTTCCCCGCCATTGGGAATTTCCGACTTACAGTGATTTCACTTTTATTTGATAGGGGGTGTTATTACACATCTTCTTACAAATTACTAAATCTCCTGATCAAAACACAGGTGAAGAAGCAGAAACAAGCAATAGCCTATGTAAGCATATGCATGTAAAATAATGTGATCATCAACATTAAACAGCATATATCAAAACTAATGTTACTGAATGAAATGTCGACCCAGGATGAACTGTGAAGCTTTAGGGGTCTTGATGGACCTGCCGATACCATTTTTTGCCGATTTACATTTTTATTTCTTAAAAATAAGAATTAATAGGAGAATTAATTAAGAATTACTACAGGACTGGAAATAATGAAATGTAAAATAAAGCTGGATGGTCTTCCTTGTAAAAATTAAATACAGATTAATGCTTACAATTTAAGTTACAAAAGTTATTCAGTCAAGAGCAGAGAAAGCGCGTATTAACATTCTCCTCTAAAAGTGATCGGGCAGACCAAACCGTAAGTCGTAAAGACCTGAAACTTTGAGTGCTGGTAGTACTGACACTAGCTACAACGTCATCAAGACTCACCCCGATCGGCCTGACGGGGGCGCTACAGTGGTGAAAAGTATGAAATCGCTCATAACTCTTAGGGAAGGATTTCAGATTGCGCTAGTGCAAACCTCTTTTGGTGTTAAGCTACTGTCAGGATGTACTAAAGACACACAGTACAAAATTAGTGCTTAAAAGGTATGATGATATGAGTTGTTTTTGCAGCTGACCATATTGCATATGCATTTGTAGGAGTTTCACTTTCAGACAAATGAATCACGCAACACAATTCATTAATGTTTGCACAAGTCAATTTACTGGTATTTGCGCCATTATGAGGAGACACCGCAAAGAACAGAGAGCACGTGGTAGAAGGGAGAAAATATTTTCCACTCGTATTAATTTCTTTGGAATGCCAGAGGAAGATGTTATCCGTATATTACATGTAACAAGTTGCGCATGTGTCAACCTGCAATGCTAATTTGCACTGCTCTTGTTAGATTGCATTGATCATTATGTAAATGATCTGACTGCGTCTGTGTTCTTTAAATTGCGCATCAGCAGTAGATTGTGCGCAAAACTTTCCACTCCCATCTGCTCATTTGTGGAATTGTACACTCATGCTAATTTGCCCATTTAGTAAATTTGGCCCTTAAACCATTAGGCGTAGGCTCAAGTGTGTTATATCATTGGAATCCTTGACTCAAGATGGACAAATTTTGTCTGTCATTTGTCCTCAGATTTGATCTCGCTCTGGCGAAATTTTCAGGTATTTGGGATTTTTTGAAAAACCTTTTGCGAACTAGTCTTGGCCCAATCGGAATAGCAAAACATGGGATTTTTCCAAATCCAGATCATTCTGATCCAGATTAAACTTCTTGAACAACTGTACCCAGGAGTCTGAATGTCAATAATTACCAGTAACTTGTGAATGGAAATATTTATTCACCAAACTAGACACACATACAGTGGGTACGGAAAGTATTCAGACCCCCTTCAATTTTTCACTCTTTGTTATATTGCAGCCATTTGCTAAAATCATTTAAGTTCATTTTTTTTCCTCATTAAGGTACACACAGCACCCCATATTGACAGAAAAACACAGGATTGTTGACATTTTTACAGATTCATTAAAAAAGAAAAACTGAAATATCACATGATCCTAAGTATTCAGACTAGAGGTCTACAAAGAAGACCCGAGGACCCGACCCGGGACCCATACGGGTTCGGGACTATATTTTAAATGGTCAGCCGGGTCCGGGTCGGGTCCTAATCTATTACTTCGGTTCCCGGGTCTGATTAACATTGTGTGTATACCCGAGCCGATTTGATTCGGAGATCACCTGGCCGTGTTGGGAGTCAGTCAGCGCTGTGCGTGTTTTGTAACTTGCAAAGTATGAGCCGGGAAATAAGGTGAAAAAACACGAGTGACCCCGGCAGAGCGGGCTGAGTTAATGCAAGCAAACGGTGATCATCGAGTTTTACTATTTCTATCGTGTGCAACAGTAATGCAAACAAACTTCAAATCTCAAGAACTGCTTGTAGCCTTGCACATTCGCATTTAAATAACATAGCCTATTTCAAATCATTAACAAAATATGAACTATCACACGAATGTCGAATCTGTGACGCTTAAAGCTATGTTTCAGGTTACTCCAGCTAACGCGCATGTCTCATGCGAGCGCACTTTCTTTCTCCCGTTTTTATAATAAAATTATGCCGTCTTGTTATATCTAAAGTTTTGGTCAGACTCGGCTCAGAAAGCACAGAAATGAACGCAAATAAGTAATGCTAACGTCAGCGGCCATGTCACTGAACAAGCAATCGTTATTATAGTTCAAAAGGGCAAACAGTCAAAGTTATTTTATTATGTGAGTTGACTCGAGTCTCTAGATACAACGAAATAATGCAATTGTCATCTGCATTTGTCATCGTGACAGCAAGTGAACTTTTAAAGCTGGAATAATGAGTGGATTAAGCATTTCAACCGGCAAGAGAGGAATAACGGATGGACTTTCTTGGCAAGTGCATCACAGTCAGGTAGAAGGGAGAAAGCTATAGCCTACTAATATTAGGTAAGACAACACATTTTATTTTCGCCACTTGTTTATTGACTTATTAATAGCAATTTGCTGTGGAATAGACCTATGTGCCGATCGGGTCCAGACGGGTCCGGTCAGGTTCGGGTCCAGCTTAGACGGGTCCGGGTAGTACATTTATGGCATTTCTCGGTTCTGCACGGGTTCGGGTCCAACTTTCAAAATAATAGTCGGGCCGGGTCGGTTCCGTGTAGCACATTTACGGGTCTCTTCGGGTTCGGGTATGAATTTTTGGACCCGTGAAGACCTCTAATTCAGACCCTTTGGTGCTGTCCATTTCTTCTGATCATCCTTGAGATGGTTCTAAACCTTCATTTGAGTCCAGCTGTGTTTGATTATACTGATTGGACTTGATTAGGAAAGCCACACACCTGTCTATATAAGACCTTACAGCTCACAGTGCATGTCAGAGCAAATGAGAATCATGAGGTCAAAGGAACTGCCTGAAGAGCTCAGAGACAGAATTGTGGCAAGGCACAGATCTGGCCAAGGTTACAAAAAATATTCTGCTGCACTTAAGGTTCCTAAGAGCACAGTGGCCTCCATTATCCTTAAATGGAAAACGTTTGGGATGACCAGAACCCTTCCTAGAGCTGGCCGTCCGGCCAAACTGAGCTATCAGGGGAGAAGAGCCTTGGTGAGAGAGGTAAAGAAGAACCCAAAGATCACTGTGGCTGAGCTTCAGAGATGCAGTCGGGAGATGGGAGAAAGTTAAGAAAGTCAACCATCACTGCAGCCCTCCACCAGTCGGGGCTTTATGGCAGAGTGGCCCGACGGAAGCGTCTCCTCAGTGCAAGACACATGAAAGCCTGCATGGAGTTTGCTAAAAAACACCTGAAGGACTCCAAGATGGTGAGAAATAAGATTCTCTGGTCTGATGAGACCAAGATAGAACTTTTTGGCCTTAATTCTATGCGGTATGTGTGGAGAAAACCAGGCACTGCTCATCACCTGTCAAATACAGTCCCAACAGTGAAGCATGGTGGTGGCAGCATCACGCTGTGGGGGTGTTTTTCAGCTGCAGGGACAGGATGACTGGTTGCAATCAAGGGAAAGATGAATGCGGCCAAGTACAGATATCCTGGACGAAAACCTTCTCCAGAGTGCTCAGGACCTCAGACTGGGCCGAAGGTTAACCTTCCAACAAGACAATGAACCTAAGCACACAGCTAAAATAACGAAGGAGTGGCTTCACAACAACTCCGTAACTGTTCTTGAATGGCTCAAGGTTTAATCTCAGATCTCAGACCAAAATACATGTTTGAGCTGTTTTAACTGAAAGCAACTTGCTCTGACATATCCTAAAATGTGTTGTTTTGTCTCACAATATCTCAAGAGTTACTTAAATGTCCTAATTGAAGTAAGGCCTTCTCCTGGCTTAATCACCTTGTCTGTGAAACCCTAGAGATTGTGTTTCTAATAAACTGCTTATTGCATTTTTATTTAGAAACTTAACACCATTCACTCTTAATAAGTGTAGATGAGGAGTAACAACTGAAGAAACCGGGCTATGACTTTAATGTAGTGAATCATATTCCTTTATACAGCTAAAAATATTTTAAACAAAACTGCTCATTATTAATAAGATCAAAGACGGATCATATGTTCATTTCTATCCAGTCCTTTGTTACTTTTCAGTATATACCTGTTATTGTGGGGAGAAAAAATTATGTTGGTAAATCAATGTCCGACCTTAATCAATGGAAATCTTAGAGCTTAATAGGGAACTTGTTTATATAAAAAAACAACTTTATATACAGCTTTATATATATATATATATATATATATATATATATATATATATATATATATATATATATATATATATATATATATTCACATTTTAGCACAAATTCCAAATCCCTACAATAAATAGTCAAAGGAAATGTAATCTACAGTTAATTACCATTTAGAAGAATTATTTTAACCATTTTAATTTAAGTACTCCATTCAGACAGACTAAATGAGTTATATTAAATACCAAATAAACTAATATTCTGTGGAGAAATTGAGATTGAATAAATGGATATAGTTAATGGATATAGTTATAGTTAGATCTCTCTGCAATCACACATTTAATTTTGATCCTCAAATTCTTAATGAGTTTAACACATTCTAAAGTTCTTTACAATCCTTTGTAATGTGAAGACCAAGAATTTTGACTTTTTGACTTTATTCTTGACTGAGACTTATTGAACTGAGAGCAGTTCACACTTGCTTAGATAAGCCAGAAACTCTTGAAAAACGGTTTGGTATTGATAACTTTTTGGAATCTCTGATTCATCCCATAAATCAACAATATGAATGTTTTTCTGTTTGAAGATTTCTATTAGTTTTAGCGTGCAGACAGGACATTTATTTTGGTGTTGGGGTGTGACGTCAAAAAACTGCGTCGCGCTCCTGCTGCATCTGATGTGATTCGACTGAAGAAAGGCTTGTGTTTGTATTCTTTTAAAGTGATGAATTGAGACAGTTTGTAGACATCTGTTATTATATACACACATACACAAGAATAAACAGTAAAGCGTATACACACATGAATAACTGAAAAGGAGTTTTTGAACCAAATGTAAACAAACAAACATTTGAAATGAATAATATAACTAATTAACTGCTGATGTTAATCTGTGTAATCTGATAAATGTAGTCTATAGAAAATGTAATAATACAAAATATAACTAAATACAGAGTTAGTATAATTTTTGTTCTTTTAATAATTTGTAATTCTAGTTTTGAGTGTTTTAGTCTAATCAGGTCATTTAAGTCCATTAACTCTGACTCTCTTTCCAGTGTGCTGAACTACTGAACTAGATATAATTGAGACACACCCAGAGATTTAGTGTGGATTTATTTTTCTTTGTTTTTTTTTTTTTCTTTTTCTTCTTCTTTCAGAAAAACTCCTGCTGAAGTGACTGAGATCCAGGTGACACTATTATAAAAATTGAGTTTATTAAAGAGAGTGCAGACATAAAGATTGAAGAAACATTCAGTCTGAAACAAGAAGAAACCGAGACACTAACAGGTTGGTTTCACTCTCTTAAAGCTGAACTCAGTCATAAACTCGCACATTAATCATTCGCTTTAGTTGAAACATGACGGCGTTTTATTGGGATAGTTTGTCCTTGTATTTAAATTCCACTGTAGTTAATTTGTGGCTAACTTTTAGCCTATTTTTTCATTTGTTTTTCAAGAATGAATTAATAGCCTAAAATGTTCTCCCATTTTAAGTAGATTGTGATTGGCAAGTTTAAAGTCCCCGTGAACCGTCTAACGAATTAATTAGCTCAAATTATGGGTGAAATCTATCAGTTTTCCTTATCGACTATTATAAAAGGAGATTATTCCTCTGGCCATGAGAAATAATTTCCTATTCTAGCATTAACGTGTAAAGCAGTTTGCAAAATCGAAACGTAGAAGTGACTTGATTTTCTGAATTAGCAACAGAAACAGTCGAGCATGAATATAATGGATTTAATATATGAAACTACGAATACATAGGCTATACGGCTAAATATACCAAAGAATAAACATACAGAAGTAAAAGTAAAGACAGGAAAAGAGAGAAGACAAATGGCAAAACTCACAGACAGTCCCTTAAAAGCCAGCAAAGAATCAGTCTCACTTGGTTAGGTCATGTAATTTATCGCATCTATTTTGAGCTGAAACTTCACAGACACTTTCAGGGGACACCTCAGACTTATATTACATCTTTTAAAAAGACGTTCTACGGCACCTTTAAAGCGGAGGAGAGGATGTTCACATTTGCTCATGCTGCCGCTTCTCTTTAACTGAGGCGCTAAAGCGATCTTCACGTCGCATTAAACAGCGCCAAAACGGTATTTATGTTTCGAATCTCATAATAAGATGGACGTCATTTGAAATCAGAGACTTTGCTTCATATCAAAAGTAACAAAGCACAAAGATTATTGTGATTTATTGGATGGGAGGCGCTACATATTCTGCTCACTCATCAACTGAAAACAGACAAATTTTTTCTTGGGATTTAAGAATCGATATCAGTTCGTAAAAATGAGAATCAATTAAAAAAAAAAATGTACCCAGCCCTATTGAACAGTCAATGTCCAGTGTGGATTTTGAGGAGGGAAAAGTTCTCTTTGTCTTGTCTGGTGGCTCAATTTGCATAATTTATGATGGTTTCAGAATTAGTAACTTTCACTTCAAAATACCTTAGGAATGGACTAATGCATGGTATCGTAACAGAACATACATAGTTATTTAAAGCATCCTGAGAGGGTTAATTTAAGACCAAACATGACAGTGTGAAAAAGACATAAAGACAGAGATACAGTCTTACACTCACATATAAAGGTTTGGGGGTACAACTCACACAACTAAAGTCATAACTAAGCTTATATAATATGGATACATGCATGCACACTTGAATACAACAATGGGTGCACTTTGGCATAATCATATTTTGAGGCTAAATGTAAATACAGTCTCCATACGTGTGTGTGTGTGTGTGTGTGTGTTTGTGATGTGTATTGGGGTTTTGGACAGTGTCTGTGGGTACATGGCCATTAACCCAACATGGGGTGATTTAGGGTGACTGTTTTGAAGTCCCCGGAGCTGGTGAGAATCTCTTCTGCTTAGCTTCAATGAGGCAACAAAGATGACAATGGGGCAATGTGACCCAGACCTGCCGGAGCCATGGTCTGTGAGTTATATGAAGAAGGTCAAACGTTAAAAGCTTTCTTTAATTTAAAGTTGTGTTGATGATCCTGATCCTGTGCAGACGATTTCCAACTTCCTCCACATATCCTTCCAGTGGGCATTCCCTGATGGTCCAATCAGACCCTCATCCAAGGCCTCCCAAAAATAAGTCCTCTAAGAGGTCCAGACGGCCCCAGAAACCAGCCTTCCTCAAGCCCGCTTCAGCCTTCCTCGAGCCCGCTCCGGTCTGTCACGAGCCCACGCCGGCCTTCCACGAGCCGCCAAAAGAGACTGAATGGCTGATAGAGTTTTGGGTGGAACCGGCAGTCCTTCCAGCCTTCCACGAGCCCTCTCCAGTCTTCCACAAAGCCTCTCCAGGTTTCCACAAGCCGCCAAAGGAGGTGGAATGGTTAATAGACTTTTTGGCAGAACCAGTGTTCCCAACCTTCCACGAGCCCACATCAGCCTTCCCCGAGCCTGCTCTAGGCTTCCAAGTGCCCGCTCCAGTCTTTGCCGAGCCCGCTCCAGCTGCCCACGAGCCCGGGGGGATGTGTTGGCAGTCCACTTCACATCCTGGGTAATATGAACTCCCAGGTATTTGAAACACTGCACCACCTTCACTCTCTCACCATTGATGTCTATGGGGCATTGGGCAGAGGGTTTCATTCCTCTGCTCTTCTCTGTCATCTTTGCTGCATTGAGGATCAAATTGTTATTTCAGCTCCAGCTCTCTTAGTTCTTGACCTCTGCTCTGTAGGCTGATTTGTTGTTTTTGCTTATTCTGCCTACAACAATTGTCGTCTGCAAACTTAATGATGGTGTTTGTCTCATAAGAGGATTTGCAGTTGTGTGTTTTAAAATTGCAGATCATACTAAACATGTTATACATGTGATCTTTGTTAACTACAGTAAGCAATTCTAAAACATTATTTCAAAAGAGTGTGAATTAATTCATAGGCAAAAACAATAAAAAAAGAAAATCTAGAGATGGGAAACTTAGATATATTTATCAATTTCTCAACTGTATTTGTCTGTGAAGTGAAGTGAAGTGAAGTGAAGTGAGAGTGCAACTCTCTAAAATTCATTTCGGTCACAGATTCCTTCGGTCTCATCTTGCTGATGTGTTTTTGCTGCTATGGTAACCAGTACTTGGTTTGGGGTTGCAGTTTGGGGATTACGGAGTTAAAGAACTGTAACTCATAGTTTGCTTGTTGAGTGAGGGGTATTAGGGCTGGATGATTTAATCAAATTCAGAACCTCTAACCAACATAATTTTCCCTTGTTGGTTATTTAATCCTGTTAATACTTTCCCCTTAAAACATACTACTACTACTACTAATAATAATGTTTATTTTATATAGCGCCTTTCTACAAACTCAAGGTCGCTGTACAGTATTATAACACAAATGACAACAGACAGGTAAACAATACAAAAGCATCAAAGGCCTCTGAGTGAGGGGGCTGAGATGTAAAATGCCTGACCACCAAATGATGAGTTTGTGATGTGGGATCAACAACAGACCAGTATCAGAAGATCTTAATGTGCGCATAGGAGAGTAGGTTTGAATGAGATCAGAAATATACTGGGGGGCAAGACCATGAAGTGCTTTGAATGTGATGAGGAGTATTTTGTATTGATTTCGGAATCGAACAGGTAGTCAATGGAGTCTGTGTAGAATGGGAGAAATGTGAGAAGATTTCTTTGAGTAAGTGAGAACCCTAGCTGCAGAGTTTTTAATGTATTGGAGCTTATTAATTGTTGTGTTTGGTAAACCATAGAAAAGAGAATTACAATAGTTGATTCTGGAAGTAATGAAGGTGTGAACTAGTGTCCCAGCATCATTGGTATGCAGCATTACGGAGGTGAAAGAAGGCAGACTTAATGAGTAAAGAGATGTGTGAAAGGAAGGAGAGTGATGAGTTGAAGATTATACCCAGGATTTTAACGGAGGTGGAAGGTTGAACCAAGACACCTGCAATGTTAACACTGTCAAGACAGAAATGAGATACAGATTTTGGTGAACCAACAGTTAGTAGATCTGTTTTATCTGTGTTGAGTTTGAGAAAGTTACTGGTCATCCAAGTATTAAAGGTTCCCAAGAACGTTCTTTCACAAGATGTAATATGAGTCTAAGGTGTCTCCTGAACGTGTCTGTGAAGTTTCAGCTCAAAATACCCCATAGATTTTTTTTAAATAAATTTTTTTAACTGCCTATTTTGGGGCACCATTAACAATGCACTGATTTACACTCGGCGCCGCCCCTTTAAGACGCGAGCTTCCTGTCACACGAGCTGCCGACTATATTACAGCGCATTTACAAAGTTCACACAGCTAATATAACCCTCAAATGGATCTTTACAAGATGTTCGTCATGCATGCTGCATGCATGCTTCGAATTATGTGAGTAAAGTATTTATTTGGATGTTAAAAGTTTTATTCTGAGTGAATTTGAGGCTGTCCTCCGTGGCTAACGGCTATTGCTACACTGTTGGAGAGATTTATAAAGAATGAAGTTGTGTTTATGAATTATACAGACTCCCAAGTGTTTAAAAAATGAAAATAGTGACGGCTCTTGTCTCCGTGAATACAGTAAGAAACGATGGTAACTTTAACCTCATGAACAGTACATTAGCAACATGCTAACGAAACTTTTAGAAAGACAATTTACAAATATCAGTAAAAATATCATGCTATCATGGATTATGTCAGTTATTATTGCTCCATCTGCCATTTTTCGCTGTTGTTCTTGCTTACCTAGTCTGATGATTCGGCTGTGTGCAGCTCCAGACGTTAACTGGCTGCCCTTGTGTAATGCCTTTTATAATGTTGGGAGCATCATGGGCTGGCATTATGCAAATATTGGGGGCGTACACCCCAACTGTTACGTAACAGTCGGTGTTATGTTGAGATTCGCCTGTCCTTCTGAGGTCGTTTAAACAAATGAGATTTACATAAGAAGGAGGAAACAGTGGAGTTTGAGACTCACTGTATGTCTTTTCCATGTACTGAACTCTTGTTATTCAACTATGCCAAGATAAATTCAATTTTTGAATCTAGGGCACCTTTAATATCATGAATATTGTTACGTCCCACATAAGTCTATGGGTAAATGTGGACACAACAAAAGTAAAATATTTTAAAGAGCGTTCATCTGAGTCCTGCCATAGCACCACAAGCAATAAATTTTCCAAAAAATACAAAGAAAAGAAAAAGGAAGCAATATCTGCAGGAGAGGGTAAAGCCAAAATAATAAACAAAAATGTAATCTAACTGAAACCTGTAACTAAACTAACAAAGAAAAGAAAAGAAAATAACAGAATTGTATCCTAACTCCCTTCCTGTCCCCAAAACAGGAGAAAATGGGGTTAAACAAAAATGGCGCCCGCCTCCCTACAGCTTCCAAATAAAACAAAAATGAGCAAAACACAAACAAGCAAATATTTAAGTAGCTGCTAAACCGGATGTTAATAGTAGCAGCTATAAACCAAACGATATAACAAACAGATAAAGGTGAAGGATAATATGAATGTTTAACTTTAACTCAAATAGCACCAGTAAGTGTTGGAGAATATCACAATGAGCAAATAAAAGAAAACACTACAATACCAAAGTAGAATATTAAGCAGCCCAACAACCACCAATTGTAACTGCAGCAACCAGCTAGGCAGGACAAAGACAACGCTCTGGAGAAAGCTCTTGGGGGAACGTTTTCTCAAAGTCTAGTAGCTGAAGCTACTAAGAAAAACACCACACATTAAAGAAAACAACTTTTCTAATAGATCAATAAAGACTTTGTCTCTGGACGTAACAATATAAGCAGATATGGAGTTGATGAGAGAAGGAGAATCGTGTTGAAAATTAATATAGAGTTGGGTGTCGTCTGCATAGCAGTGTCGTCTGCATAGCAGTGTAAGTTGAAATCATGATGATGGACAATGTTACCTAATGGGAGCATGTAGATGATGAACAGTAAAGGCCCAAGAACAGAACCCTGGGGAACACCGTGAGAAACAGGGGCAGTAGTGGACAGTGCACAGTTTTTAAGTAAAGCAGTAGGAGCAGGATCAAGACGACAGAAAGATGCATTTGATTTCTTGATTAGCTCAGAGATATAAGCAGGGGTTGGAGGGTTAAAGTCAGTACGAGTACCAGGTACAAAATCAGAGGGGAAGTCATGCAAGGGGTGAGAGGAGTTAGTAGGTGAAAAGAGATCATACATGCAATTTATTTTATTTTGAAAGAAGTGTAAGAATGACTCACAGAGGTCTGCTGAGTTACTCATGACAGGTCCAGGAGTGTTGGTGAGTTTATTGACCACAGAAAACAGTGTTTTGGAACGAGAGGATGCATTAGTAATTTAGTAAAACAGTAGTTTTCAGTTTGCGAAATGCAGGAGTAAACCAGGGAGATGTATGTGTCGAGGGTACAGGTCTACATTTAAGAGAAGCATGTATGTCAAGGGCATTGAAAATATTTTGGGCAAAGATTTCAGGGGCACTACAGTGTACAGTAATATTGGACAGGTGTGTTTGTACAGATTCAGAAAACGTTAATGGATTGATAGAATTGAGGTTACGGTAGGTTATGGTGGTTTTCACCCTAAGGCAGGGAAGAGGCATTACACAGTTTAGTTCAATGAAGAGGAGATCAAAAAGTCCCATTTGAGAGCCAAGCACGTGTACTACCGCGTGTGTAGTCGCATGACTCTGCTCCGTCCAGTCAGCAGCATGGAAGCAACAAGGAGGCAAACACTCAGACAACACACACAGTGTGTGAGAGGCGAGCCCCAAGGTGGGATAAATTTAACTTGCATCTTCACTAAACTTTTTTAACTGTATGTGTTTTAAGGCTTGCCAATTTGGACATTCAAGAGATTTTAGATGAATGATAGCATGTGTATAATTATATTGAGCTACTATGATTTATCAGTAAAGTATCTTTAGTATATTTTTCTAATTTTGAAGTAACTACTTGCAACCCACAGCTTCACAATTAAAACTGTAAAGCCCACTGTTGCAGAATTACAACATCTCTTTAAACAATTTAAAAAGAAGGTTTGGGTTCTATTGTTTGTCCTCACAATGCTATTGAATAGAAGAAGTGTTTATAGTTCCAGTCATCTGGCCATGAACTCACTCTACCTTCAAACTTTGCGTTGAGCTCATCTCCTTTTTTTACATGACTGGATTTGTCAAGATTCAAGTAAGTAAAATTCCTTACATATTTTTTGTGTTTATTACAATGTCTAGAACACATAGATATTTAGTTATTTTGGAAAACATTAATCAAATTTGATTTAAGGTGCGTTCACATTTGTCATGTTTGGTTTGATTAAAACGAACCCTAGTGTGATTGCTCGGTTAGTGCGGTTCATTTGAACACATGTGAACGCTGCCATCCGAACCCTGGTGGGCACTAAACAAGCGGTCCGAGACCGCTGAAAAAGGGTCTTGGTCCACTTCCAAATGAACTCTGGTGCGGTTCGAATGATATATGAACACAACACAGACCAAAGACATGTAAACGAAACAAAAACAGGAAGAGGAGACCCTAAAAAGGACAGAATCCTCACATATATAGTTTTTTTCTCGTACTAGTCGTCAGACGCGCGTCTTCACGCAGCAGATCGTTTGTGTGTGACGGATGGATTCCCGCCACTGTTTTGACTCCTTTACACATTTTATAAGCTCTTCACGAGTTCCCAGCTGGCCAAAATATCATCACATCATATACTTGTTGCATTGTTCAGAGATAGGTGTGAATGGTCTTGAACATGAACTTGTGCTCTGGGGGGATGCATGTGTACCTTTTAGTATGATAAGTAGAGAGAATAATAGGCCAGCCAGACAGTATTGTTTGAATGTAGTATTTTGATTTTTGATTAGCATTTGCATTGAAATTATAATACTTTGATGGATATAGATCTCTACCCTCGACACATGGTCTACCACCCTGTCTATTCCTTCAGTTTACTACAATATAAGACCCATATGTATTATTAACTTATTTATTTTTTTACCTTTTCCATATCAGAATGCCAAGATGTTATCGGACCAACCCTCACTGGATGTATGCAGACATGATTGCACATTTCCCAGTAAAGACGAAGAGAGGACGCTGCAGACCCTGCAATAATGGATACACAAATACACTGTGTAGCAAGTGCAGTGTAAGCCTGTGCTTCTCAGATTAAAAGAACTGTCTTAGGGACTATCACTGCAAAACACAGACTTAATTCAAACCACATTGAAAGTGATAGAAGTTTTATAAATATTTTTTTTCCCCTCAATATTTTTTTTATTAATAAATGCTTATTCTTAAAAATATGATTGTTTGTGATTATTACTCATGATATATACTGTTATGGGGGTAAGTAAGCAATCAACCCTGCAAATTAATGCTTAAATGCTCTGTATATCTGTTCAGACAAAGTGAGTATAACAAATATAGAAATTCTCCTCCTAATTAGGCCCAACGTTGCAACATTACAACATTTCCCTAAAAACTTACTAAAAAGTAAAAAATTTGTCAGAGGCCTCCTAAAACAATATCTGAGAGGTCAAAAAATAAATGTACTATTTTTTTTCTATATTTGGGTTTTACAAGGTTAATAGAAAGATGGTATGACTAATTCACACAACCACAATCTCTCTCTCATTAATGCATTCAAATAAATGTACTTGTACTGTGCTAATTTATCTGTATCTGGTTTACAACGAGCAGAAATCTGTAAGAAATGTTATGAACCATAACTAAAATAACTGCTTAAAGTGAGCTATGTCATGTCGGAGCACTCTTTCATTAAGAAAAAATATCATCCCACCATTAATAATCAAGCATATTTATGGTACAAAACTTGTCTGTGAACTGAGGGCAGAACAAAAATTGTTCATTATACAAAGAAACCATGCCTAGTGTGAGTACACCCTTAATGCCTGTTGCTTTGCATCATTGAAACTGGGGATAACTTTTTTTATTTGTCTTTTTTTTGCCTTAGACCTGATGCCGCTGAAAGAGGAGAGTCAAGATCTGAATGACATGAAAGAGAAAGATCTGAATGAGAAACAGCATGATTTCATAACTGAAGAAAAATCTTTTAATTGCTCAAAGACTGAAAAGACATCCTCACAAAAAAGAGAGACTAGAAGTCATTTCATCTGTAAACAGTGTGGAAAGACTTTCAGTCAGCATAAACACCTTAAAGTCCACATGGGAGTTCACACCGGAGAGAAGCCTTATACCTGCCAACAGTGTGGAAAGAGTTTCAACCGAAAAGGAACCCTTAAAGTCCACATGAACATTCACACTGGAGAGAGCCGTTATTCCTGCCAACAGTGTGGAATAAGTTTCACTCGAAAAGGAAACTTGAAAAGGCACATGGGAATTCACACTAGAGAGAAGTCTTACACCTGCCAACAGTGTGGGAAAGTTTTTAACCTAAAAAGAAGTCTTAATTGCCACATGAGCATTCATACTGGAGAGAAGCATTTCAGCTGCCCTCAGTGTGGAAAAAGTTTCAACCGAAAAGGACGACTTAATTACCACATGAAAATTCACACTGAAGAGAAGCCTTTTACCTGCCCTCAGTGTGGAAAAAGTTTTAACCTAACAGGACACCTTAAAGACCACATGAAAATTCACACAGGAGAGAAACCCTACACATGCCCTCAGTGTGGAAAAAGTTTCAACCGAAAAGGACGACTTAATGTCCACATAAGAATTCACACAGAAGAGCTCCCTTTCACCTGCCAACAGTGTGGAAAAAGTTTCAATATAAAAGGAAACCTTAAAGAACACATGAAAGTTCACACTGGAGAGAAACCCTACACATGCCCTCAGTGTGGAAAGAGTTTCAGTTACAAAGGACAATTTAAAGCCCACATAAGAATTCACACAGGAGAGAAACCCTACACATGCACTCAGTGTGGAAAAGGTTTCATTCGAAAAGGACGACTTAATCGCCACATAAGAATTCACACTGGAGAGAAGCTATTCACTGTCAACAATGTGGAAAATGTTTCAACCAATCAGGATCCCTTAACATGCACATGAGAATTCACACTGGAGAGAAGCCTTAAGTCCTAGATATACTTCAATTCACACAAAAAGTTTCAACCAACCAGGAACCCTTAACATGCACATTAGAATTCACACTGGAGATAATCTGTTCATATGTGATCGATGTTTAAAGAGTTTTAAATATAAAGGAACCTTAAAGTACCACATGAGCCTTCACTCAAGGTTCACATAAGAGTTTTTGTTATAGAGAGGACTTGTACCAGCCCTGAAAGCCCTGATATACTCACTGCAAAATTCATTTCCAGTCTTTTCTTAGTAGCAGCAGATTAAATTGAACATTCCAAGTGGCATTTATATGAATGTCTAAATATGTGCTGTGCGTTTTCCTTTCAGTAACAAAATAAATGCGGTGGGAAAAGTGCAGTTGTGAAAGCTTCAGTTCATAATGATGTGGATATGTTTGCACCAGATCTGCAATTCAGCTCCCCAGTCACATCACATCACATTTATACAGTAGATTGCTTTAAATTAAGCAGCTTTACAGTATTAAACATGAAAAAAGAGATCATGTCACTTTCAATAGAAATACAACTTAAATTTCTATAATGAAGCTGCCCTCATTAAAGAAGGTGGAGCCCCAGAGCACACCTACCTATTACATAATCACCATAGACCAATAGTAGGTCTACTATCGTAGACTTGTATTTGGCTGAGCAGTCTATTGGGTGGCTCGCCAATGTATTAGATTTCTCTAATACATATAATAAGTAAGCTTGACCAGAGGTCTTGTGGGGAGAAGAATTTATTGAAGGTAGTAGTGTAGCACAGTTCTTCAGCAGCAATGTCAGCGTGTTGGCCTTCAAAATATCTTAACCCAAAGTTCTCTGTGGGACAGAACTTTATACATGAAGACAAAAGGGCTACAAACAGTAGAACACTGTTAAGGCCCGTACACATCAGGATGAATATCATGTGCAATTATTGCGACATTTAACACCTCGTGACTAAACAAAGGGCGCCAATGTGAGTGTGCACAACGACACGAAAAACGGCATGCGTAAAAGCGTAATTCATTTAAAAAAACGCCTTGGTTAGTTTTTTTGGTTTGATACGCCGCATTAAAAACTGGCAGACCAATGAGAGTGGTGCTTTTGTTCAAGTGTCTGGAGATGCTGAAGTTACAGTAAAACATGTCTTTGTGATGCTCAAGCACAAAACGGTCTTGCTGAGCACACGTTGATACCAAAGCTGCATTCCATTCGACAGAGTCCCTATGCAGTGTTCACTGCTCCCTACTCCCTGAGCACGGTATATCCGTTGAAGTGGACTTCGCCGACAATAATCGCTCATTTGGAACGCCCTGGAAATGTCATCAAAGAAAGTCAATGACGGTGTCACGCAGATTATGATATCAAATAAAAAAATAGATATTATTATTTACTTTAGAATTTAAAATGACTCTTAACAGTTTTGAAGCTGTAACTGTCATGCCATGTGAAAATAAATTCTCATGTGGTTAACTGTAAATGTATTCTTAATCCATGGTCTGGGTCTCATGATCTTTTCACGTGCAGCCGCATAATAAACACTCATGAGGTAACATTAAAGGTGCTCTAAGCAATCCTGGGTGGAATAACTTTCTGTTGACGTTCAAAGTGTTGTCAAACAAAACAGACGCTAGCTAGACCCTCCCTCCTCCTCCTCTCCCTCGGAATGGAATCTCGCTTAAGATGGTGAAATACCCTGTGAAGTCCACTTTGCAGTCCACTTACGGTTGAATGGAACGCACCTCTTGACGACGAAGAGGAAGTAAGTAGATGAGGAAGACCCCTACAAACTATCCCTGCGTCTCAATCAGCTCCCTAGCTTTTTAGGTCGTGTATGATTATACCATGTAAATGAATGTGGCCGACTCCCTGATCAGTGCCCTGACTACTGAACTAGGGAGCTGATTGAGACAGTTCTTGGCCACACCAATAAATGTGTAAATATTTCTATATTGTTACTGTTTGTTTTTTTCTTTTACATTTAAGAAATATAGTTGAGAATGTCTATTTCATAAATGTGTTTATTTGCACTACCTTTCACTTGCACTACTGTCATTGTGACTTATTTTCAGTACTGTTTCTGACTACCATCTCTCATATGTCATATATATGCCATTTTATATCTGCATTTTTATCTTCTTCTTTAACTTTATTAATATCATAAATATGTTTATTTATACTACCATTAAGCACAAATGCCACATACTGTCAGGGATTGAATTTGCACATTCACTCTGTGCATCGCCAGTAAAAATGGGTATGAACACAAAAAATGTCTTGAAAAATGCTGACGATATTCGTCCCGGTGTGTACAGGCCTTTAGGACCTCCCACAGGAGATCGATCTACCCTGCAGTCTACTCTAAGCATTGCTGTTTCTTTGTCATTCACACCAGCAGTTTCTGTGGGCCATATGTCTGGGCCATTTGGTTCACACCTTTACAAACACCGACAGAGTTGATTTCATCTGAGGCACAGTCACAATGTAAATGCATCTAGCTAAAGATAATGAAAATACACAATCTTTCACTACCCACCAGAACATTTCAGGAAAGTTTACTTTAGAAAACTATTTCAAAGTCCAAATGAACTTCGTTTTGGCCTGATTTTGTTCTAAATGACATTACAGAGTTTGTTATTCTTGAAGTGTATTGAAAACCTCATTGAAATATGCAACACCACATTTCTAGTTTACAAAATAGAGCTGTTTAAAAAAAAAAAAAAAATCACTCATGTATTGACTCTGGAGGAAAACATTTTAATTTTGTTCAGTATTATTAAAAAAAAAATACTGATTTACAAAGTCATGCAAATGTTCAACCCTGATAATGTTGTTTGTGATGTCTAGAGCAGAGAGTGATACACATGAAATCAAAATCGACCCTATTTACTTTTATATTACTAGTCTTGTGGTGAACAATTAATCCGTGCAAGTTAATACAAAAAAAAAGATAGGTTGTCGCGGTAATCTTTAATCAAAATCTGAAAAGTTAATGGCGTTCCTTCTCAGATAACGTCAGTTTGGGTTGGCTTGGGTTGAAAACACGTAAACCACTCCCCTTCAACCGTTCGTCTACTATGAGTGAGAGATGGAGAGGAGGAGTGCTGAAGTAAAACGGTCCGTGTACGTTTTGATAGTTTGTTTTCCAAATTGAAATGAAATACGCAGAAACGAGAAAACGGTCGTTTCCCGTTTTTTCGTTTGTTAAAAAAAACGGGAAACCGAGATTTTGACTCGATTTTCTTTTTTTCGGGTCACGGATAGAAAACAGAAACACGACTTCAAAACTCGTTTTCCACATGTGGGCGGTCATTACACGCCCCTTTCAGCCGATTGGATAATTAAATCTGAGCCATTGACGTCATCTTCAGTTCGTTCAACAAAATAACAGTCCTCTGCCGCTATATCAGTAGATGTCATAAATCGGCTTTCTTCTGTGCAACCTAACGCGTATTTCACAGAAATATTTATTTCAGAAATGTTAATCAGCACACAGACTGTTATAATGCTGTTTGCAGTTTAATATGCATAGTGAAACTGCACTACCCACACAGAGGAGCGGATGAAAAGCACAGATTAAAAAACAAAACAAAAAACAAACAAACAAAAAAAAACTACAGTTTTTATTTTATTCTATTTTGAATAAATAGAATAAATCACAATAAATAAGTAGTGTGAGCAATTTCGAAAAACGAACAATAGCTCATCTCTTTATTTATTTATTTTATATAGGCTAGCCTAACATTGCCTGCTGAATATAGGCTAATGTTAATAACCCTTTGGTTAAAAGATTGAGGGAATATGTAAAGATCAAACATTAAAGATCAAAATTACAGCTACATAGGCTAGCTATTTTAGCTATGACAAAAATAATATATAAATGTTAAGCCAAAACGAATTAATTTAAAGCTGAACTGAAACAGAAACCGGCGTTATAACTACTCTCTAATTTGACACAAATCCAAATGTTTCAATATTCACGATTTGGAGGCTAAACTATATTTATTATTTAAACGCTTTTATTGTAGCCTACACAGACTAGCCTACTTAAAATGAGCAGTATAACTTTTTATATATTTGGTTGAATGTATGTTATTTTGACAGTTAACAGGCTGTGATGTCAAGTTACTAAAACTGATGTTGTGCGCGTGAGGCGCCGACGCGTTCACTTGAAATTTCTTATAAAAGCGGAAACAACTTAAAATACTCAGACATTTATGGTCAAATGTATGTAACACCATTCGAATCTGTGAAGGGTAAATAGGCCTATTATTTTGTACGCTCACAATAAATTCAAAACATTGCTCGTAAAATAAGAAATGTTCTGCCGTCTCGGTTTCCTTTCTGTGAACTTCTCAAAAATGAACCGACACATATTGTCACATTTTTTCCCCTTTCATTTTGGTAATGTTAATTACTTAAGTGAAATCAATTTCGCGCACAGACATAGGCTATTTATTCCTTTTATATAATTGAATCCTTTGTTCTCCGTTCACAGAAGCGCTGCAGGTGCGTGATGATGATGAATCCTCATGTTCTGTTGTTTATTCTGCTATTTGTTCATGTAGGCTAAAAGTAAACCCCTGGGATTTGTTTAATGATTCACAGACATTTATCAAATTTCGTTTAATTCTAATTTAATCTTGTCGCTTAATGAAATGATGATCGCACCAGTTGAAAGTCAGGGGGAAAAACAGAAATTATATTGACATGGCAACAATAATTTTTCAATAAGTTCAATAAGTTTTTCAAAACATCCAGAACTGCATACAGTAAAATTTCCCGCTGTTTAAGCCACGAATATTTACAAAATAAAACAATTACAAAGATGATAAAAGATAATAAAATAATTACATAGATAATAAAAGTTCTATGTTTAATATACGAGAGTTTTTGTTTTGCTGTTGTCCACTAAAGCAACTGACGCAGAATCGCCAATAGCCGTTAAATCGAAATTGAAAGTAAAATGTTCAGGGCCATTTATAGCTAATTCATTCAAAAGCGAAGGAAAGACAGAAAAAGTGAGGATAGCAAGTAAACCGTGACATATGATAATGTTCACTGTGTTCATAAAAGTGTTTAATTTAAGAGATAAAATCAGCATGGCCATTTATAAGCTAAGGAAAACTAAAAAGCCATGGTGATACCGTTATTAGGTGTTGCCACCTAATAACCTATTATAATCTGCCACCTATTTTCTAATATGACTGCATAGTCTACTGCAAGGAATGCATCTGCTAAATGATTGAATTTAAATGTATAAAATATAAACACAACATTAAAATAAGAAAAAAAGAAAAAAGAAAAAAAAATGAGTGCAGTAGCCACTGATCTATAATAGAGAATAGTCTGTCATTATGTATAGCCTATTGATCGGTCATGTCATTCGCTTGGTAACAGATGTAGAGGAATTTACATTTTAAAAACACAATGCCAGCTTAAAAACAGACTTAATTAAATTTACTGTAGTTTTACTTTTATCTGTGCAAACATATTTCTGTGAAATACGCGTTAGGTTGCACAGAAGAAAGCCGATTTATGACATCTACTGATATAGCGGCAGAGGACTGTTATTTTGTTGAATGAACTGAAGATGATGTCACTGGCTCAGATTTGATTGACTAATCGGCTGAAAGGGGCGTGTAATGACCGCCCACATGTGGAAAACGAGTTTTGAAGTCGTGTTTCCGTTTTCTATCCGTGACCCGAAAAAACGAAAATCGAGTCAAAATCTCGTTTTACCCTTTTTTTTAACAAACGAAAAAACAGGAAACGACCGTTTTCTCGTTTCTGGGTATTTCATTTCAAATTGGAAAACAAACTATCAAAACGTACACGGACCTAAAACTCTGCCCTCTATTCAATATTCCGTTTCACTTGGACATACACCACAACACTGGAGAAAAGTCGTTTGCAACTTCCGGTTCACGCAGACTTAAAGGGTTCAAGCGTGTATCAGCATTCTTCTCAAAAAGTGATCGGCAGACTGAACTGTAAGGCCCCATTTACACTGCACGGCTCAAGGGACACAATTCCGATTTTTTCCTCCCATGTGGCACAGATCGGATATGAGTCACAACCGTGTAAGCAGGAAAAAAGCGCATGGATTCCGATTTTCACAGATCGGTTTCAGGCCTCATTCATATGTGGTTATAAATCAGATATGAATCGGATACGTGCGTTTGCGCCTGCAGTGTAAGTGGGCAGATCGGATTCCCCTGTAAATGCGACTCCTGCGTCATTGAAAAGTGAGGGTTTTTTAACATTTCGCGGTACAGACATACCTATAACAAACGGAACATCTCTAGTTGACTGGCAGATTATTAATTGCATTTGTTTGTTTTAAATAAAAGGCGATCTGACTCTTGACATCACACTGAGTGTTCGTTGTCGCTGTTGTCAGTGACGCCGGTTCGTGCACAGACGCGCGCTTCAGTCCCTATTCGTTCCATTGAAACCACAAAATAAAAAGCACACAAACTTGCAACTGCCCTTGATATACAATCACTGATGAATGCATTTGTTTTAATGACAAAAAACAAAAAACACTAGTATAGAATGGCGGATTCGAGCCCATGAAGCTGTGAATATCTACCCGTGCCCGAGTATTCTTCAACTCGCACGCTTCCAGAGGAGCTGCGTACGTATAGTCTCGTGAAGAATTTGTATTATTTTTATGCAGGGATGTAACTATTGCATTAAAAGGGTTTCTATATGAATTCATGTCAATAAATTAAGCTCAATGTACCACTGAAATTGATTTGTGATGTCAAATAGGCTATTTTTGGTACGTTTCGCCAAGTGCAGTGTAAAAAGGACACATCCGATACAGGTCACTTTTAAAAGAAATGTAAGCACGTCGTCCAAAAAAATCGGATATGGTCAAAAGATCGGATCTGTGCATTAAGACTTGCAGTGTAAATGCGGCCTAAGTCTTAAGCCCCGTTCACACTGCCAGCGACAAAGTGACAGGATCCCATTCATTTCAATGGAGCGCTGGCGACTTCTGGCGACAAGAGCGACAGAATGTAGGTGTGTCAAGCTACGGGAGACACGACAAAAGTTGAGATATTTCAAATTTATGCAAATCAGGAGCGAATTTCACGAACGACAACCAACAGGAGTGAATAGTCTCTCTGAAGCTCAAATCACAGTGTCGGCAAGACAGACAGGACATAGTTCCAGTGCGATTTCACTGTTTTATATGATTTGACTGTACATGGATATAATAAACTGATGCATGGAAAAGAATCTGGCGGCAGTCGTGTGAGTTTGATTCATACATTGATAGTTTGTGTTGTTAATTATATGATACTGTGAGCAGTTTAGCACTGCTTTAGATTTATTGCACTGAGCTCTGCAGTCACAAACACTCTACAACAGCAGAACATTACTTTGAATTATTTTAAACCTAATTCCTTGTCAAATTAGAATGATTTCTTAGTTTTATAATATCATTTGTGATTGCATTTTCTATAGTTGTGATCAGACGTGCAGTCTACCAATGATATTAAAGTGACAGCACTAGGAACACCCACAAGCGACTTCACAGTACAGAGACTAGCGACATGCAGCGAAAAAGTCGCTGGCGGTGTGAACGGGGCTTTAAGGCAGGAACACACCAAGCCAACTTGTTCGTCAGCCGACTAAGTTTTCTCAGTGTGTTCTGCACAGTCAGCTGAAGTTGATCCTCGTCAGCTTTTTTACATAGGCGTCGGAGCTTCTTGTTCCATCTGATCATTCTGATTGGCTGTTCAGATACTGCCACCTGCTGGTTCAGACAGGCATTTCATCTTACGCAGACACAGAACGGACATGCAACTTGGCCGTCGAATGTTGGTTTGGTGTGTCAGGACAACTTTGGACACAGACGCTGCTGACATGAGCCAACCCCCCAGTCTGCTTTTGCCGCCACTAGTTCGTCAGCGTCGGCGTCGGCTTGGTGTGTTCATGCCTTTAGAGACCTGAAACTTTGAGGGCTGGTATTACTCACACTGCTTATCGTTTGAATCCTTGACGGACAAATTTTGTCCATCTTTTGTCCTCAGATTTCATCTCGCTCAAGCAAAGTTTTTATTTTAGAAACCTACTTTTGCAAACTAGACCTATGTTTGTGGCCTAATCGGAACCAAACCAGTGCCGCAAGATTTTCAGTGCCAGTTATACAAAAGTAATCTGATTGGATTGGATCAAATCTTGAAAATGAGTTGGTCAAAAGGATTTTGAAATCAGATTAGATCACAAAATCCAATCTTGGTTTTGATCTAAATAAAATCATCAGTTTGTGGTATTCAAAACGTTTTGGTAAGATTGGGATACCTTTGATCCAAAAAAATCTGGATTATACTGATCCTATCAGAAGGCTGGATATAAACTTACAAACTGGTAAATATATATTTAATTGACATAAACATTTTTTATTTTGTTCTTGATTAGTTTAACTGTTGAAGTAATAAATTAGACATCAACCTTTTGGTAACCTGTAAAGTAAAAAAAAAAAAGATTTTGGTGCCATTAAATGATCCCCAAACAACTGTAAATATCAAACCAAAAAATATTACATTTGATTACATCCAAAGTGTTTTTACCACTGTTTGTAAACTACACTGGCACAATCATAAGAGATGAACCAGTCAAAAGTTCTGTATGAGTGAACGCTAAAGAATGCAAAAAGCATTGAAATGTTTTTCCTCCATATCCTCATATTCTTTTACAGGGGCTCCGTAGAGCACTAGTAATCCAGATTTGGTAATCAGAAAAATTGTTTATCTGGATCAGGGGGATCCAATCCAATTTGCTTTGATAAAAACCAAGACAAAACTAAGATGGATTATCTGGTACTGGATAGCAAAACATTAAACTTCTTGAACAACTGGCTGCAGGAGTCTGAATAGAGGTATGAGGAAGATGTACATTTAAAAAAAATGTACATAAATAAACTTTTGAGAATGACACAAGGACATCAGACATGACAAAATGAAAATCGAAAAAAAATCGAAAAATAAATTTACACACATGAAAACACCAACCAAAATCCTTATTTCCAATTATATACTAAGAAAAGAAAAATAATAAATTGAAAAGCCACAGAGAAAAAGAAAATGAGCAGTGCTAAACAAATGAAAACAAAACCAAAACGTTCCCCGCCCTATCCGCTTGTAAATTATAAATTATAGTAAATGATCAGGAAAAGTTTATTTAAAACTGAACTAATCCTTTTACAACATTCACTCTTAATAAGTGTAGATGAGGAGTAACAACTGAAGTAACCGGGCTATGACTTTAATCTAGTGAATCATATTCCTTTATACAGCTAAAAATATTTTAAACAAAACTGCTCGTTATTAAAGGGATAGTTCAACCAAAAATTAAAATTTGATGTTTATCTGCTTACCCCCAGGGCATCCAAGATTTAGATGACTTTTGTTCTTCAGTCGAACGCAAATTATGATTTTTAACTGCAACCGCTGCCGTCTGTCAGTCAAATAATAGCAGTGATTGGGAACTTGAACAATAAGAGTCGAAAAAACTTCCATAGATATCCAAATTAAACCCTGCGGCTCGTGACGGCACATTGATGTCTTAAGACACGAAACGATCGGTTTGTGCAAGAAACCGAACAGTATTTATATAATTTTTTACCTCTAATACACCACTATGTCCAACTTCCGGCTATTGAGGTCTGATCGCGCTCTGACAACGGAAGTAATGTTTCGCGCTCATTGAAGTATATGGGCGAGACATCACTTCCGTCATCACAACACGTTTTTTGACCTCACTAACAGGAAGCTGAACGAAGTTGGACATAGTGGTGTATTAGAGGTAAAAAATATATAAATAATGTTCGGTTTCTCGCACAAACTGATCGTTTCGTGTCTTAAGACATCAATGTGTCGTCACGAGCCGCAGGGTTTAATTTGGATTTGTCTATGGAAGTTTTTTCGACTCTTATTGTTCAAGTTCCCATCTACTGCTATTATTTGACTCACAGACGGCAGCGGTTGCAGTTAAAAATCATAATTTGCATTCGACTGAAGAAAAAAAGTCACCTACATCTTGGATGCACTGGGGGTAAGCAGATAAACATCAAATTTTAATTTTTGGTTGAACTATCCCTTTAATAAGATCAAAGACAGACCATATGTTCATTTCTATTCAGTCCTTTGTTACTTTTCAATATGTACCTGTTATTGTGGGGAGAAATAATTACATTGGTAAATCAATGTCCGACCTTAAAGGCAGGGTAGGCAAAAAATTTTGTTCCAAATTTGTTTAAACTTTCTATATATATCCATGCATAATTAAAATGTAAGAACTCTGATAAAAAGAGTATAAAAATCGAGTGACTCTAGACCGTTTAATCTGTATTTAACACAGCTCATTATTTCCATCCGGGACGAAACGTAGGATTGGCTTAGGCGACTGTCACTCTCTCGCAACCATGGCAACCACCCTTTTGACACACATGACCTGCCCACTTGCGCGCGCACGTTTGATTTGGGGAATTCAAGAGGCACGCGATCCTAGGAATACCAAAACAATGGCAGAGAAACAGCAAGCAAAATTCACAGTACCGGCCTATGCAGTTAGTGAAGGCAAACCAGGCAAAAAAAGGAAGACAGTAACAGTACAAGAAAAGGCAATGAACAAAAAGCCTTTGGATAAACAAAGAAATAAAACGAGTTAATATCGGCGTGGCTTTCCAGCGATGGCGAGAACTGAGAGCAGGATTGTGCACAGTTTGCACGCATGCATCAATCGGCATTTATCATATATGCATCATATAACAGTGGCAGGTCCCGAGGCAGGCGCGCATAACCGCGGCAGCTCCCCCTGCCACGCAAAGATTTTACTCCCTCTCAACTGAGGGAACTCAAGGGGCTGAAAAGTGACTCCTTGATGGCTTTATTTCTGCTGGACAGGTAAATCTTTCTTTTTGTATTTTGATCATACATATTTTTTTGTTTATTTGTTCATGAAGCATGTGTCATTAGCACACGTAGCTGCGTAATATAGCTAACATAACATTACTTAGCGAGCCGTAGTAGAGACGATAAATAATCTATAGGCCTAGCTCAAGATGATAGCTATAGTGTTGAATTGTGCATAATTTTGCTTTAGATAACTAAATACATGTTTAACAGATAGTAGGCCTAACGTTACTCCGCATCTAGGAACTTTTCTTAGAACTATATTTACCCTCTGTCTAACTCTTTTACCATGTTCACCTGTAAGTTTACCTGCACGTTTTTTTCGCCTTTGTTTTGTTTTTATATTCTCTACCTATGTTTACTGATGTCTTTATCTTGTATCTGTGTGTGTCGTACACACTTTGTTGTATGTGTGTGTTATTATTTTGTCTGCAATGCAGTTGTGAGTTGATATTTGAGTGTATGTTACTCTGTTTATCTGTAGAACAACGTATATGTTATGAATCTTAGACGAAATTCATCTTCATCACAGTGTAAATGATGGTAATGGAAAAACGTGTATCATGCAACCTGTTTTTAGCTTTGCCTTATAGATAACTAGCTCGTTAGCGAATCAAAAAATATATATTTTAAACTTTACCAATATCAATATGCTAGCTTGATAGTGAGTACTAAAATACATCTTGTTTGTTTATCTTCATAATTATAAAGTTATTTTTATTACATGTGATTCTGACAAGATGTCACTACATGCACTGTGCTCCTTCCTCTCCGCTCGTCTCAGGTAAATAATGCGTCTTCCAGCTCAGTGGTCGGAGTCGCGCGTTCATGCGTTTTGGGGGCGTGGCTTTGGAAGGAGCCCAGAAGGGAGGGGGTGGAGTGAATGGAAATAATGAGCTGTCTTTAAAACAGTCGTGAGAGGTCTACAGACACTCGATTTTTATACTTTCTTTTTCAGAGTACTTACATTTTAATTATGTATTGATATATAAATAAAGTTTAAACAAATTTTGAAAAAAAGTTTTTTTATACATTTTTTACCTACCCTGCCTTTAATCAATGGAAATCTTAGAGCTTAATAGGGAACTTGTTTATATTATAATTACATTTCAGCCATTTTAATTTAAGTACTCCATTCAGACAGACTAAATTAATTATATTAAATACCAAATAAATTTGATTTTATTTAATTGCCCTTATATGTGAAGAAATCTGTGAAGAAATTGAGATTGAATAAATGGATATTTCTATTAGTTAGATCTCTCTGCAAATTAATTTTGATCTAAAACTGTACAATTTTAAGTTTAACATATTCAAAAGTTCTTTACAATCCTTTGTAATATGAAGACCAAGAATTTTAACTTTATTCTTGACTGAGAATATCAGTGCTTTGTAGATTATTGAACTGAGAGCAGTTCACACTTGCATACATTTAGATATAAGCCAGAAGCTCTTGAAAAACGGTATGGAAAATCTCTGATTCATCCCACAAATCAACAATATGAATGTTTTTCTGTATGAAGATTTCCATTAGTTTTAACCATTGGTTTTAACGTGCAGACAGGACTTTTATTTTGGTGTGGGGGTGTGTCGTCAAAAAACTGCGCCGTGCTCCTGCTGCATCTGATGTGATTCGACTGAAGAAAGGTTTGTGTTTGTTTTAATTTACAGTTTTTACATTGAGACACTTTATAGACAACTGTGATTGTGTGTATATAATAACAAGATTAAACGTTGTTTTTGTTAGTAAAGTGTATTCACAGTAACAGAAAATGTGGAGTAATAGAAAAGGTTCGTCTCATTTCGCTCAAAAGTCCGAGTCAATTGAAACAAATGTAAACAAACAAACACGTGAAATGAATAATATAACTAATTAACTGCTGATGTTTATCTGTGTAATGTAATACATGTTGTCTATAGAAAATGTAATAATACAAAATATGACTAAATATAGAGTTTGTATAATTTTTGTTCTTTTATGAATTTATAATTTTTAGTTTTGAGTGTTTTAGTCTAATCAGGTAATTTAAGTCCATTAACTCTGACTCTCTTTCCAGTTTGCTGAACTACTGAACTAGATATAATTGAGACACACCCAGAGATTTAGTGTGGATTTATTTTTCTTTCTGTTTTTTTTTTCTTTCAGAAAAACTCCTGGTGAAGTGACTGAGATCCAGGTGACACTATTATAAAAATGGAGTTTATTAAAGAGGAGAGTGCAGACATAAAGATTGAAGAAACATTCAGTCTGAAACAAGAAGAAACCGAGACACTAACAGGTTGGTTTCACTCTCTTAAAGCTGAACTCCGTCATAAACTCACACATTAATCATTCGCTTTAGTTGAAACATGAGGGCGTTTTATTGGGATAGTTTGTCCCTGTATTTAAATTCCACTGCAGTTAATTTGTGGCTAACTTTTAGCCTATTTTTTCATTTGTTTTTCAAGAATGAATTAATAGCCTAAAATGTTCTCCCATTTTAAGTAGATCGTGATTGGCAAGTTTAAAGTCCCCGTGAACCACCATCTAATGAATTAATTAATTAGTTTAAATTATGGGTGAAATATATCAGTTTTCTTTATCGACTATTATAAAAGGAGATTATTCCTCTGGCCATGAGAAATAATTTCCTATTCTAGCATTAACGTGTAAAGCAGTTTGCAAAATCGAAACGTAGAAGTAACTTGATTTTCGTAGAAGTAACAGAAACAATCGAGCATGAATATAATGGATTTAATATATGAAACTACGAATACATAGGCTATACGGCTAAATATACACAAAGAATAAACATACAGAAGTAAAAGTAAAGACAGGAAAAGAGAGAAGACAAATGGCAAAACTCACAGACAGTCCCTTAAAAGCCAGCAAAGAATCAGTCTCACTTGGTTAGGTCATGTAATTTATCGCATCTAAGAGAGAGAGAAGCAGAATCTGCGTGAGTTTGCGTACTGAGTTTCAAAAAGATATGTGTGAAGATTCAGCGCGTCCGTGGCTGCAGTTTGTTGGCTTCTTCCGTCTCTGCGGGAAGTTTTGAACTGAGGACTTGAAACTTTGTTTCGCCAAAGGTGGTCATCCCGAAGAGGAGAGTGATTGGAGCGCAGTCACCGAGACGTCCAGGAGATCGATATTTTTTTACCCAGCCCTATTGAACAGTCATGTCCAAGTGTGGATTTTGAGGAGGGAAAAGTTCTCTTTGTCTTGTCTTGCAGCTGAATTTGCATAATTTATGATGGTTTCAGAATTGGTAACTTTCACTCCAAAAGATCATAAAAATAGACTGATGCATGGTATCGTAACAGAACATACATAGTTATTTAAAGCATCCTGAGAGGGTTAATTTAAGACCAAACATGACAGTGTGAAAAAGACATAAAGACAGAGATACAGTCTTACACTCACATATAAAGGTTTGGGGGTACAACTCACACAACTAAAGTCATAACTAAGCTTATATAATATGGATACATGCATGCACACTTGAATACAACAATGGGTGCACTTTGGCATAATCATATTTTGAGGCTAAATGTAAATACAGTCTCCATACGTGTGTGTGTGTGTGTGTGTGTGTGTGTGTGTGTGTCTGTGTGTGTGTGTGTGTGTGTGTGTGTGTGTGTTTGTGATGTGTATTGGGGTTTTGGACAGTGTCTGTGGGTACATGGCCATTAACCCAACATGTGGTGATTTAGGGGTGACTTTTTTGAAGTCCCCGGAGCTGGTGAGAATGTCTTCTGCCTATCTGTGTTTAAAGGGTTAGTTCACCCAAAAATTAATTAATTAATAAGTCATTAATGACTCACCCTCATGTCGTTCCAAACCCATAAGACCTCCGTTCATCTTCGGAACACAGTTTAAGATATTTTTTTAAGATATTAAGTGTTTGTGCTGTAGACTGTCCATGTCCAGAAAGTTGATAAAAACATCATCAAAGGAGTCCATGTGACATCAGTGGGTTAGAAGTTTTTGAAGCATTTAAAATACATTTTGGTCCGAAAATAACAAAAACTTCGACTTTATTCAGCATTGTATTCTCTTCTCTTTCCATTGAATTGATTCCATTGAATCCTTTCATCTGTCGGCGTTGGTAATGCACTTTTACGTCGTTGTTTTTGGCGATTAGGACATCCGCGACATGCACACTTACGCACCATTTTAAAAAATATAGCAATACCAAAATACAAACAATGTAGAATAGCTTGAATACAGCATGTGTCTCCCTCAGACTGTAAACGAAGCTCTGGCGCACCAGATAACACGTCAGCAGCGTCACTGCGAAGTCGTGAACCCGGATGAACAACAGACCCGGAAGAGAATACAATGCTGAATAAAGTCGTAGTTTTTGTTATTTTTGGACCAAAATGTATTTTCGATGCTTCAAAAACTTCCAACTAACCCACTGATGTCACATGGACTACTTTGATAATGTTTTTATTATCTTTCTGGACATGGACAGTCTACCGTACAAACATTTTCAAAGCTCTCGGAATAAATCTAAAATATCTTAAACTGTGTTTCGAAGATGAACGGAGGTCTTATGGGTTTGGAACGACATGAGGGTGAGTCATTAATGACATAATTTTCATTTTTGGCTGAACTAAACCTTTAAACCGCTGGTCCTCTTCGTTAGGAGTCACACTTGACATCCTCGTGGTCAAAAATGACCAAAGCTTTAAAATGTAACTCCCAGTGTAACTGAAGATAGATTAGTGCCATCTGGTGGGAGTAAAAAAAAGAACTTTTGTAATGCCATGTTGTAACTACTCGATTCCTATATAGTTCTATATAAAGTGGCTTTTAAACGATTTAGTGTTTTTAGACAAAAACTTGTTTTTATTGAGTTGTGGATTTGGATTTATACTTTGGCATTCTCAAAGACTACTATTTGTCAAGGTTTTTTGTTTGAAATGTTAATTGTCAGTGTCAATTTTACTACAGTCAAACCTGAACACACAGGTGGACATTTTGTTACACATAACATAGCCTACATAATGCATGGCAGTTAAGTGCACAATGTCTATGATTAAGTGCACTAAGCAAGGAGTGAACGAAATAAAGCGAGGAATTCGGACACTGACGAATCGCGTGAGAGAGCTGTCACAGAAACTTAGTCACATACATTTATGTAGCTTACTTTAGAAATAGATAACAGTCATAGTGATTTTGTAATTATACATACCTCAGTGTCAGCTTTGTTTTGGCTTATTGATTGTAGCTTATATTATTGCAATAAATAGTTTAATGAACATGGTTAACTACAGAAAATCAAATCTAACCATACATAAAAATAATAAAAAAACTTGCATAAATAATAAACGCATTGATAAGTGTACATTATTGTATGCTTTTTTTATGTATTGTATTAATTTTAGTATCTTTAATTCTGGTGTCCAAGCACTTTTAAGACAATGATCATGTGCGTTTAGCGCCATCCTCCAACCATTATAAGATGAATTCATTAGTAAATTTGGTAAGTAAATTTTATTTATAGAGAACATTTAAATTCAGCTTACACTGACCAAAGTGCTATACAAAAACGATCATAAAATACAATAAAATATAAAAAGAAATAAAATTAACAAAGAAAACAATTACTAATCCATAATTTAATCATCAGGAAAGGCTAAGGAATAAAGATGGGTCTTCAGTCTAGATTTAAAAACAAAGATGGAGGAAGCACTCTTAATGTCAGGTGGCAGCTCATTCCATAGCTGTGGAGCAGCAACTGCAAAAGCTCTTCCACATTTCGATTTTAGACATGACCGTGGGACATGCAAGAGAGCTTCATTGGCAAATCTGAGGGACCTAGGAGCAATTAAAGAATCCCTGCTTTCTCGTTTATTTAATTCTGACATAATATTCAACCACAGCTGTTTTCTGTGACTTTTCTCTTGGTAAAATTAGGTATCGGCAATTAGCAACATTGATAGGCTACTCATCAAGTCATCTCTAAATTGGACTAATTTGGACAGTCTTGCTAAACAGGGGAGGGATTTTAAGATGAGGGGATTTGAAGGCTTCGCGTGGGGGAAAAATAAATTTAGTCATCTGCCATCTCCCATTAATTTTCTATGGCGGTAATTTTTGACCATGAAGGAGCCAAGTGTTTTACGACCCTTTAACATATCCGAAAAATGTCCGTGATTTTTTTTGTGTTCACATAGCTAATGTGACAAAACCAAGTTTCATCCCATTCCAATGAAACAAACAAAAAAAAATAATAATATTGAGCAATCACAAATTTCCCTTCAGTGATCTCATCATCTTCATCAAAGGAGTCATTCCATTTAGGTTGGTGCTGAGTAGTAGCACTGTCTCCAATCTGTGGAGCATTTCCAAATTTTTTTTTTTTTTTTTTTGGTTTATGCCAAGAGCATACTTTGGGATATGTACAGAAACAACTCATGTCTCTATACAGGATCACTCCTGGAGATGATGACAACACTTGGTCTGTATTGACGATTGCATTTTTCTTCTGATTTCTTCAATTTTGATGTGTTCTTTCAGTATTTTATTTTCCCTCTGCAGTCTAGCTAGTCTTCTTTATTTTTGTTTGGCTCTTACATCTTGTTGGTGTGGCCTTGGGTAATGGAGGAGTATGTCTTTCCACATGCCACTTATTGAAGAGGTAACACTGCTTGAGGAGGCTCCACTCTTTGCCATTTTTATAATACGCTGAAGAGACTTCCTGTTTTCTAGAGTACAGTATCACGCTGCAATACAGTAGGTGATGACAGATTCAATAACTGACCTGTAGAAGTTCACCAGCATTTGTTGTGCAAGTGGAGCTTTCTTCAATAACCTCAAGAGGTAGTTATAGATGACCTTTTTTAACCATCTTTGAGGTGTTGGCAGTCCACGTCACATCCTGGGTAATATGAACTCCCAGGTATTTGAAACTCTGCACCACCTTCACTCTCTCACCATTGATGTCTATGGGGCATTGGGCAGAGGGTTTCAGCCCTCTGAAGTCCAGGATCTTCTCCATCATCTTTGTTGCATAGAGGATTAAGTTGTTATTTCAGCTCCAACTCTTTTAGATCTTGACCTCTGCTCTGTTGGCTGATTTGTTGTTTTTGGTTATTCTGCGTACAACAATTGTTGTCTGCAAACTTAATGATGGTGTTTGTCTCATAAGAGGATTTGCAGTTGTGTGTTTTAAAATTGCAGATCAACATGAAACATAAACATGTTATACGTGTGATCTTTAACTACAGTAAGCAATTCTAAAACATTATTTCAAAAGAGTGTGAATTAATTCATAGGCAAAAACAATAAAAAAGGAAAATCTAGATGGGACACTTAGATTTGTTAATCAATTTCTCAACTGTATTTGTCTGTTTGAAAGTGAAGTGAGAGTGCAACTCTCTAAAATTCCTTTTGGTCACAGATTCCTTCGGTCTCATCTTGCTGATGTGTTTTTGCTGCTATGGTAACCAGTACTCTGTTTGGGGTTGCAGTTTGGGGATTACGGAGTTAAAGAACTGTAACTCATAGTTTGCTTGTTGAGTGAGGGGTATTAGGGCTGGATGATTTAATCAAATTCAGAACCTCTAACCAACATAATTTCCCTTGTTGGTTATTTAATCTTGTTAATACTTTCCCCTTAAAACATACTAATAATATTAATAATAATAAGTTTATTTTATATATTGCCTTTCTACAAAATCAAGGTCGCTGTACAATATTATAATACAAATGACAACAGACAGGTAAACAATACAAAAACATAAAAGGCATAACACATAACATCTTACAATCAGAGGTCAGAAAAGCAAGAAACAAAAAGATCAGTTTTAAGGTGGGTTTTGAAATCATGTAATGATGAGAGATCTCAAATGTGCTTGGGAATGGAGTTTCAGAGTGAGGGGGCTGAGATGTAAAATGCCTGACCACCAAATGATGAGTTTGTGATGTGGGATCAACAACAGACCAGTATCAGAAGATCTTAATGTGCGCATAGGAGAGTAGGTTTGAATGAGATCAGAAATATACTGGGGGGCAAGACCATGAAGTGCTTTGAATGTTATGAGGAGTATTTTGTATTGATTTCAGAATCTAACAGGTAGTCAATGGAGTCTGTGTAGAATGGGAGAAATGTGAGAAGATTTCTTTGAGTAAGTGAGAACCCTAGCTGCAGAGTTTTTAATGTATTGGAGCTTATTAATTGTTGTGTTTGGTAAACCATAGAAAAGAGAATTAAAATAGTCGATTCTGGAAGTAATGAAGGCGTGAACCAGTGTCTCAGCATCATTGGTGTGTAAGAAGGGATGTAAACGTGCAATATTACGGAGGTGAAAAAAGGCAGTCTTAGTGAGTGAAGAGATGTGTGGAAGGATGGAGAGTGATGAGTTGAAGATTATACCCAGGATTTTAACGGAGGTGGAAGGTCGAACCAAGACTTCTGCGATGTTAACATTGTCAAGACCGAAACAAGATACAGATTTCGGTGAACCAACAATTAGTAGATCTGTTTTATCTGTGTTGAGTTTGAGAAAGTTACTGGTCATCTAAGTATTAATATCATGAAAACAAGCAGATATGGAGTTGACAAGAGAAGGAGAATTGTGTTGAAAACTAATATAGAGTTGGGTGTCGTCTGCATAGCAGTGGAAGTTGAAATCATGATGACTGATAATGTTACCTAATGGGACCATGTAGATAATGAACAGTAAAGGCCCAAAAACAGAACCTTGTAGTGGACTTGGATTGGTGAATAGAGATGTAATGCTGACGTTCAGACAGGTAAGAAATGAACCAGGATAGAGCAGTACCAGAAATACCAAGAGCAGAGAGTTGTGAAATGAGAATACTATGAGAGATTGTGTCAAAAGCAGAGGAAAGATCTAACAGAGTTAAAATGATAATGGTGTCAGTGGCCATAAGGAGGTCATTGACAACCTTGAGAAGTGCTGTCGCAATGCTGTGGTGAGTGCGAAAGCCGGATTGGAAACAGTCATAGAGGTTGTGAGATGACAAATACCATTGAAGTTGAGCAGCAACAACTTTTTCAAGCAGCTTTGAAAGAAATGGAAGGTTCGAGATTGGTCTGTAATTGACCATGTCAGAAGGATCAAGACCAGGTTTTTTTAAGACGGGTGTGACAGCTGCAGTTTTTAATTCCAGAGGAACAACAGCTCTACTGAGTAGTTGAGAAATGAGAAGTGAAATAGGCAGTGAAATGACAGGTGCACAGTTTTTAAGTAAAGCAGTAGGAGCAGGATCAAGATGACAGAAAGATGCATTTGATTTCTTGATTAGCTCAGAGATCTAAGCAGGGTTTGGAGGATTAAAGTCAGTAAGAGTACCAGGTACAAAATCAGAGGGGAAGTCATGCAAGGGGTGAGAGGAGTTAGTAGGTGAAAAGAGATCATATATGTGATTTATTTTATTTTGAAATAAGTGTAAGAATGACTCACAGAGGTCCGCTGAGTTACTCATGACAGGTGCAGGAGTGTTGGTGAGTTTATTGACCACAGAAAACAGTGTTTTGGAACGAGAGGATGCATTAGTAATGAGGGTAGAGTAATAGCGGGAGCATGCAATGTTTAGTAGGGCTGTGCTCAGAATATCGATACAACGATACATCGTCATGAACTCCTGACGATGCGCGTATCGATACAGCAGCTGCCGTATCGTGTCCGTCTTGCTTTTAAATCTAGCCAAACATGTGACGTCACGTGACGCTCTCAAACGGAGAAACACGTGATCTCCAAATCATCGATCAAAGCGTGCTAACGTTTTAGGACAGGTCGATGGTATATAAATCATGGCCGAACGTTAACGTTTGTCAATCAAGCCAAACCGTCCATTCAGAAACCGAGAAATTTGAAGGCCGATCTCTCTGGTTGAGGCGCGAGCTATGGGCGCGAGCTGGCTTGACTGACGTTTTCGTGACGATATAGTTTATGGACTGTTTTGATTTCGGTAATTACATCTAGAAAGATAAAAGCAGTGATGGCATATATAATAGAGATATCTGAAAGCGAAACGAAAGTGATATTGGCCTCGTCCAGTGGGGAGGACGCACGAGAGGAGACCTGCGCATTTAATTAGTATGTGTATAGCTAATACAGTAACAAATGTATTGCTCATGGTTGGTTCATGTTAATAAATTATCTGATGTTTAATAAATGAACCTTATTGTTAAGTGTGTATTGTAAACTCATGTAGCGCATATTTTGTAGACCACGTTAATAAAAACGTATGTTGTTCTAGAACATATTTTTAGTTGATATCCAAAAAAATCATTTTTACAGATGAAAAAAAACAACAAAAAAAACAGGCAGTATAGACATTATTATAATATTATAGCCGATATAATTAACTAACTTAGTTTTCTTACAAGTCAACTTACTGTTGCAAGTGAAATTAGTCATTGAGCTTTGTTGATATTCTTCAGTGTCACTATAATTGTCAATTAGGTTACTGAGGGAGTGACTTTAAAAGCAAGCTTTTAAAAGAAGCTTTTTGTGACATTTTTTATATTTAATTTAAATCATTGTTTTGTTTAATGACAAAAACAATAAACACATATTACTGTTACTAAACTCTGCTCAAAAGAAATGTAAATTCTAAATTTAACCATATCGTGATACGTATCGTATCGTGGCTTTAGTATCGTGATGCGTATCGTATCGTGACATTGTTGGTGATACACAGCCCTAATGTTTAGAGCAGATTTGTTTGACTGTATGTGTTCCTTGAAGGCAATAAGATGCATATTCAAACTGGTTTTCCTGTAAAGGTGTTCAAGGCGGCAACCAGTAGTTTTCAGTTTGCGAAATGCAGGAGTAAACCAGGGAGATGTATGTGTCGAGGGTACAAGTCTACATTTAAGAGAAGCGTGTATGTCAAGGTCATTGTAAATGGAGGCATTATATTTGGCAAAGATTTCAGGGGCACTAGTCTGTACAGTATTATTGGACAGGTGTGTTTGTACAGATTCAGAAAATGTTAATGGATTGATAGAATTGAGGTAACGATAGGTTATGGTGGTTTTCACCCTAAGGTAGAGAAGAGGCATTACACAGTTTATATCAATGAAGAGGTGATCAGAAAGTCCCATTTGAGAGCCAAGCACGTGTACTACCGCGTGTGTAGTCGCATGACTCCGCTCCGTCCAGTCAGCAGCATGGAAGCAACAACACTCAAAAAAATAACTTGTTGGTCTAACTTAATTCAATTATGACACCTATTTCCACACAGTTGAACTGATTTATTTGAACTTAAGCTAGGTTAATTGTACTAATGAGTGAAATTCATCCTAATTGAATGAGATCACACCAGTTTCATTTGACGTATTCTGTGTATGTTTCCTGAACATAATTCATTCTTGTTGATCCAACCAGTGCTTTTTTTTTTTTTTTGTTACCATCATGGTGAAGATGTGCGCTTGTGCTTAGGTTTTGAGTAGCTGTTGTACACAGACATACATGTTTCATTACCATTGAGAGGGGAAAAGCTGATGACCATATGTAGACTGTGTAAAATTTGTGCTGGCCCTCCAAGTAATTTATTTAAATTTCTATAAAAACTAAACTAAAATAACACTTATTCATATGCTAAGTAACATTTATAGCATGCAAGTAATGATCAGATAAAGAACTTCTCATTACTGGCTTGAGCACAGTTAATGCTCGTTGAAAACAATATAAATTTGTTTTACATAGCCACCTAGAGCCTAACCACAAGGTCTACACTTCAGCATAATGGTAACCTCAAAAAATCGACATAACATAAACTCTTTTAAATGTCAAATATAACTGAACTTCAAACTTTAAAAGGTATTTCCCTTTACTAAAAAACACATTAAACAGCACTTAAGTTCAACATTTACTGTCCCAATCTTTCCCTATGCAAAGCATGCTGGGAACTAGGTTCAATCAATGCAACATAAATGATTCATGTAGTCCCAACACAAATGGTTTAGGTTGACCTAACATTTTGCAAATTTAATTTCATTTAACATAATACAATTGAGTGCGAATGCCAATTAAGTAAAAAACTAAAGATTTGTGTTGGTTCAGCTCATTTTATTTAAATAAACTGAACAAGCAGCTAGAATCATTTTTTTGAGTGAAGGAGGCAAACACTCAGACAACACACACAGTGTGTGAGAGGCGAGCCTCAAGGTGGGATAAATTTAACTTGCGTCTTCACTAAACTTTTTCAACTGTATGTGTTTTAAGGCTTGCCAATTTGGACATTCAAGCAATTTTAGACCAATGCATGTGTATCATTATATTGAGCTACTGGCCTATGATTTATCAGTAAAGTATCTTTATCTTTAGTATATTTTTCTACTTTTGAAGTAACTACTTGCAACCCACAGCTTCACAATTAACCCTGTAAAGCCCACTGTTGCAGAATTACATCACTTTCAACAATTTAAAAAAAGGCTTGCGAATGTTATTTTTTTCTCAAGACCACATTTACATAATCAATGGGTTCTATTGTTTGTCCTCACAATGCTATTGGATATAAGAAGTGTTTATATGTCCGGTCATCTGGCCATGAAGTTACTCTACCTGCAAACTTCGCGTTGAGCTCATCTCCTTTTTTTACATAACGGTATTTATCAAGATTCAAGTAAGTAAAATTCCTTACATATTTTCTTGTGTTTATTACAAAATCTAGAACACATAGATATTTAGTTATTTTGGAAAACATTAATCAAATTTGATTTAGGGTGCGTTCACATTTGTCATGCTTGGTTTGATTAAAACGAACCCTAGTGCGATTGTTTGGTTAGTGCGGTTCATTTGAACATATGTGAACACTGCCATCCGAACCCTGGTGCGCACCAAACAAGCGGTCCAAGACCGCTGAAAAGATGGGTCTCGGTCCGCTTCCAAACGAACTCTGGTGCGGTTCGAATGATATATGAACGCAACACGGACCAAAGACATGTAAACGAACCAAAAACAGGAAGACGAGACCCTAAAACAGACTGAATCCTCACGCATTTTGTTTTTTCTTGTCATAGTTGTGAGTTTGCCCTTGACAGGCATCAGACGCGTGTCTCCAAGCAGCAGCTTGTTTGTGTGTGATGGATGGATGGATTAGATAATTCATTTTAACAAGTTCTAAGTGTGCTTTTCTGTTAAATTTGTACTCAGTTTAGTTTAGACCATAATTAAACACAGGAATAAATTGCATTATGTGAAACTCTGTCATCTAGAGCAGTAGCTGAAACTCTCTGTATCTTTGTAGTTTTTTTTTTTTTTACTTCTAAAAGATCCTGAGTTTTTTTTTTATTTTATTTTTTTTATGAGTGTTGCTTTAGTAGCAGTTTATAGCATTAGGAGCTTTGAATGATTTTGGGGGTTGCCTTTTGCATTCTTCAGGAACAGGTGTGAATGGTCTTGAACACATCTTTTAGTATGATAAGTAGAGAGATAATAGGCCAGCCAGACAGTATTGTTTGGATGTAGTAGTGGAATTTTTATTAGCATTTTCATTGAAATTATAACACTTCGATGGATAATACTTCTCTACCCTTGATACATGGACTACCCAGTCTATTCCTTCAGTTTATCTAATACAATATAATACCCATATGTATTATTAACTTATTTTTTTACTTTTTCCATTTCCGAATGCCAAGATGTCATCGGACCACCCCCCACTGGATGTACACAAAGACATGATTGCAAATTTCCCAGTAAAGACAAAGAGAGGATGCTGCAGACACTGCAATAATGGATACATAAACACACTGTAGCAAGTGCATTGTTCGCCTGTGCTTCTCAGATTAAAAGAACTGTCTTAGGGACTATCACTGCAAAACACAGTGATTTTTTTTTTTTATTATTATTATTATTATTATTAATAAATGCTTATTCATAAAAAATATTATTGTTGTTTGATTATTACTCATGATATACTGTTATGGGGCTAAGTAAGCAATCAACCCTGCAAATGAATGCTTAAATACTCTGTATCTGTTCAGACAAAGTGAGTACAAATACAGAAATTCTGCTCCCAACTAGGCCCAACGTTGCAATAATACAATATTTCCCTAAAAACTTATTAAAAGTAAAAAAATTGACAAATTATTTAATTTCTACATCAGAGGCCTCCTAAAAAAGATCATTTTTTTATTATATTTGGGTTTTACAGGGTTAATAGAGAGATGGTATGACTAATTCACACAACCTGCAATCTGTCTCTCATTAATGTAACTTTTTTTATTTGTCTTTTTTTTTGCCTTAGACCTGATGCCGCTGAAAGAGGAGAGTCAAGATCTGAATGACATGAAAGAGAAAGATCTGTATGAGAAACAACATGATTTCATATCTAAAGAAAAATCTTTTAATTGCTCACAGACTGAAAATACTTCCTCACAAAAAAGAGAGACTAGAAGTAATTTCATCTGTAAACAGTGTGGAAAGAGTTTCAGTCAGCATAAACACCTTAAAGTCCACATGGGAGTTCACACCGGAGAGAAGCCTTATACCTGCCAACAGTGTGGAAAGAGTTTCAACCGAAAAGGAACCCTTAAAGTCCACATGAACATTCACACTGGAGAGAGACGTTATTCCTGCCAACAGTGTAGAATAAGTTTCACTCGAAAAGGAAACTTAAAAAGGCACATGGGAATTCACACTAGAGAGAAGTCTTACACCTGCCAACAGTGTGGGAAAGTTTTTAAACTTAAAAGAAGTCTTAATTGCCACATGAACTTTCATACTGGAGAGAAGCATTTCAGCTGCCAACATTGTGGAAAAAGTTTCAACCGAAAAGGAAGTCTTAATTACCACATGAAAATTCACACTGAAGAGAAGCCTTTTACCTGCCCTCAGTGTGGAAAGAGTTTCAACCGAAAAGGAACCCTTAAGGTTCACATGAACGTTCACACTGGAGAGAGCCGTTATTCCTGCCAACTTTGTGGAATAAGTTTCACTCGAAAAGGAAACTTGAAAAGGCACATGGGAATTCACACTGGAGAGAAGTCATATGCCTGCCAAAAGTGTGGGAAAGTTTTTAACCTAAAAAGAAGTCTTAATTGCCACATGAGTGTTCATTCTGGAGAGAAGCATTTCAGCTGCCAACAGTGTGGAAAAAGTTTCAAACAAAAAGGACACCTTACAGACCACATGAGAATTCACACTGAAGAGAAGCCTTTTACCTGCCCTCAGTGTGGAAAAAGTTTTAAACTAAAAGGAACCCTTAAAGACCACATGAAAATTCACACAGGAGAGAAACCCTACACATGCCCTCAGTGTGGAAAAAGTTTCAAGCGAAAAGGACAACTTAATGTCCACATAAGAATTCACACTGGAGAGAAGCCTTTCACCTGCCAACAGTGTGGAAAAAGTTTCAGTATAAAAGGAAACCTTAAAGACCACATGAAAATTCACACAGGAGAGAAACCCTACACATGCCCTCAGTGTGGAAAGAGTTTCAGTCACAAAGGTCAGTTTAAAGGCCACATGAGAATTCACACTGGAGAGAAGCCTTTCACCTGCCAACAATGTGGAAAGAGTTTCAACCAATCAGGAACCCTTCACGTGCACATGAGAATTCACATTAGAGAGAAGCCTTATGCCCCGGGTATACAGGTGCTGGTCATATCGTGAAAAAGTTCTTTTTTTTTTATTATAAATTATATATATATATATATATATATATATATATATATATATATATATATATATATATATATATATATATATATATAAAAAAGAAACTTTCATATATTCTAGATTCCCTACATGTAAAGTATAACATTTTTTTTGTTGATTACAGTGTACAGCTAATGAAAGTCCAAAATCCAGTATCTCAAAATATTAGAATATTTACAATTGAGTTTCATTACATGAAAGTTGACTGGAAGGAAGAAATTGGGTAGGCAAAGGTATAAGCAACAGGGATGACCACAAGCTTGAGAATACTGTCAAGTAAAGCTGATTCAGACACTTAGGAGAGCTTCACAATGAGTAGAATGAAGCCGGAGTCAGCGCATCAAGAGTCACCACACTCAGACATCTTCAGGAAATGGACTACCAAGCCACTTCTGAAACAGAAACAACATCAGAAGCATCTTACCTGGGTTAAGGAGGAAAAAGAACTGGACAGTGAACAGTGGTCGAAAGTCCTCTTTTCAGAAAAAAGTAAATTTTGCATTTCATGTTGAAATCATGGTCCCAGAGTCTGAAGGATGACTGGAGAGGCATAGAATCCAAGCTGCTTGAAGTCTAGTGGGAAGTTTCTGAAGTCCGTAATGATTTTGGGGGGGCCGTGACATCTGCTGGTGTTGGTCTATTGTGTTTTATCAAGTGCAAAGTCAATGCAGCCATCTTCCAGGAGATTTTGGAGCACTTTATGCTTCCATCTGCTGACAAGCTTTATGGAGATGCTGATTTCCTTTTCCAGCAGGATTTTAGCACCTGCCCACAGTGCAAAAACCACTTCCAAGTGGTTTGCTGACCATGATATTACTGTGTTTTATTGGTCAGCCAACATGCCTGACCTGAATCTATGGGATATTTTCAAGAGAAAGATGAAAAACAGTCGATCCAACAATATACAGATGATCTGAAGGCTCAATAGTGCCTCAGCAGTGCCACAGGCTGATCACGTCCATGCCACACTTCACTGATGCTGTAATTTGTGCTAGGAGCAAGTCATTTAATATGTGCTGCCGACCAAGTATTGAGTGCACAAATGAACATACTTTAAAGAACTTGAACTTTTCTGTTTTGCAAATCCATTTTTTGATTGATCTTAGGAAATATTCTAATATTTTGAGATACTGGATTTTGGACTTTCATGAGCTGTATGCACTAATCAAAATAAAAAAACTTTTGAAATGTTTTTGATTTACATGTTGGGAATCTAGAATATATGAAAGTTTCATTTTTAAAAATAATTTACAATAAAAAAATGAACTTCTTGATGATATTGTAATTTATATGACCAGCACCTCTACTTCACTTTCCACGCCCGGATGCATCCGCACATCTTTCAAAGTATACTAAACCACGGATGCGCACGGATAACCAAGTTTGACATATGCACAGTACACGGTTTCTATACTTTTAACAGACATTGTGTCATCAAACGGACATTCCCTGGGCAGGATCAGAGAAGAATAATAGTGCATCCACCATTGCAACATAGTTCAGAAGATACACCAAGAGAACAGGAATCAAAAACGATGGAGAAGGCATGCTTCTGAGTTTACTCGTTTTATTTTTGAATAGCTCTTTACACACTCTTCTTCGACGAATGTATTAGATTTCTCTAATACATAAAATAAGTAAGCTTGACGAGAGTTCTGGTAGGGAGAAAAATTTATTGAAGGTAATAGTGTTGCACAGTTCTTCAGCAGCAATATCAGCGTGTTGTTCTTCAAAATATACGGGACAGAACTTTATACATGAAGACAAAAGGGCTACAAACAGTAGAACACTTATATCATCTAGATTCTAGATTATGATATAAAAAAATGGATATTATTTACTTTAGAATTGTCATACCATGTGAAAATAAATTCTCATTTGGTTAACTGTATAAATGTATTCTTAATCCATGGTCTGGGTCTCATCTTGTGTACTTTCTTTTCCACATGCAGCCACATAGTAAACACTCATGAGGTAACGTAAAAAAAAATAAAAAATGACAGAGCCTCAGTTGCTTTTCAACACTTTTACTTTGTCATGCCTATTCATACAATAAAATCTGCAAATATAACACCCATCGCCATAACCCTTTACTTTTGTTCGTATAAGAATAACAAAATGTATGAATACTCAAAACACATACATAAATTCCTCAATCAGAGAGCTGTTTAAAAAGTTTCAACGGCTCTGCTCCATCGTAGTTCTGACTGGTGACGTGGTGCACAATGACAGTTGGGTAATTTTACTTCTCTACTTCCTGTGAAGTGATGCATCGATGTTCCCTTATTCCCTATGCCATTCACAGTGCCCTTCGAAGTTCGAACTGAACATGTTCGCTCCCTTTCGGAATAGAATGTTACTTAAGGTAGCAAAATACCCTATGAAGTCCACTTTGCAGTCCACTTATGGTCAAATGGAACGCACCTCTTGACGACGAAGAGGAAGTAAGTAGATGAGGAAGACCCCTACAGACTATCCCTGCATCTCAATCAGCTCCCGAGCTTTCTAGGTTGTGTATGAGTATATCATGTAAATTAATGTGGCTGACTCCCTGATCAGTGCCCTGACTACTGAACTAGGGAACTGATTGAGACGCACACTACAATAAGATTTTCTGGTCTGATGAGACCAAGATATAACATTTATATCAAGAACTGGCAGAGGACCCTAAGAGCACCATCTTGGAGTCCTTCAGGCGAGCTTTCATGTGTCTTGCACTGAGGAGAGGCTTCCGTCGGGCCACTCTTCCATAAAGCCCCGACTGGTGGAAGGCGGTTGACTTTCTACAACTTTTTCCCATCTCCCGACTGCATCTCTGGAGCTCAGCCACAGTGATCTTTGGGTTCTTCTTTACCTCTCTCACCAAGGCTCTTCTCCCCCGAAAGCTCAGTTTGGTCAGACGGCCAGCTCTAGGAAGGGTTCTGGTCGTCCCAAACGTCTTCCATTTAAGGATTATGGAGGCCACTGTGCTCTTAGGAACCTTAAGTGCAGCAGAATTTTTTTTGTAACCTTGGCCAGATCTGTGCCTTGCCACAATTCTGTCTCTGAGCTCTTCAGGCAGTTCCTTTGACCTCATGATTCTCATTTGCTCTGACATGCACTGTGAGCTGTAAGGTCTTATATAGACAGGTGTGTGGCTTTCCTAATCAAGTCCAATCAGTATAATCAAACACAGCTGGACTCAAATGAAGGTGTAGAACCATCTCAAGGATGATCAGAAGAAATGGACAGCACCTGAGTTAAATATATGAGTGTCACAGCAAAGGGTCTGAATACCATTTGTTATTTTAGTTTTTCTTTTGTAACAAATCTGTAAAAATGTAAATTCTGTGTTTTTCTGTCAATATGGGGTGCTGTGTGTACATTAATGAAGAAAAAAAATCAACTTTAATGATTTTAGCAAATGGCTGCAATATAACAATGAGTGAAAAATGTAAGGGTCTGAATACTTTCCGTACCCTCTGTATATATGCCATTTTATATCTGCATTTTTATCTTCTTTAACTTTATTAGTTTCATAAATATGTTTATTTGCACTACCGTTTAGCGCCACATACTGTCAGGGAGTGAATTTGCATGTTCACTCTGCGCATCGCCAGTAAAAATCGATTGGGTATGAACAAAAAACGTCTTGAAAAGTGCTGGCGATAAACATATGTGATATTCGATATCCGGTGTATACAGGCCTTAAGGACCTCCCACAGGACATCGATCTACTCTGAACATTGCTGTTTCTTTGTTATTCACACCATCAGTTTCTGTGGGCCATATGTCTGGGCCATTTGGTTCCCACCAAGCCGACGTTCGGCCATTAGGCCATTTTTGTTTGTCAACCGACTAAGTTTTCTCAATGTGTTCTGCACCGTCAGCTGAAGTTGATCCTTTTTACATAGGCGTTGGAGCTTGTCGTTCCATTGTGCCATCTGATCATTCTGATTGGCTGTTCAGCTACTGCCACCTGCTGGTAAGGACAGGCATTTCATCTTACGCAGACACAGAACGGACATGCTACTTGGCCGTCGAATGTTGGTTTGGTGTGTCAGGACAACTTTGGACACAGACGCTGCCGACATGAGCCAACCCCCCAGTCTGCTTTTGCCGCCACTAGTTCGTTGGCGCCGGCTTGGTGTGTTCATGCCTTTAGAGACCTGAAACTTTGAGGGCTGGTATTACTCACACTGCTTATCGTTGGAAATCTTAAGGGACAAATTTTGTCCATCTTTTGTCCTCAGATTTCATCGCGCTCAAGCAAAGTTTTTTTTTTAGAAACCTACTTTTGCAAACTAGACCTATGTTTGTGGCCTAATCGGAACCAAACCAGTGCCGCAAGATTTTCAGTGCCAGTTATACAAAAGTAATCTGATTGGATTGGATCAAATCTTGAAAATGGGTTGGTCAAAAGGGAAAAAGGATTTTGAAATCAGATTAGACCACAAAATCCAATCTTGGTTTTGATCTAAATAAAATCCTCAGTTTCGTCTGGTATCATTTAAATCTGCACTGAAACTGTAATTTTGACCTTCAAACATTGGGAGGCCATTGAAGTCCACTATATGGAGAAAAATACAAGAATGTTTTCATCAAATGAGGAAAGAAAGACATGGACATCTTGAATGACACGGGTTGAGTAAATTATCAGGAAAAGTTTATTTAAAAGTGAACTAATCCTTTAACAACATTCACTCTTAATAAGTGTAGATGAGGAGTAACAACTGAAGAAACCAGGCTATGACTTTAATCTAGTGAATCATATTCCTTTATACAGCTAAAAATATTTTAAACAAAACTGCTCATTATTAACAAGATCAAAGACAAACCATATGTTCATTTCTATTCAGTCCTTTGTTACTTTTCAGTATGTACCTGTTATTGTGGGGAGAAAAAATTACGATGGTAAATCAATGTCCAACCTTAATCAATGGAAATCTTAGAGCTTAATAGGGAACTTGTTTATATTATAATTACATTTCAGCCATTTTAATTTAAGTACTCCATTCAGACAGACAAAATTAATTATATTAAATACCAAATAAATTTGATTTTATTTAATTGCCCTGATATTCTGTGGAGAAATTAAGATTGAATAAATGGATATTTCTATTGGATCACTCTGCAATCAAACATTTAATTTTGATCTAAAACTTTAAAATTTTAAATTTAACATATTCAAAAGTTCTTTACAATCCTTTGTAATATGAAGACCAAGAATTTTAACTTTATTCTTGACTGAGAATATCAGTGCTTTGTAGATTATTGAACTGAGAGCAGTTCACACTTGCTTACATTTAGATATAAGCCCAGAAGCTCTTGAAAAATGGCATGGAAAATCTCTGATTCTCTGATTCATCCCACAAATCAACAATATGAATGTTTTTCTGTATGAAGACTTCTGTTAGTTTTAACGTGCAGACAGGACTTTTATTTTGGTGTTGGGGTGTGGCGTCAAAAAACTGCGCCATGCTCCGGCATCTGATGTGATTCGACTGAAGAAAGGTTTGTGTTTGTATTCATTTACAGTGTTTACAATGAGACACTTTATAGACAACTGTGATTGTGTGTATATAATAACAAGATTAAACGTTGTTTTTGTTAGTAAAGTGTATTCACAGTAACAGAAAATGTGGAGTAATAGAAAAGGTTCGTCTCATTTCTCTCCAAAGTCTGAGTCAATTGAAACAAATGTAAACAAACAAACATGTGAAATGAATAATATAACTAATTAACTGCTGATGTTTATCTGTGTAATGTAATACATGTTGTCTATAGAAAATGTAATAATACAAAATATGACTAAATATAGAGTTTGTATAATTTGAGTTCTTTTATTAATTTGTAATTTCAGTTTTGAGTGTTTTTAGTCTCATCAGGTGATTTAAGTCCATTAACTCTTACTCTGACAGACTCGGACAGACACACCCAGAGATTTAGAGTGGTTTTATTTTTCTTTCTGTTAATTATTCTTATCTTAAACAGTTTAAACATACAGAACTCCTGGTGAAGTGACTGAGATCCATGTGACACTATTATAAAGATGGAGTTTATTAAAGAGGAGAATGAAGACATGAAGATTGAAGAAACTCTCAGTGTGAAACATGAAGAAACTGAAGAACAAACAGGTTGGTTTCATTCTTTAAGCTGATCTCAGCCATAAACTCACACATTAATCATTCGCTTTAGTTGAAACATGAGGGCATTTTATTGGGATAGTTCATTTGTGCGTTTTAATTCCACTGTAGTTAATTTAGCCTATTTTTTTGTTTATTCGTTTTTCAAATCATAAGAATGAATTAAAAACCTGCAATGTCATTACATTATAAGTAGATTGTGATTGGCGAGTTTAAAGTCCCCATGAACCAAAGTTGGTTGACTAAGTTTACTAAGTTGACTAAGGCTGAGCGGTTCCATGCCCGGTTCCATAGAGAGAGCGGCGCGGTCAGATACATTTTAGGCGCTGCCGCATATTAAATATATGATAAATAGTTTTTCTGTGTGAGAAATACAATGTGTGCCGGGAGCAGAGATGTTCACAAGTCTTTTATCTGGAGTCTGAGTCAAGTCTGGAGTCTTTTGTCACGAGTCCGAGTCGAGTCTTGAGTCATTAAAAAAAATAATAATAAAAAAAATTCTCATAATCAAATCCCATATTTTATCCTAGTTGTGTTATATAGACAAAATTATATGATCTTTTTATAATCTGTTTTATTTGAAATTAAGGTCCTATAATGTAAGGGATAACGTACATCCTGTTTGTTACTTTATAATCCATTACAATGTACAAAACAGTCGTCCTGGCAACACGAGTAGTCATTTTCAATATAGTCGCTAAACGGACACAAGATGGCGCCTGTGAGTCACGGTTTGTTATACAGCAGATTGTTATACAGCTTCTTGTTATTGATGACATTATCAAAAAATATCAAACTTCGAAATGTTTAAGAATGTCAATTGGAAACTCTACACATGCTGATTGTGATACGTTAAAATATGAACTTTAAGTAATAAATGGATTAACATCTCTTTCTATCTCTCTTATGGACACACATTAAGAAATAGAAAAGCTGCAAATAATACGAAGATTGATAAAACGTAGTGCTAGGTTTAAAATCTAGATTTTTTTGTTCACATTTTAACCGGCTGACAATTCAAAAGAGCTTTGCAGCTACACCACAGTATAATAGCTAGCTGTGTGAGTTTATGTGACTAACCTTTGTGGATGCAATGTCTCATAAAATTTGATGATGATGTTCCAGTGTTTTTAATTGTTTTCCCACATTCTGTGCGTCTAGCTGATCTGACGTGATAATAAACCAAATGAAAGAATCTATGGCACAGTGGCTCCCGTCATGTTGTACGGGACTCCTATTATGACATTTCAGAGTTTACGCGCACGGACATATGTAATCAAATTCTATGACAAGAGTCCAATCTACCACGACACATAAGGAAATATATGTGACGCAGATATTATAAAACCATTTAAACAACACAAATTCTTTATTTATTATATCAGTAGTTAAGGGTAAAAGACTTGAGTCGTTTTTAAAATATTCCGAGTCTTTTGTGCTGAGTCGAGTCTGAAGTAATTTCAGGCCGAGTCCGAGTCTGAAGTCTGTTAAAATGTGACTCGAGTCAGAGTCTCTAACTCGAGTGCTTATCTTTGGTCGGGAGTGCGTGACAAAAGATCGAAATGAGTGACTGTCATGCTCAAAACGTGACACTTGAGAGCCCAGTAATGCCGCAGCTGGAACATGTGGTACATTCAGCAGATGAGATGACATTACGTCAGCAGCATCACTGCGGAGTCGTGAACGCAGATTGACAACAGACCCGGAAGAGAAGACAATGCTGAATAAAGTCATAGTTTTTGTTATTTTTGGACCAAAATGTATTCTTGATGCTACAAATAATTCTAACTAACCCACTGATGTCACATGGACTACTTTGATTATGTTTTTATTACCTTTCTGGACATAGACAGTATACCGTACATACATTTTCAATGGAGGGACAGAAAGCTCTCGGACTAAATCTAAAATATCTTAAACTGTGTTCCGAAGATGAACGGAGGTCTTATGGGTTTGGAACAACATGAGGGCGAGTCATTAATGACATAATTTTCATTTTTGGGTGAACTAACCCTTTATAATGTAGCTCTGAATGTAACTGAAGATAGATTAGTGCCATCTGGTGGGAGGAAAAAAAAGAAAAACTATTGTAATGCCATATTGTAACCACTAGATTACTATATAGTTGTATTTAAAGTGCCTTATAAATTATCTAGTGTTTTTAGACAAATACTTTTTTATTGAGTTGTGGAATTGGATTTATACTTGGACATTCTCAAAGACTATTTTTTGTCAAGGTTTTTGTTTGAAATGTTAATTTGAAGTGTCCATTTTTGCCTTAATTTTACAACAGTCAAACCTGAACACGTGAACATTTTGTTACACTTAAAATAAAAAAAAATAATAAAAATGTAACAAAAATGAACAGGTATGTTTTATCACATCTTAATGCTGGGTATGATCTCACATTTTTTGACCGCGAAGGAGACAAGTGTGACTATTTTTTTATGACCCTTTAACATATCCGAATCACATCCATTATTTTTTTTGTTCACATAGCTAATGCAACAAAAGTCACCAAGTTTCATCCCATTCAAAATGAAGCAAAAAAAAAAAAAATTTTTATTTCAAAACATAAAAAAGAACCATAGGGTTAAACTAAACTCATTTAAGCCTTGCCAATTGTAACATTTAAGTGCAAGACACATGTGCTGTGAGAAGATTGTGCACTCATCCAAAGTGCAACACACAGACGCAGACAGTAAATTTCACTTGCGTCTTCAGTAAACTTTTTCAACTGTATGTGTTTTAAGGCTTGCCAATTTGGACATTCAAGTGATTTTAGACCAACGCATTTGCATAATTATATTGAGCTACTGTCCTATGATTTATCAGTAAAGTATCTTTAGTATATTTTTTTACTTTTGAAGTAACTACTTGCAACCCACAGCTTCACAATTAATAGAGAGATGGTATGACTAATTCACACAACCCGCAATCACTCTCTCATTAATGCATTCAAATAAATGTACTTGTACTGTGCTAATTTATCTGTATCTGATTTACAACGAGCAGAAATCTGTAAGAAATATCACAAACCATAGATAAAATAACAGCTTAAAATGAGCTATGTCATGTTGGATCACTCTTTCTTTAGGAAAAAATATCACACCTTTAATAATCAAACATTTACTAGGGGTGTGACGAGACGGGTATCTCACGAGACGAGACAATATTTTTACACACTATTTTTAAGAAATTCTCAATGGCGAAATACATTACTAGGAAAAATATTTTGCAGGTGTATTTGAAATGTTTTAACTAATCATCTTGTAATGAATGTCATTCAGTTCTACTTTGAGTATGAATTATCATATGCAGTAAAAGACAAAAATACTCAAGTACTGTAAAAAGTTTTGCCACTAACTCAACTGACTGACTTCTCTTCTGTATGATTTCAGTCTCTTCAGACCTTACTGTACATGATTTATGAGCTTCTACAACTTTTGACCTCCTAACTGAACTATTTTCCACAAACTGATCATAGAAATAAAACAGTATAAATAAAAATAGTAACACTTTACAATGACTAACAATGAGCAACATATTTGCTACAGTAATTATTAATCTTTATGTTAGTTAATAAAAATAGTCATTCATTGTTAGTTGATGATAGTTCATAGTGCATTAACTAATGTTAACAAATGAAACCTTACTGTTTGTGCTTAATAAGATTTAGAGAAAACTGTTATTCGTTTTTATAGTAACACTTAACAATAAGTGCAACCATAATCGCACCCTCTTTTAATATTCAAAGTGCAAATAAGACTAACTTTTTCTTTGATACAGAGCTAAGAGATGGTTACAGCTACACTGCCCAGCCTAAAATAGCTTTCATATTGAGAGATATTTGCATGCATCGAAATGCCGCTTTCAAAATGGAGGTATTGAAATATCCCCGTGCGTTTGAATGCGCGCTCGGGTTTACTTTCAGCAATTGCGCGTAACTCTTTAAATATGGAGCAGCAGCGACCGTTATCCAACTTAATTAAATGTTTTTTTTTTTTTTTATTTAAACACAAAGCAAAAGGACAGTGGGGGCGTAATGTAAATGTAGCGGTGGCATATTCTTTCCTAATCCTCCTAACACTCAGACAAGACATCACAAGACTACTTTTCGCCTCGACGAGAAATCCCGTCACACTTTAGTCTCGCGAGATCTCGTGACACCCCTAATATTTACAGTACAAACCTTATCTGTGAGCTGAGGGCAAAACAAAATTTGTTCGTTATACAAAGAAATCATGCCTAGTGTGAGTACACCCTTAATGTCTGTTGCTTTGTGTCATTTAAACTGGGGCTAACTTTTTTTGTCTTTTTTTTTTGCCTTAGACCTGATGGCACTGGAAGAGGAGAGTCAAGATCTGAATGACATGAAGGAGAAAGATCTGTATGAGAAACGGCATGATTTCATAAATGAAGAGAAATCTTTTAGTTGCTCACAGACTGAAAAGACTTACTCACAAAAAAGAGAGACTAGAAGTAATTTCATCTGTAAACAGTGTGGAAAGAGTTTCAACCGAAAAGGAAACCTTAAAGTCCACATGAATGTTCACACTGGAGAGAGCCGTTATTCCTGCCAACAGTGTGGAATAAGTTTCACTCGAAAAGGAAACTTGAAAAGGCACATGGGAATTCACACTAGAGAGAAGTCTTACACTTGCCAACAGTGTGGAATAGTTTTTAACCTAAAAAGAAGTCTTAATTGCCACATGAGTGTTCATACTGGAGAGAAGCATTTCAGCTGCCCTCAGTGTGGAAAAAGTTTCAACCGAAAAGGACGACTTAATTACCACATGAAAATTCACACTGAAGAGAAGCCTTTTACCTGCCCTCAGTGTGGAAAAAGTTTTAAACTAAAAGGACACCTTCAAGTCCATATGATAATTCACTCAGGAGAGCTCCCTTTCTCCTGCCAACAATGTGGAAAAAGTTTCAAACTAAAAGCACACCTTAAAGACCATATGAGAATTCACACTGGAGAGAAACCCTACATTTGCCCTCAGTGTGGAAAAAGTTTCAGTCGCAAAGGACCATTTAAAGACCACATAAGAATTCACACTGGAGAGAAGCCTTTCACCTGCCAACAATGTGGGAAAAGTTTCAAGCAAAAAGCAATCCTTAACACACACATGAGAATTCACACTGGAGAGAAGCCTTACACCTGCCCTCAGTGTGGAAGGAGTTTCAAACTAAAAGGACACCTTAAAGACCACATGAGAATTCACACAGGAGAGAAACCCTACACATGCCCTCAATGTGGAAAGAGCTTCAGTCGCAAAGGTCCGTTTAAAGACCACATGAGAATTCACACTGGAGAGCTCCCTTTCTGCTGCCAACAATGTGGAAAATGTTTCAACCAATCAGGAACCCTTAACATGCACATGAGAATTCACACTGGAGAGAAGCCTTACAATTGCCCTCATTGTGGAAAAAGTTTCAGACTAAAAGGACACCTTAAAGGCCACATGAGAATTCACACAAAAAGTTTTAACCAACCAGGAACCCTTAACATGCACAAGAGAATTCACACTGGAGATAATTCGTTCATATGTGATCTATGTGGAAAGAGTTTTAAATATAAAGGAACCTTCAAGTACCACATGAGCCTTCACTCAAGGTTCACATAAGAGTTTTTGTTATAGAGAGGACTTGTACCAGCCCTGAAAGCCCTGATATACTCACTGCAAAGTTCTTTTCCAGTCTTTGCTTAGTAGCAGTGGACTTAAGCGAACATCTCAAGTGGCATTTATATGAATTTGTAAATGTGTGCCGTGCATTTTTATTTCAGTAACAAAATAAATGGAGTGGGAAAAGTGCAGTTGTGAAAGCTTCAGATCATAGTGATGTGCATATGTTAGCACCAGATCTGCAATTCAGCTCCCCAGTCACATCACATCACATTTATACAGTAGATTGCTTTAAATCAAGCAGCTTTACAGTATTAAACATGAAAAAAGAGATTGTCACTTTCAATAGAATTACAACTTCAATTTCTACAATGAAGCAGCACTCATTAAAGAAGGTGGAGCCCCAGAGCACACCAACATAATACATAATCACCATATTGTAGACTTGTATTTGGCTGAGCAGTCTAGTGGGTTGCTCGCCAATGTATTAGATTTCTCTAATACAAACTTATTTAAATATGAATCAAAGATAACACAAGTACACACACCATGCAGTTTTTAAAATTAAGGTTTTTATTATGAAGGGAAAACTAAATCCAATCCCACATAGCCCTGTGTGAAAAAGTGCTTTTTAAAACATAACTGTGGTTTATCACACCTGAGTTCAGTTTCTCAAGCCACACCCAGGCCTGATTACTGCCACACCTGTTCGCAATCAAGAAATCGCTTAAATAGGACTTGCCTGACAAAGTGAAGTAGACCAAAAGATCCTCAAAAGCTGCACATCATGTTGAGATCCAAAGAAATTCAGGAACAAATGAGAAAGAAAGAATTTAAAAAATGTATTTAGATACCACTTGTAGTACATTTGAACCCATAGTGTACTACAAGTGGTATCTAAATATATTTTTTAAATACAGAGATAGTATATAAAAAGCACATTTTAGTTCATATTTCTTGCTCTCTCAAAATAGCACAGTTGAGTACACTTAGATGTTTTTAAGATCATCTTAAGTAGTATTAAAGAAGAATGTTTAGTATATTAAATAAAAAAATAGTGCGTGAAAATAGAGGACTTTAAGTACATTGTTGAAGTGTACTTTTTTTCACCTGGGTACTTGTGCAGCAGATCCTCCAGACCTTTTCTGCAGAATGTAATAGAAATGGACTGAATAAGCACAAGGGAGCCATCACATATAATCATGACTGGCCTTTTGTTTGCCCCATTTCCATACATCCTGATAAGGTCAATTTGAAAAGCTTGCAGGAAGTGAGTCACAGATGCTGTTGTGTGGTCGTATGTGACATAAGTTGCCACAGGTAAAGGTGATGCACCCTTGGATGGATTTCTTCTAACCAGCTCATACACAAAATATGTTGGACCTTCTGCTCCCTCTCTTTCTGAATTACACACTGTTGCATCCAGGTACTCTATATCCTACATCTTTTGTAGAAGACAGAGAGTGTCATGATGACCAGTTGTGGAATTGTTTGCATAGACTCCAAATGAAACTCAGGTCATTTTGTTTCCAGGTGTTATTGTAGAAATCACCTCCAGAGAAAACCACTACTGCTTTCAGGGTGCTTTCATCAGCGACTCAACATGTACATTAAATGGGCAATCTTCAAAACGACAGTAGCCCATAGTTTTGAAAACGTCTCGGTTACGTATGTAACCCTCGTTCCCTGAAGGAGGGAACGGAGACGTACGTCAGTAGTGACCGACGAATTGGGATATCGCTTAGAGAGCCCTATCATCTTTGTGTAAACTAAAACAAGCCAATGGAATTGGCGTGCGATATTTGCATAATGCGCACCGCCCCCGACAGGTGTATATAAATAGGAAGCAGATGCAATCGCACTCTGTTTTTCGCTGAGGAGACAACTGGTGTCCGCGCTACAGCGAGGGTACAGAAACTGTGGCGACGGGACGTACGTCTCCGTTCCCTCCTTCAGGGAATGAGGGTTACATACGTAACCGAGACGTTCCCTTTCAGTCGGTCACGTTCGACGTACGTCAGTAGTGACCGACGAATTGGGATCCCAACTAAAGCGCCACAGTTACGAAACCCCTTCCAGTGCCCAGCGCAAGCTCAGCCGCCCATAGCACCGGCTGGCGGTGAAGGGGGCGAGCTTACACCGAGAGAAACTAGACACACTGGGGAAGCGAACCCGTAAGGGACGCTGCGGAGACCACTACCTACCCAATGGGGGAGGAGTTTACGTGGGAATACACATATGGACTGGCTCGGGGGGCAGTACGCATATGGAGTCCCTGGGATGGCTCCACCTGGTAGGGGGAGACTCATCTGACAGGTGACAGCAGAGCTGGCTCTGCTAAGGGAAAGACACGGACTCGGCCCGTAGGGAGTTTTAAACCGTGGATAATTACACATATGGGACCGCTCACGTAGAGGGGTCACGACATATGGGCCCCAGCCAACAGACAGCGTCAGCGACGGATGTAGGCCTGGCATCAGACACTCCGCAATGTCCGAGCCGAAGGGGGAGGCGGAGGAACTCGACAGGGTTCGCCAAGCGGGGAACACGACTGGAGTGAAAGTATGCACGTATCCGGCCAGTGGCGGGAATGGCATTGCAAGCCGACACTTAGAGTGGGTACAACACGTCTATCGACTAGTGGATGCGAGTACACGTGAGGATACCGGCTCTACACGTAGGCTATAAAACCTAGCGAACGTGTTTGGTGTCGCCCAGCCCGCAGCTCTACAGATATCTGTCAGCGAGGCGCCATGAGCCAGCGCCCAGGAAGAGGCCACCCCTCTGGTGGAGTGGGCTCTCAACCCGAGCGGGCAAGGCACGCCCTGGGATTCGTGCGCCAAGGCGATGGCATCCACTATCCAGTGGGCCATCCTCTGCTTGGAGACAGCCTTTCCCTTCTGCTGGCCTCCGTAACAGATGAAGAGCTGATCTGAGGTCCTGAAGCTTCGCGTTCTATCCACGTAAACGCGCAGAGCGCGGACGGGACAGAGCAAAGCTAGGGCTGGGTCTGCCTCCTCCGAGGGCAGCGCTTGCAGGTTCACTACCTGATCTCTGAAGGGAGTGGTAGGAACCTTGGGCACGTATCCAGGCCGGGGTCTCAGGATAACGTGAGAATCACCGGGCCTGAATTCTAGGCACGTTTCGTCGACCGAAAATGCATGCAGATCCCCTACCCTCTTCAGGGAAGCCAATGCAACCAGAAGAACCGTCTTAAGAGACATTAGTTTCAGGTCGACTGATTGCAAAGGTTCAAAGGGATGACCCCGGAGAGCTGTGAGAACCAGGGTCAGATCCCAAGAGGGTACGGAGGAAGGGCGAGGAGGATTCAGTCTCCTGGCCACCCTCAGGAATCTGACGATCAGATCGTGTTTCCCCAGGGACTTACCCTCAACTGCGTGGTGATGTGCGGCAATAGCGGCAACATACACCTTGAGGGTGGAGGGAGACAGCCTTCGCTCCAACCCATCTTGCAGAAAGGAAAGCACGGATCCGACCGAACATGATCGGGGGTCCTCTCGGCGAGAGGCGCACCATTCGACGAACAGGTTCCACTTCAACGCATAGAGACTCCTAGTGGAAGGAGCTCTAGCGGAAGTGATGGTGTCTACGACCGCTTGCGGGAGATCACTCAGAACCTCCGCATCCCGTCCAGGGACCACACGTGGAGGTTCCATAGTTCCACGGGTGCCACAGGGTGCCCCGTCTCTGAGTCAGGGGGTCCTTCCTCAGAGGAATCGGCCAGGGAGGGGCTGTCGCGAGGAGAATGAGGTCTGAGAACCAGGTCCGAGTGGGCCAGTACGGAGCCACTAACAGAACCTGCTCCCCGTCCTCCCTGACCTTGCACAGGAGTTGTGCGAGAAGGCTCACTGGGGAAAACGCATATTTGCGCAGACCCGGGGGCCAGCTGTGTGCCAGGGCATCCGTGCCGAGCGTGCCACCGGTCAGGGAATAAAACCACTGGCAGTGGGCAGTTTCTGGGGAGGCAAACAGGTCTACCTGAGCCTCGCCGAAATGCTGCCAAATCAGCTGGACCGCCTGGGGGTGGAGCCGCCACTCACCCGCAAGTGGAGGCTGCCGTGACAGCTCGTCGGCTGCACGGTTGAGCACACCTGAGACACGAGTGGCCCGAAGGGACTTCAGATCCTTCTGACTCCACAACAAGAGATGGCGGGCGAGTTGCGACATGCGACGGAAGCGTAGACCACCTTGACGGTTGATGTACGCAACGGCCGCAGTGCTGTCTGAGCGGACTAGAACGTGCTTGCCTGACAATAGCTTCTTGAAGCGGGCCAGCGCAAGACGAACCGCTAGCAACTCGAGGCAATTGATATGCCAATGCAGCTGAGGCCCCGTCCAAAGACCTGCCACTGCATGCCCGTTGTACGTGGCCCCCCATCCCGTGGCAGAGGCATCTGTGGAGACCACAGCATGCCTGGACACTTGTTCGAGGGGTACTCCGGCCCGCAGGAACGAAGGGTCCGACCACCGGACAAGGGTGGGACGGCAGCTCGTTGTCACGGGGACACGGAGCGTGCCGCACTGCCACGCCCATCTCGGGACCCGGCCGCGGAGCCAGTGTTGAAGCGGTCTCATATGAAGCAATCCGAGCGGCGTTACCGCGGCTGCAGATGTCATATGCCCCAGGAGCCTCTGAAAATCTTTCAGTGGAGCCGCTGTCCTGCACTTGAGCGAGCTCAGGCAGTTCAACACCGACTGGACGCGCGACTCGGTGAGACGCGCAGTCCGTGCGACCGAGTCTAGCTCGAGACCGAGACGAGATCCTCTGCCCGGGGGCGAGTTTGCTCTTGTCCCAGTTGACCTGAAGACCCAACCGGCTGGGAGCTAAAACCATGTCGGGTAGGACTTTGTACTGACATGCCCAACCCTCGAACGAAGACCGGAGGAAGGGTCTATGTCGAGGCAGAATCGAGACATGAAAGTACGCGTCCTTCAGGTCTATTGCTGCAAACCAATCCTGGAGACGGTCCAGGATTGGCCGTAGCCCACCGCCCTTTTTCGGTACAATGAAGTAGGGGCTGTAGAACCCCGACTTCATATCGGCTGGAGGGACCGGCTCGATTGTATCCTTCGCCAGGAGGACAGCAATCCCCGCCCGGAGAACAGGTGCACTGTCCAACGACACCTGAGTGAAGTGGACAGCCCTGAAGACCGGGGGATGCCGGGCGAACTGAATCGCATAGCCGAGTCTGATAGTACGAATGAGCCAACTGGACAGGCTGGGGAGCGCTATCCACGCTTCCAGACACTGAGCCAGCGGGACCAAAGGCACCACAGACGCACCGGGGGTGGGGCAGCAAGGCAGAGAGGGACCCGACCCGGACGGCTTGGGAGCGGCCCGGAGTGGGGTCGGACTCTGCGAGGCAGCAGTGTGCATGGGAGACGGCGCACGGGACGCGGTCTGCGCCATCACATTGCCGCCTGCTGGCGAATGGGGAGGGAGCTGCCAGCGGCGAGGCGGGGCCTGGCACACTGGCAGACACACCTAGTTGTGACCTGGAGTTTGAGGAAACTGCTCTTTTTGTGGCAAAGTGGGTACCGCTGGACTCCGGAGAGCCAGCGGCGGTAGATGGACAGCCACCACAAAATCCCCCCGGCCCTCCTCCGGGGGTGGGAGAGCAGATGGAATACTCTCCCAAAGGGCAGGAACCTTCCGCTCCAGGTCGCCCGTCTCAGGGCCGAGTTTTCCCTGACCGCTTGCCACCTGGGTTGGCAGAGACGGGCTGGGCACCACGTCCGCGACCGGCACCCTGCTGTTTGGCTGGTGTAGGCTGCTGCTTTGCCGACTTAGCAGGGGCGGAGGAAGACGCAGGCGGGCGCCCTCGGGAACGAGCGGGCTGAGGCTGAGCCACGGGCGGCTGGGTGGAGGCAGCAGCGGACCGCCGTGGCATGACATGTCTGATAGCCTCAGCCTGCTTCTGTGCAGCGGAGAACTGTTGGGCACAGCTCTCCACCGCGTCGCCGAAAAGGCCGACCGGAGACACGGGGGAATCCAGGAACCGATGTTTGTCGGTCTCCCTCATGTCTGCCAAGGTCAGCCAGAGGTGGCGTTGCTGGACTACCAGAGTAGACATCGCCTGGCCAACAGAACGCGCTGTCACCTTCGTTGCCCGGAGGGCAAGGTCAGTGGCAGCGCGCAGCTCCCCAAGCAGCTGTTGGTCAGGACCTTCCTGGGGCATCTGCGACAGCGCTTTTGCCTGATAGACCTGCAAAAGGGCCATCGCGTGCAGGGCAGAGGCAGCCTGCCCACAGGCACTGTAAGCTTTCTCAGTCAGACCGGCTGAGAATTCACAAACGTGGGACGGGAGACGCGGCTCACCGCGCCAGCCAGCGGCCGTTGGACACAACTGCATCGCAACAGACCGCTCGACTGGCGGGATCCTCGCGTATCCCCTGGCTTCCCCGCCGTCCAGGGAGGTGAAGGCGGACGAGGGACCAGGCCCTGTACGAGCCCCATACGGAGCTTGCCAAGATCTGGTCTCCTCATCGTGTACTTCCGGGAAGAAAGGCATTGGGGCGGGACGCTGGATTTGACCAGCGCGACCCCCCCCCCCCCCAAGTACCAATCGCTCGGGACCCGACTCGGGCAACGCTACCGTCCCGGGCGGCAGCGCGTCCGAATCTTCCTCCCCCGAGGACTCAGGCTCACCTTCCGATGCAGCGATCGACATCCGATCCGCCGCCGGCACACCAAAGGTAACGGCTGGACAGTTCGTAGAGGGCCCAGCGGAAACCAACGGTGGCACAATGGGTTGCGGTGCTGATGAGGCGGCAGGGGCCCGAGGAGCGTTTCCGCTCGGCGGGGGAGCCCTGACCGTTATCCTCAGGTCGCCCTCCCTATACAGCGCCGTACCGTCATTCCGGTTCCCGGGGCCGGAAAAAACGGTCGTACGCGGCATAGGAGAGGGGACTCCCGCTTCCTGAGACTTCAGGAAGGAGAGCCTCGACCTCAGCACCGCGATGGTCATGTTCCCGCAATGGGAACATGAACCATCCACAAAAGCTGCTTCAGCGTGCAGAATGCCCAAACACAAGATGCAGCGATTGTGCCCATCAGCAGGGACCAGGGAACGACCGCACCCAGTAACGCACAGACGAAATGACATACTGTCAGGGTTCGTCTGTAAAGCTCTTTTAGAAGGGGAAGTCAACTCACTCGTGCTGGAGCACCCAGGGAGCGACGCGATGTGTCAGGTACACCACTCCCTGACACACCGAGGAACTGGCCCAAATCGCTACACACACACACTCTTTGTGTTGCTGTGAAAACAGCAGTTTTAGAGCTTATAGCTCAGCTCCTCGGACACTCGCGACCTCGCTGAACGTGCCCTCTTCACCAGCACTGAAAGCTCGCTGTAAATCCTCTTCTGAGGCAATGTTTTAGAATAAAACAAACGAAGAAAGGAGTCTTCTGAACAGGACACCAGTGAATGGCTCCGAAGCGAAAGACAGAGTGCAATTGCATCTGCTTCCTATTTATATACACCTGTCGGGGGCGGTGCGCATTATGCAAATATCGCACGCCAATTCCATTGGCTTGTTTTAGTTTACACGAAGATGATAGGGCTCTCTAAGCGATATCCCAATTCGTCGGTCACTACTGACGTACGTCGAACGTGACCGACTGAAAGGGAACTGTTGCCAATGTCTCTGACCACAGGGTTTTCACACCGTGATGCTTAAAACAAAATCTGTAGTAGGGTTTGATGGATTTCATGCCCTTGACCAAGGGTCTCCAAACTCGTTTTGAAGGGCCACTGTCCTGAAGAGTTTAGCTCCAACTTGCCTCAACAAAGACGAGTATAATGATCCATGTACCTCTGGGTATTCCATCTGAAACACAAACCCTGCATCTCCATGTCAAGGCACACATCACCAACAAGGCTCACTGCCCACACCTCTATTGATGGCATTTTGCTGTTACTGTGTACCTCCCAGAAATCTTTGAAATTCCAGCTCACCTTTTTATTACCCTTGGCACTCCAGTACCGCAAAGCTGGATAGTAATATAGCTTGCGTTCCTCAAATCCAGCCTTCAAACGTAAGAGCACATCATGGCCTGCTTTTGCAACAATTTGTTTTGCCCTGCAGAAAGTGTGAGGGTACACAAAAGCAGCTAAAGTAATTTATTTCAAATCACATTCATGATTTTTAAAAAGTTCTGAAGAAAATGGCAGCATGATTGTTTGCTTAATTGTGTGAAATGTAACTAACATTTCTTTGCTTTCCTCTTGTCCTCAGAACGACTACTCCAGCAAGACTGACTTGTAAATGCATTCAAACTTGTATAAGCAATAAGGCTAAAATATATGTGTGCCGAGGTTTTAAAATTGAGCTTCATGTAAGGAAAAGGAGCAAAATTAGCTCAAATGAAATAATTAATTTATAGGGAATTATAAAGAGTCATTTAGTTTACGAACGGGCAACTGAACCGTCCAGCGTTCATCTACTCAAACCATAATAAGCTCTGTAGCGGATATGAATATCCACTATCGCGACAACACCGATTAGAGTGCAGTAACTTTAAGATCGACAGTTTAAGACATTAAATTGTACAAGCACATAATACAAGACACTTTCTTTTAAAATCTACAAGTGACTATTTATTCTAACACAAACTAATCTAACACAAACACACACACACATAAGAAGAGAAGAGAGTGAGAGAGAGAGTGATATGATGAACAGGATTCCTAGCAAAATATGCACTTCAAAAGACCTGACCTGAACAAACTAGCTTTAGAATCTGGAGGTACTTGCTTGAGTCGACTTTAAATCTGAATCTTCTCGTCGGCGTGGAGAGAAGGGTTTTCCAAGTCGATGATTTGTCTTTTCAGGTCCAGATGGCGGTTAGGTAAAAACCAATCCCATTTGAGCGTGCTGGCAAAATTAAAGGAAGTCTCTTTGTCGTGGCTGGAGTTAAAGTTGAATCGGCAAAAGTAGTTGGTTGAACTTTGCTGCACACAAGACTCTCACAGAAAAGAAAAGTGAGTGAAAGTTGGATGGCTTGAATGAGCTGCTTGTCTGTTCTTCTTGTTACTCCATGGTTACTCTTTGTTCTTAAGTTCACTAGTTCTTTGTCTTGTGATGTGACTATTTAAACTTAGGTGTTTGTCCCACCTCTGAGAGGAGTTTTGGCCAATCAGATATCGTCCTGTTTCAAAAGGTGTATTTTCTCTGCCCCAATCATACATAAGTGTTACCTCCGGTACTGCCGACTTCGGCAGAGAGTACCGTTTTAGACATAATTTTTATTAAATGGAATATGATACATTTTACACAGATTTCATTCAAGCCATGATTTAGACATACATTAGATATTTAAATTCATTCCAAATTAGGCAAACTTTCAATCAGTCATTCAAGAGTTATCACATTTACATGAATTGTGGGTGTTCTAAAGCATAACTGGTTACAAGTAGTATGTTTTGACATGTTATAAAATGTATGTAGTTAAAAGATGTTTGATAAGTCCATTTCAAAATGTTTGGAACAATTTTAATGCAGTTTTAGTTGTAGAAACAGTCTTCGTGGGTTTTCTGTAAAGTTAGGCCTGCATTGTCTCTTTTGATCTGGAGATCTCTTTATCTTATGGTGACATTTGGGTTGTCACCTCTCCTTCTGTCAGGAAGCATGGGGGGTCATAAATGTAATTAGCAAGGATTTTTTCTGTAGATGGACTGGAGCCAAAAATTTGATTCTCTGAGTTTGGGTTTCTGGAATTATGTTTTGAAAGAATCATCTGAATGATTCATTTGTCTGGTTTGTCCACGTTTCCTACATCATACATAACATCTTCAATCTGTGCGCTCACTGATAATGACAAGGCCTATCTACACATAAAGAATTGTCTAACTCCTGAATTCGATTAGGGAACTACCTACAAAGAATGTCAACATCACTAACAAGAATGGCCAACCACATTTGCTAGTGGGGCCAGCAAAAAAAGTTAGAACAGCTCCATTAAGTGTAACAGCTGCTGCAGAGAAAGCTGGCGAAAAAGTCAAGATATATTCAAGCCATCAATATAGCCATCTGGGGCAGGTGGGGAAAAGTACATACCTTTTATATTGTACTTATTATATTGAAAAATGATTCTGGACCTATTGCTGTGGCTTTTATTATTTCTTCCATTTTTGTAAATAACATCCATTTTGTAAACAGCATCCTTCACATGCACAAAAAAGTGTTTGGAAAAAACACCATTGCAATGGTAATTGCTACAGGTTTGCATAAAATTCTGAGATTGCATTTCACTGTTTTTATTTATTTTGAGGAATACTGAATGTTTTCATGCAAGTAAATGCAAGTTCATATTTTTCTAGAAGTACAATAATCATGTTTACACAGGGCACACAACACCTCTGCACTTTCTCTCAACATGAGGAGAGCTGTCAGTCAATAAATGTGAAAAAGTAACTTATTTGAAGAAGTAACAGATTTTTTGCTGTTAACTGAAAAGGTAATGTGTTTCAAATAAGTTATCTGATTACGTAACTCAAGTTACTTGTAATGCGTTACCCCCAACACACGTCCTTCACTGTAGTCGCTCCTCCTTTTATGCTCCCGGAGCTCCTCCGTGAGGGACTCAAGGCTGGTGTGCCTCCCAGGTGAAGCTCATTAACACTCGCGCCACCGGCCTCGCGCCGTTCTCTCACGGCTCTCGCCCGCCCTGGTCGCCACATACCCCCAGACTGCACTCTACTCCCCCCCGGGGCCTGTCTCAGCGGCCGCAGCACCTGGGGTAAGGATAGACGAGACGAGAGAAAGGAGACGGAAGCAAGGGGAGCGACAGGACGAGAGAGGGGAGAGAGGAAAAAAAAAATTCTGGGTCCGGTTCCCAGACACACTGCCGCTCGGTCCTCAGCCTGCCGAGAGGCTTTTCCTCGCGGTGCCACATGCGATGGCACTGGACGCTTGGTGGACGGCCCGATCCTCGACCGCCTCCTGGCTGCCGGCGATGGCTCCTCCGGCTGAGGGCAGCCAGCAGCGAGTCCCCCGTCCCCTGCTCCTCCCCTTAATGGCGGACGGCAGCAGGCTCCGGCGAACGGCGGCGACTCCTCCGCTCCCTCCTGTACGGCAGCCACCCCACCTCGTCCCAGGAGCACGGCATCTGGGTCTCCGTCCCACCTTTCACAAGGCTCCAGTACCCCCGCCTCGGGCAGCCTCTCGCGGTCTTCACACTCCCGTGCTGCCCGAACTCCGCAGCACCGCGATCCCCCTCAGCAGTGAGGGCTCTCCGATACGTTCAACAAAAGTTTAATACCAAAATAAACAAATACAAAATGAAAGTAATGCCGGAAGACCCTCGCGGACGTCTGCCGGCCATACAAACATAATAAAACATAAAATAAAATCCAGGATCGACTCTCGGTGTCGAATCTGTTGCTGTGTCCGGAATCACTTACTTGTTTACTGATTCTCGAATCCATAGCCTACATAATGCATGGCAGTTAAGTGCATAAAGTCTGGTTAAGTGCACTAAGCAAGGAGTGAACAAAATGAAACAAGGAATTCGGACACTGACGAATTGCGTTAGAGAGCTGTCGCAGAAACTTTGTCAAATACATTTATGTAGCTTACTTTAGAAATGGATAACAGTCAGTGACTTTAGTTTGTAATTATACATACCTCCGTGTCAGCTTTAGTATTGATGGTAGCTTATATTATTGCAATAAATATAGATTTGATTTTCCATAGTTAACCGTGTTCATTAAACTAACCATACATATAAAGAATAAAAAATTCACATCAACAATAAACTCATTAATCACTGTACAATCACTGTACATTATTGTATGCATTTTTTATGTATTGTATTAATTTTAGTATCTTTAACTATCGTCTCCAAGCACTTTTAAGACAATGATCATGTGCGTTTAGCACCATCCCCCGACCATTATAATGAGATGAATTCATTAAAGAATCCCTGCTTTCTTGTTTATTTAATTCTGACATAATATCGGACCACAGATGTTTTTCCTGACTTTTCTCTCAGTAGGTATCGGCAATTAGCAACATTGATACTACTCATCAAGTCCTCTCTAAGTGTTGTTTTAATGATGGGATTTTAAGGCTTTGCGTCGGGGAAACATATATTAAGTGTATAAGGACTGCCATCTTGGCTTATTTATGACCCTGTTTTGATGTACAGTAAATGAAGTCGAGGAGTCAATTCCATTAACTCCTACAGTGGGAGTCGGGAGTCGACTCCAAAAAACCTGGAATCGAACACCCCTAGTGAAGATGACTCGCTCCCATATTCCTATTCTGTGTGGTCCCAGGCTACTTGGCTGTGGAGGGATGAAGTTCTCTGTGATCTTCACATTGGAGACGACCTAGAAATCACCCATCTTTATAGCGACATGCTGGCACGGTGAAGAGGAAATTTTCATTCCATTTTCAATAAACAACTGTTAAGGTACTCATTACACTTCTCATTACATAAATATTTTATAATAGTCTCTATCTATCCATCCAGCTGTATCTATCATCACATACTACACAAACTATGCACTACTTTCATGCATAGTCTACCCCTCTACAAATAAATATGACAAAGCTGTACACTGCTTTAACATGTCTTTGTGCACTCGTCTTCATTTTTGTTGAACTATACCTACAAATGCCTTTTGGTTAATGATATTTCTTTTGTTGAATTACAGATCGCAGAGTGTGCAACTGCAGAACAAGACATTCAAATTCATGGACTGACAAAATCTGAGGATGCCTGCAAGTGACGATGAGATCTATACAGTTCCTGCACAGTTCTTCTCTGGAGACCTAATGCCAATTTCATTGATGTGTTACCCATGAAACTGTTCGTGCTATATATCAACATATATATTTTCCCTTTGTTTACTTTTATTCACTATTTTTTTCTCTCTGCACTGGATTACACATTCCAGTAATATTGACTTGGCCTCATGTTAGTATTGCAATTAACCAGATCGAACATTTTCTCACATTTATCAATAAAGTAGCTTAGAAACTGAAAAGATATTGCATATATCTTTCTGCTTTTGAAGTGTATTTGCTTTACATGCTCATTTGTAGTTACTTTAATTGTTTTAATTTGATGGCAATACTGAGCTAAACTGCAAACCGTTTTCCCTCTCCATCCTGTTCTCACTGTCACTGTTCCCACATCTCATCTTTTCTGATAATCCGAGACTCCAAACTACAATGTATGAAAACATGACTCACAGTAAAAATAATCCCTAATTATCATTTAAAAGACCAAATATTTAATGATACTCAAAGTGAAAACATTCATGAGGTATTAATGTCAGAATGAAATATTAGTTATGATAGTCATTTGTTCGCTGTTGTGACATATATGAGTGAAACGGCTTCTGGATCAAGAACAAATGTAGGATTGGGCTTGATATTGTCCATGGGGAATTGATAGAATGGATTGGTGGATCTCATGTGAGTGACAGGTTGCCCCGCCCTCACACTGGTAAAAACATTATCAGAGAAGAGATGTCGCTGCAAGAGGGAGAGAAAGTTATTTTGATTCAAGATTACAAGCAGACATGAATTTAACAAAATGATGTGCATGGATAAATCATTTATAATAAATACTGCGATATTCAAGAATAAAAAAAAGATTTGGTAAATTTGATTTCATGGAGACTTTAAGGAACAATAATTCTGTCTCGCTTCTCTCTAACTTATAGTGTTTCTGAGAATGATTAAACACAATGTGTGTGGAAACACCCATTAAAACTAAATTCTTAGCAGGAATGAGACTCTTCAGGACCAGGAATGAGGAAGCTGCTTTACAAACACACCTGTTTTACAAACATCACTCAAACACAGAACCAGGAAACAGGAATCACATGACTTCAGAGAAAGTGAAACTGAAGTGTAGTTGAGCTGTTGTGTGTTTGTGTCTCTGTGTTCATGCTGTAAAATGGCAGAAGCCAGAATATCTCAGGATGAGTTCATGTGTTCAGTGTGTCTGGATCTCCTGAAGGATCCAGTGGCCATTCCCTGTGGACACAGTTACTGTAAGATCTGTATTACAGACTGCTGGGATCAGGAGGATCAGAAGAGAGTCTACAGCTGTCCTCAGTGCAGACAGACCTTCAGTCCAAGACCTGCTTTAGCTAAAAACACCATTCTGGCTGAAATGGTGGAGAAACTGAAGAAGATTAAACTTCCTGCTGACTGTTACGCTGGAGCTGGAGATGTGCAGTGTGATGTCTGTACTGGAGGAAAACACAAAGCCGTCAAGTCCTGTCTGGTGTGTCTGAACTCTTACTGTCAGAATCACCTTGAACAACATGAGAGTTTCTTTAAAGGAAAGAGACACAATCTAACTGAAGCCACTGGACGACTGCAGGAGATGATCTGCAAGAAACACGACAAGATCCTTGAGGTTTTCTGCCGCACTGATCAGAAGTGTATATGTTTGCTGTGTACGATGGATGAACATAAAAACCACGACACTGTATCAGCAGCAGCACAGAGGACAGAGAAACAGGTTTGAACTTAAAAGAGTCCCATTATGTTCATTTATAGGTTCATCATTTTGTTTATGGGGTCTACTGGAATACACTGTTTTAGTTTGTTTGTTTAAACCCACCTTTCGAAAATTTGGCTTAAAGTCCGCTTAAATAAATAAAAGTCTGCTTAAAATCACAGTCTGCTCTGATTGGTCAGCCGGTCCCAGTCTGTTGTGATTGGTCTACTACTTAGCTTGTGTGTCGGGAATGTAACACGCTTTACCATAACCAGCGATGGGGAGGTGGGGTAATGCCGGAAGAATTGTCACTGGGACGGCACAATGACTGCTGATTATATATGCTTGTAATGATGATTGACAGGACTGAATGATTGGGCTACTTAAGAGGACCCCTTTAAACCAGAAGTTCACATACATCATTTACTCATGTTATTCCAAACTGGAGTGACTTTCTTTTCTGAGGAACACAAAAGAAGGTATTTTAACCCTTTCAAGTTGTTTGATAGGGTTTAAAGAAAAACCTCCTTGCTCATCTAGAAACAAATTCCAGCATATTCAGTTGGACATCTCTATCACTCAGTTACACACATCATGTCACAGTTTAAACTGTGACAAGATGTCAATCATCTTGTCACAGTTAACGTCCTCTACATTTAATTTAATTTACTTTCCTACCGTTTCAGGGAGAAAGGTAGTATCAGGTTGATCTGCCAGCAGAGGGTCTTTCACGAGTTGACTCTCCTCTTGTGTTTGCATAATGATGCATTTAAAAGTTAATGACAAACAAATCATTACAAAAGTTCACAATGTTGTTGCAGATGAAAAATAACATGGATAACATTGAATAAAGATCTTTTTGTCTGATTATATACTGATTATTAATCACTCAAACATATTTATCTAAACCTTTCTACTTAACCAACAGACTCGTCCATCCACCATGTTTGTCATTTATAACACTTTTTATTCATGTTTTTTAGTTATAATCAAATCCACATCCATCGCACAGTGGGTTGTGGTCAATATTATCCATTAGAGTCTGCGCCGATCTTCACTTCGGACTCTAAACAGTAATAATAGATCATCCCGGTATCTTTGGAATAATCATACTATGATTTGGGATACAGTAATTCTAATTTTGAATATTATTTAGGACCATAGTATGCAAATTAAGACATAACATTAATCTTCATAATGATAGGAGAAATCAAATATGCTGGCCTGTTAAGTCATGTGACATGCATGAGCCAGTGAGGTTTGATGTTATTGATGCGTTACCATAATTGATTTGGGCTCTAGAAACAGAGACATTATTCAGAATATCTTCTTTTGTGTTCTGCAAGAGAAAATCATACAAGTTTGAAAAGACATGAGGATGAGTCAAATATGAGAGAATTTACATTTCTGGGTGAACTATCCCTATAAAACTAGACATTGACGAAAATAATACTGACACTTATGAATGAACCTTATCATGAAAGATCTTTAACCCTCAATCTCAGCACTTCACTGATACTGGATTCATATCTGTTTACTTGATGATTTATGTGATGTTTCTCCTGTCATTGGTTTGTCCTTTAGCACCAGCTGAAGGAGACGCAGAGGTTGTTCCAGCAGAGGATCCAGCAGAGAGAGAAAGATCTTCAGCAGCTGAGAGAGGTTGTGGTGTCTCATAAGGTGAGTCTGGAGAAGAAGAGAAGTTTGAGAAGTCTCAGTCAGACTCACTGAAGCCACTGTGTGATTGTGATGTGTGTCCTAACAGCGCTCTGCACAGACAGCAGTGAAGGACAGTGAGAGGATCTTCACTGAGCTCATCCGCTCCATTAAGAGAAGCCGCTCTGAGGCCACACAGCGGATCAGAGATCAGGAAAAGACTGCAGTGAGTCGAGCTGAAGGACGACTGGAGCAACTGGAGCAGGAGATCAATGATCTGAGGAGGAGAGACGCTGAGCTGGAGCAGCTTTCACACACACAGGATCACATCCATTTCCTGCAGGTAACAGAGATCTAGAAGAACAGGATCATAGTGGACTTGAGCAAGAGACTCACAGAGAAGCATTTCATGAGAGCAGAATGAGCCGTTGACTGAAGTGTTGATCTGTGTGTTTGGTTATTATATAATCATCAGTCAGACTCTCATCTGATCTTCTTCTTTTGAAAGAGACGCACTTACAAATGCTGTTCAGCTCTGGAAATCTCATAGGAAACATTTTTATCTGAAAGATATAGTGAGCTTCCAGACGGCAACAGATCAAAACTTCACTAATATTTAAATATTTAGTCCTCAAACAGGAAGTGAGGCTGTATTGTAGCATATTTATACCACAAAACCTGACCTTGAGATCGTGTCCTAAGAGTCCTTGTGAATTTCAGAGCCACTAACTGCTCAAAAGTTATAAATAATGATGATGCTTTTGATCTGTTACATTTATGTTATTGGCAGATGTTTCATCATCAAGTGTTTTCCTAGAAAGTTCACATATAGTGTAAGTGTCAAACACTAGATCTTACAGCTCTAACATGATATAATGAACATGAGAAGAATGAATCTGATGCTGTGAAAGTGCTGGATTGAGGAGAATTACTAAAGATCAACAAGAGCTGCTCAAATGTGACAGTAGTGCAGGTTATTGGCTGAAGTGTGGAGGTGATGAGCTTTGATTTCTGTTTTCTGTAGAGTTTCCAGTCTCTCTCAGCTCCTCCTGAATCTACAGACGTAAATGACGATCCCTTCAGTTCTCTCTCCTCTTTTGATGTTGTGAGAGAATCTGTCCGTCAGCTGAGAGACAAACTGGAGGATTTCTGCAAAGAGGAGCTGAAGAAGATCTCTGACAGAGGTAAAGTCCTGGAGATTCATCTGCTCTCAGAAATGATCCTCCATCACCTCATATCATGTAGAAGATCATATTAGAAATGTCTTAGGAACGGATGCAGGGATCATTTTCTCTTGACATGATAATCACACTCTTCATGTCTGTTGTTTTCCACAGTCACTTTCACCAACATTGTTCCCAGAACCAGGAACGATTTCCTACAATGTAAGTCACTAAACAAGCAGAGAAACTCACTGAGTGTGTTCATGTTCTTCCTGTAGAAGGAGAAAGAAAACATGACAGAAGAGTTTCATGAGTTTTAATGTGAATTAGTGTTTCTTAAGAGGGCGTTCAGAGAACATCAGCAGTCACTGAAATCAATATCTTCAAAAGGTGTTGAGGAGTTTAAGCACATAAATGTCAAATACTTACAAGATGAAACTTTTGGTAACACTTAAAGCCCTTATGGATAATGCATTATAAATGTATATAATCTTTTCATGAATAATTATAAGCAAAGTTAAAATGCATTATAATATTTGCAGATTCTGAAATTGTTTGTTTGTCATGTGTTTTAATGCATTATACTTTCTAAAAGTCACCAATGAAATCCAGTTAATGGAGTAATCCACATATAAAGAACAGACCCAGAATAGACGGTGTTTCATTTCCATCACGACTGTTTACTTCAGTGTTTCTGTCAGCTTTCTGTAGCACAGATGCTGAACTTCCAGTGAAAACAACTTCTGTGTTTAGCGTTCAGACACAATACGTTTTCAATGTTTTTTCTTGTTTTCCATTAGAAAAACTTTTGAATGCTTCCTCTTTGCTGATTGGCTGCAGTTTGTGATAATCTACATAATTAAAGTTTCAGTGCCAAATTTCTAAAGCATTTATTTAACATTCATAAATATAATGTGATTCACTTGGCTTTTTTTATCCTTGGGAAACTAGTGATAATATTTAAACTATCCAGTCAAATCTGTTGTGTGGCATTCAGTGACATTCATTTTAAATGATATTTAGGTGAATAATAATAGTAATCACACAAAATGAAATATTATATAGAAAAATATATATATATTATTTACATTTTTTACATTTTTTATGCATTTGGCAGACGCTTTTATCCAAAGCGACTTACATTGCATTATACTACACATTTGTATCTGAGTATGTGCAATCCCTGGGATCGAACCCATGACCTTGGCATTGCTAGTGCCATGCTCTAACCACTGAGCTAAAGGAAAGCTATATTATATATTTCATGACAGATAAAACATTTGTTAATGTTGTCTTAAATAAGTCTCTTCTGATATTTGATCCAAAATACAGTAAAAACAGTAATATTATGAAATATCCTTTTCTTGGGTTGGTAAAGGATCTAAATGATGGATAATGATAATGATTTGCACAGGATATCAGACGGATTCATAATTCCTGATTCTGATGTGTTTTATCTCCATCAGATTCCCATCAGCTCAATCTGGATCTGAACACAGTGAATGAATACCTCAATCTGTCTGAGAGGAACAGAGTGATTACTTACACTAACACGGTCCAGTCGTATCCTGATCATCCAGACAGATTTGATTTTTGGTCTCAGGTGTTGTGTAGAGAGAGTGTGTGTGGACGCTGTTACTGGGAGATTGAGTGGAGTGGAGATGTGTTTATATCAGTGTCATATAAGAGCATCAGCAGGAAGGGAGGGAGTAATGAGTGTTTGTTTGGATGTAATGATCAGTCCTGGAGTTTGATCTGCTCTTCCTGCAGTTACTCATTTTGGCACAATAACATACAGACTGAACTCCCAGTAAAGTCCATCAGCATGAGAATAGGAGTGTATGTGGATCACAGTGCAGGAACTCTGTCCTTCTACAGCGTCTCTGGAGACACAATGAGCCTCATCCACACAGTCCAGACCACATTCACTCAACCGCTCTATCCTGGGTTTTATGTTTGTTATAATGGATCAGTGAAAATGTGTTGATGAATCAGAATAGACTGTAGTGTGTGTGTTTGTGACATATATCAGGACACAAATGACATGGGTATTACAATGAAAGGGAGACTTATGAGGACATTACCCATGTCCCCATTTTTCAAAAGGCTTATAAATCATGCTGAATGAGTTTTTTTTTTTTTTTTTTTTTTTTTTTTTTGAAAGTAAAAATGTGCAGTTTCCTGTGATGGGTAGGTTTAGGGGCAGTGTAGGGGGATAGAAAATACGGTTTGTACAGTATAAAAACCATTACGCCACAATTCACAAAAACAAACCTTTACATTAAAAGGATACAATAATATCATAGAGTGTAAATTATTATATTTATGAAAATTAATAAATGGATGCTGCCTTATTAGGAGAATAAAAACCCTCCCCACACCTTCCCCAAACCCTCCCAAATAAACACTTTTAATATTTTTAAACACTCATTCGCAGTTTATTTCCACTTTTAGAACATTTACATTTTTATTGAAAATAAATGCGAGCTTGGCAAAAGGCGGATTTGAATCTGCTTCGATCGCGTTAAAAGCCAGATCTGTGAGCCTTACTCGCTACTTCTGCGCCACAAAAGGAAGAGAGACACGAAATGGAAAACATTCTGAAACAACTTCAGAATTCAGATTCACACATTCATTTTTTTTAAAGTGTTAACAGCAGTATGAACTGACGGCATATCTATGGATTTTTAAGGTAATCAGCGAAACTACCTAGTTCACATTGTTATAGGTGTTTATTCTATTAAAGGATTAGTCCACTTTCAAATAAACTTTTCCTGATAATTTACTCACCCCTATGTCATCCAAGATGTTCATGTCTTTCTTTCTTAAGTCGAAAATAAATGAAGGTTTTTGATGAAAACAGTACAGGATTATTCTCCTTATAGTGGACTTCAATGGAGCCCAAACGGCTGAAGGTCAAAATTACAGTTTCAGTGCAGCTTCAAAGAGCTTTAAACGATACCAGACGAGGAATAAGGGTCTTATCTACAGAAACGATCTTGTCGTTTTAAAAAAAAAATGTAAATGTATATGCTTCATATAAACAAATGATCACCTTTCAAGTGGTTCCGCCAAAACCGCACTTTCATATTCTTCAAAAAGCTTATGCTGTATGTCCTACGCCTTCCCTATTCTACTTATTAGAATTAGAATAGGAATTCCATTAGAGTTATGCTCATCTTTGCTCGCTCCTTTTAAGTTATCTTGAATAAAACAGCAAATTTTTCATTAAGCACATACAAAAGACCTAAACCGGAAGTGATCTAATCTGTTTTACCGTAAATAAAACTCTTTACAGACATAATTAACTGTGGTTTGAATTTGAATTTAATTTCAAAAATTGATCCAAATACAATGCTTTTAGTTTTTGTCAAATTTAGAACCTTTGTTCTTTAACATTAATGACAGACAGCTTTAGTGGCTGCTGTCACTTTAAGGTCTGCTGCTGTTCGGTTGTTAAGTCTGACGTCAAGCGGCTGAGCTTCCAGAAACGCTCTTTCTCATTCCACAAGAAAACGACAAACGGTGCTGATATACACACACGATGTGGTGTAATTACCAAAAAATTATGATCATAACCTTTATCTCCATACCAAAATCCCAGATAGCCAGACAGTGATTCATCTTAAAAATCATTAAAATATTAATGTCTGTGACGCTGTAGGCACAGAGACTGTTGTGTAGACTGTATTTTAAATGTTTAACGTTTTAAAAATTTAAATAGCGCCCCTGATAGCACACATACATCTCAGAGACGTCTATTTGATGTGCGTGTTTACGTCTGGAAGCAGTATTATTTAGGGTAGTGACTCACAGGGCGGGACAGGCCCCCCAATGCCCGCCCATGGTGCCGGGACTGGTCTCGTTTTCTCACAACTCTTTAAATTTATTTAAAGGGCTTATTGCAGGTTAGAACTTCAGTGTTTTAATGTATAGAAAAATAATGTATTAAATAGATTTTCTTGAAAAAACATGTATAAATACGGTAATTAGGCTTCTGGAGTCGTTTTTTTGTGAGAGAATCTTACTTCCGCATCTGAAAAATGCCAAATCGGAAGTGACGTAACTCAAGGGAGCGCGGTCAATATAAACAATAGACCTTTTTCAAACTTCCGGGTTTTTGGCCCTCGCCGTGCAAAGGTTTTTCCGGTTGCAGTGATAGATAGCCTTGTTCAGAACCAGCTCGGGAATCAAAGTCGTTTTACGAATTAAATGCCATGAAAATGTTTGAACGTTCTTGGTGAATTATTGGTGAGACTACAGAGCTCTCATTAAGATCTACATTTAATAAATAATTCAAAGTGATGGCGGTTAAACTGGTTAAATTATTCGTGTCTGTTTGGCGCGGCTGTGCATTATCAGGCTCCATGTGCTGTAAAGACAGTGCCTGCTTCTCAACGTGCATACTATACATCCTAAATAGTAGTCTATGTGACATTAGTAATATTCAGTACTGTTTAGGTTGGATATGCACATTGGGATGTACGCTATATAGATTGTTTTTAGTGACGTGCTGGGGAAATGATCAGCTGGCAGCTCCCTTATCACACAAGCCTGATCCTCTGATTCATGAAACAGGACCGCTCGCACCCTGATATTTCTGGATATAAACACTTCAGTCTCTCACTCGTATTTTCCTGTCGTCATCATCATAAAGTGTGTATTATGCACAGTGTTGTGCTGTTGCAACATTAATGCAAAGACTGATAGTTGTAAAGTGTGGTGTTGGAAATTAATTTTGTCTTAGTTTAATCATTTTAATCGATCAGGATTAATTATAACATAATGCTTGAATGTGGGATGTGATGCCATATGTGATTACATGCTATATATTTTTAAAACATATTAAACGACAATATGTACCTCGACTTTATATCCCCTAGCCTATTGTGATTTTTTTTTTATTATTATTATTAATTAATTATATAAATAATGTTCATCGTAAGTGATACGATCGGGGAAATTGCTGAATGAGTAGCTGTGTAGCCTTTACTGTATGACAGCTGGTGATATAAATCCACCTGCCGGTAAATACGAGCAACGGTCTGAGTGGCCGTATAAGCTACAAACCAGTAGAAAATAATTTCTTTATAGATTATACAACAGCAGGTTGGAAAACAGAAAAGGTAAGAAGCGATATTTGAGAAAAAGCATATCAATCTAATAGCCGTAGACGCACAGCGGAACTAACTTTACCCATCGTCACGTGATTTCCGATTCTTGTGAAAAAGGTCTATTGGAAAACAATGGATCGCAATGACAGTTCGGACGCTGAGGAAATTATAAATGTTTATTCATACTCGTATTACAGACCACAGCCATACAATTAGCCTGCTATGTGTTTAAGAGAGCAGGGACAGGCCAGGATTAGACGGTCAAAAGAGATAAATTGAGCTGTTGTGTGAGGAGAACAGGACAGAGACCGATGTTAGCTTAGCTAACATGTGCTCAGACCACAATATTGTACAGATTATTATCATGAATCAGGCAATAGCAAAGCTATTGGTCATCTAGGACTAACGTTATTGATTACTAATAACAGAATCTAATAAACCTTGATCAGGCCTGTGTCACACGCGTTAATATCCGTCCATACTAAAGTTACGTGATATAGCGGTTTCTCATCACAACTGATTTGGTAGTTAGCAAATGAAATAATAAAATAATAATAATAAAGATTCACGGTGCACAATTCACGTGTTCATCAAGCTGCATCTCTGACGGATCCGTGATCTCCCGCCGGCGGCCGAAAGTTAGTGTATGTGTTTCATGTAATGTTATCGTTTATTCATTAATTCTGTGTTATGAGTTTATTCCATGCCCATTCACTGATAGTGTGAGGATGTATATGACGCCGTGATTATGTAGTTGTGTGAACTTGAATGTATATATAAGTTTACATACTTGGCATGAATGAAATTGGATTGCATTACCAGCACATAATTCAAAACTGTTTTGTGTGAGTGTGAGACTGTATACATCTGTGTACATAGTTTGTATACATCAGTGTTGAAATTGATTCAAGTAAAAACGGTGAAGAAGCGTGTGTAAGTTTATTCATTTAATATAATCATTTACAGAAGTATTACAATGTTGAACTCCATCATATCGCCAGGATGATAATCCTCCAGTCTATAATGAACGCGTTTTTCGACGCAGATGCAGAAGTGAAGTCCCGTCTCTTCACCTGCACAAAACAAACCCCGGCACAGAAGATAGCAGCGTAGTTTTTCTTGTTATTAAACCTCTGTACTCGATGTCCTGACAGGCTGAAGTTTGTGCAACCTCCACAAACACAATCATTTACCATTACGATGATAATAGAATACAAAACTACCGAAAACGCACTGATTCACGGCCGCTGTTGCTAATTACCAATATATTCTGCACTGAATCAACACAGAGCTCTGCGAACATCTCCCTGTAGTGACGTAAAATGACGCGACGCTGGAAAAAAAGCGTTTTTTACACTTTATCTACTAAATTCATATGTCCTGCAAAACATTTTTAAACCCTGCAGTACCCTTTTATATGGTATTTTTGTACAAGGTTATATATTTATCTCGAAAAAAATGTTAAACCTGCAATATGCACTTTAAGACTTATTTAATTGCTCTTATGAGTATACTTGACAAACTTGACATTTTGGCATAATTGTGTGTGTTATTATTTGTTCAAGCATGAAAGAGAACTTGATTCTGGCGTGTGTCATTCTGTGCATTGTGTGTGTGTGTGTGTGAGAACATTCACAGACAGTGTGTTCTTGTTTGTCTTGTCGCACTTAAATGGTTTAAAGGCCACTGAAGAGTGTTGGATTATTCAATGCATTATTCAATGTGTTGATGTAATTTCAACTGAAACAGGAAGACAGGGTGACATATCGAACAGCCCCGCCTCTTTTTTTAAATAGCCAATGGCGTTTCGTTTATGTTACTGCTCACCAGGGGCTTGTACCATGAAGCCGGATTAGCTGGCTAGCCGGTTAAGTTTCAGATTACTTTGCACCAATCCTGGGTTTTAGGTACCATGAAAGTGACTTGACTTTAAGCGGTGTTCATCACCATAGTAACTTCTGCTCCACAGCTAACCTGCTCCAGGACAGGTTATGTTCTGGATAAGAGATCTCAAACTGAAATTGGACCAATCAGATGTGAGCAAAGTGATAGTGACACATCCAACCCAGTAAAGTCACGCAACCAGTTTCACTTCCTCCAAATTAAAGGTCACTAAATAAAAACAAATATTTAAAGATGAAATTGTCTGGGTTTAATGATAATTAGAATTATTTTATGATTTATATAATTATTATATGATCTATATTATTATTAATCCATTACACACAAGCAATTTTAGTTTAACAGTTATTAAGCATTTAGTTTAAATGAATATTAATATATACAGATCATATAAGCTGTAGAATCAATAACTCTTTAAAAATGACTACATGTGACCTTACATGTATGAGTCTCTATTGCTATATATTATCAAGCAACTATATAAACTAGCTTCACAAGTTTCACTTGCACTGATAGAGCAAGATCATTTATTTTATTTGTCCTCTTTCGTGGACAAGTATTTTCTTTAGTGTACATGCATTTAAATTCTTCATTTTCTTCAATCTCTTAACCTTCAGCAAAAGAGTTTTGAATCGCGCTAGCTCTCTTGCGAGAAGTGAATCACAGTTTCTCTCTGTTGCAAGGCATGTGATTGGCTGTTTGTCAATGATGTCACGGATTCATGTGCACGCGCTCCACAAACTCAGGATCAAAGCCTGAGTTGACAGAGAAAGTTGATGATCAGCGTCATGGTACCAACAAAGCCGGATTGGAGTGGTTTGGTTTTTGTCAACTCGAAACTAATCCTATAACCCTGAGTTTGTTCATCTACCATCATGGTACAGGCCCCAGAGCTGTTAGACTCTGTAAAACATATAGATTTAATATATCGCTTTAATATACAGCATTCTGTGCAGAATTCACATGGGTCCGATACCTTTTGTGGTCTGAGCCAACTTGCGCATATGATCCGCTCTGTGCTCTCGTATCTCTGGACCAGACTGTGCTCATGCTGCGGCAGTTCATGTGACACTAACGTGAAAACGGACTTCATTCTCATCAAAGGAAAGCATATTTACACTGTCTGAATCTTTCCCTATATAGTGCACTATGTGCCATTCAGCATGTAGACACTAGTAAATGTGTGAACAAATGAGGAGGGGGCGGGACTTCAGATTCTAGAGAGCATTTGGTTGTACCGAAGATTTGACGAGAAACTTCGGCCTAGAAAATCGCAACTTTTCATTTTCCGTCGGTCTTAGTACACGATGTAACTACAGGAAAAATATTGAAACGGATGATGCTAACGGTCTAATCAGATTCAATGAACTATGCTAAGCTATGCTAAAAGTGGTACCTCCAGAACCGGAGATCGGCTGAATGGATTTGAAAACGGTAAAACTCAACTGTTTAACTCTAGGGGAGTTGGAAAATGAGCCTATTTTCAGAAAAAGTGCAGTGTTCCTTTAAGGCTAACATATTCATAATAAAAGCTAAAACTTTAGAAGCATTTGCATGAAGAAGAGCATGATCACAAAATGTAACTTGCCAAAGGATTATCGAAAAAAACAGATGCTGTGTGAAATCTTTTTACCGCATTAAACTAAAAAAAAAAAAAACCTTTAACACATTAACGTTGACAGCACTACTATAACCGATGTGTTTATGTGAATACGAGTCAAGACGGTTGTGACAATATTTTAATGTGTATTGGACCATTAGCGCAACATGAAAAAGAGGCGGCCTGCGTACGCACTGGGAATGAAGCACATGAAATGAAATCATGCACAATTCAGACCAACTTTTTTTATGATTCACATTTTTATTATAAATTTATGTTATTTGTTGATATTGAAGACATCAGAGATGTAATGTATGCAATAAATTATTTTTTTAACACACATTTTAGCAATTTAAAAATGTTTGAAGGAGTTTTTACACAGCTCCCCGGTTGTGAAACGCTGCATTAAAATACATGTGGCATGAGAAATCTGTTCATTCAGACTGGACTGGAGTCATAAAGTCATGATCTGATTTCTTTCTTTTTTATTACTATTTTATGACAAATTGCAAGTGATGTTATCAGGGTTCTGTGTCTGTTTCCTGTTGTGTTCTTTTATTCACATGTTCCTTTGTTCAGTTTTCCCGCCACTTGTTTGTTTCCTTGGTTACCCTTATTTGAGTTCATTAGTCCCACTCCCAGCTGTCTCTCGTTTATTAGTCTTGTTTGCTCTTTTGTCTGACATGTTTATATTCCCTGTTTATATTCTCCCTCAGTCTTTGTTGGTTGTTGTCAATGTATTACGTCTGCGTTAAGGTTTGGTTATGTCTCTTGGATCTCCTGAATTGTGTCAATAAAGCCCTTTCTGTTGAAGTTCCTGCGTCTGCATGTGTTCCCACACAACCAACCCTGAAGTGTGACATGATTTATTATTTTTTTAAATTGAAATTGAATTTGTTATTGAAATAATCTGGATGGAATGAGGTGAGTGTCTAAGTACATTAACAAAGCACTCATTTTTTCAGCTTGCTGTTAAAGATTCGACAAAAGACATTTTTTCCCCTTATTATTAGCGACCGTTATTGTTGGTGGCCATTAAGTGAAATATATATTTGCTGTGATATACTGTTAATGAACATTCAGACACTGTCATATGTTTCCTTTCAATAACAAAATGAACACACTACAAAAATGAAAAACAGCAGTTAAGAAAGCATCTGATCGTAGTGATGTAAATACGTTTGCACAAGCTCGGCGATTTACCGGCAGATGAGTAAATTATAATCAAATCATAATATAAATACTAAAATAATACTATAATAATGTAATTTTTAAAGTATAATGAGATTATAGATCTGGCTATGAGAAACTATAGTTTGAATTAATCTCTTTTTGTTTGAAACATTGTCATTACAGTACAGAATAGCTCTTTCAGCATTATCCTGAACACTAACTGTTTCCATCAAAAGTTGCGAATTTAACTTAAGCGTGAAATGAAAAAACATCACAAAAAATTTTTGTGAATAAAGCAGCATTTCCAATAATAATTGGATTTTGATGCAATCGGGGAAGCCACAGTGGTTCTTTTTTCATACATTATAAATGACTTGTGTCTCAGAGCACAAGGATAAAACAATAAATGCTGCATTGTTATCTTGCATTAAAGGAAGATGTTTCAACATTTTGCAATGTGACAGAGACGCTACTGGAGAGAATGAAACCAAATCATTCTGATGACAGACTTTGGTTCAGGCATTTCAGAATGACCAAGATGCTGTGTGATTAAATGGAGTGTTGCAGGTATGACAGTTAATGTAAATCTGGCATCATTCCAAATCTCTTACTCTCTCTCTTTTTTTCTAGGGTGATGTGTGCAATGACTGTTTTTATGGCTGCTTTTGCTATTCGCTTTCCTGGTGTCAGATCTGCCGTGAGATTAAGGGACAGGCATCTGTGCATGCCAATGCCAACTCTAAAGCCTATTAAACACTGCTGTATCTATGATAAGCATCACATCTAGTTCCCTGAAACCTGTGATTTATGTTTTCGATCAGGACAGATTGATCTCAGTTCAAAACATAATGAAAATAGTTACTAAACCACTTAAGATTTCAGTTAAGCCATCATGAAGATGAGTTCATGAAAAGGTCATGAGATGTGATGAGGGATTGGTAGGGGTGGAAAAAACTGAAGGAGCTTAGCTTTTAATACTATAACAAGTCTGACCGGTTCAGTTCAGTTAAAAGCAATTACGCTAAGCAGTTTGCTCATTATTGCCCATTCCTGTAACATGATTACACATATCTATTTTTAATTTTCCACATTGTCAATAGTTTTATGATAGTATCAGTAGGAAAGATTAATTGAAAATATGAGTATATAATCAAACTGATTTAAAAATTGTATGAACCTAAAGCTACATTGTACTCAATTATTTTACAGACTCATGAAAATGGTTATAAAATGTTTTTTTTTTTTTTTTTCAAAATTAATATATTAAAATCAAAACAATGATTATGAATTTTACATAAAACTATAATAATCTTAATAAAGAATAATTATTTTTGTATTATATCAAAATGGTCTTCTGTGATATACTGTTGTTTCTTTTGCTTTTATATTCTGGGAGTTCCATTAAAGTTTTGACTTTTATGTGTTCTTTTTCATTTTCTATTTATTGCATTTGATTTTATTTATTTTTGCGGATGTGTTTTGAATAGTGTGTTCTTATAAGACCTGGGGCTGTTTACATAAAAATTCAACTTAAAATGGCATTTTGGGGGCCTGAAAATGCAAACTTTTGAAAGTACAAAGCTACAAAAGTTATTGTTTCCATGTAAACTACAAAAACACAAATTTGTGAAAACAGTGACGTCATGCGTATGCTTTTAACGTGTACAGTCTATAGGTGCGTATTACTTTTTTTGTGATGCTGTTGTTAGTAGGCTTGTATACGTGTATATTTGTTGATAAACCTACAAAACAAAAAGTCTATAGGCGCATAGTTTCTTTACAAAGTGACATCGCCATCTACTGGCTGGTGTGAATAATACAGCTTTTTTTTGCGGATCCACGTGAACAGGAATTTTTTTTAAATGTGAAACTTTTCAAAAACTTTAAAGGAAATATTTTACCATCTTTAGTACATAGTTGTCATATAAACGCACCTAAATTGTCCAGTGAATTAAAAAAAAAAAGAAAAACGAATTAAACATGAGGATAGGAAAGGTTGAATAGGCGTTAAAGACAAAAAAATGAACAAGACAGACCCCCAGTTTCTCTTGCTCCAACTTAAATGTCACACTGACTACATAGTAAAAGATTTTTAAAAACAAATCGTCTGGATTTTAGCAATAATTATTTATAAAAAATATTTTGTGTGATTTAGCCTATTTCGCTGTCTGCGACAAGAGATGTTTTTCCTGAGTTTCCAAGCCTTTTCCTAAGTTTTCCAGTTCTGCGTCCAGCAACTTCTTTCTGCCTTTGGACGGCAGACTGCCTGAGTTTATTATTGAACAGAATAAAACTTATTTCCTGTACCTTTGCGTTTGGGTCAGTTTCCTGACATTTATGTAATTATTATACCTTTAATCCTTTACACATGAACAATTTTAGTTCAACAATTATTATTAAGCAATTAGTTTAAATCTTTATAAATATGTACAGATAATATGTAATATAAATAAGCTAATAGAAAGCTTTAAAAATGACTACATGTAGGGCTTACATGCTAAGTCTGTGTGTGTGTTATATGATCAACTAGGCCTATATAAACTAACTTCACTTGCACTTATATAGCACAATGTTTTCATTTAGTTGTCCTCATTTTAAATATATACAGATAATATGTCATATAAATAAGCTTTATAATTAATAGAAAGCTTTAAAAATGACAGTAAAAGGCACATTTTTGCTGAATTTCAAGTTAATCTCTGTAATATTGCCCTTTAAGAAAAAATGCATCGTTTACATGCATATTTTATTTGATAGTCAAGAGGTTTCTGGTAAACCTGTTCTCTTCATTGTAAGTCAAATGAGCCGGGTTATTGAGGCTATCATCTAGTTCCCTGTACCATTCTTTAAATTGTTGGCCATTGTCCATGATAAATGCTTTATCTCTATAATAATGAAGCTGAAGTTATGGTGATTGGATTGAGACTGATGAAACTCCAGAGTCTGGGCAGGTTGTAGACTTGCACAGGCTGTATTACAGAAACTTCTAATATTAATCTCCAATTTAAGATTGTAAAAAGTTTGAAATTGCAATAGTTATACCTATCAGATATAGGATCAGATTCTAAGTTAGGATGTTTCTGTAATATACCCTTTTTTTTCCCCGATCAGGAATCCTGCTGAAGATACATGCTCTTCATGCCTCATTTCCTACATTACCATGACTAAAATTTCTTTAACCATGTCTTTCATAGAAATCTATATCAAGTGAGAAAACCACTTTAACATGTTGACAATGTGAACATTTTATCAGGCGGTGTTCATACACAAAAACAGTCAAGGTATCATCTCAGAAAAAAAGTACAACTAACTGCTTGATAGCTTTTATTTAAAAGCCTAAAAAGAGATTACAAGTAAATATCATTAAATTGTTTCTCTGTTATTTCGCAATAGATAAGGCATGTCTTCAGTCCACAATGGAAAAGTGATGTGTAGGTGTTGATAACTGGTCTGTCTAGTTGAATTAAGTAGTAGATCTTTTTTTACTTGTTTATTCACACATTTCCTGGTAGCAAAAAGCTTGTTTTGGCCTTTATCATATAGCCAATTTCAGCCAACCAAAAATGTTTACTCAGTCATACTTCAGGCATAACACACACATATATCTAAACAATTGAGTCTTCATCCTCCAGTGAAACTATGCCCCTGTTAAAACATCATGATGATGGATTTTCAGGTGGAGGGTCATGGGCGTTATCAGCAGTGACATCACTAACCTGACCAGTGAGTTCAAGGAAGTACTTTAATAGAGATGCACACCTACTCGTATCTTTTTGTGAGAAAGTCTTGACACTTAATCTCCATCCTTTTGCCTCTTCAATTGTGAATGAACAAGTCTGTCAGTCGTCTCTAGTCCCGCACACAGGTAAGAACAGTTTTTGAGATTATTCAATTTTAGTTTTTATGTTTTTAAGACACAGGTTGGGGTGGGCAGTGTTAAAAAAAGACAAAAATAGAACAAAAAACATTTTTATTTTTTAGATAAGATAAGATAAAAAAAAAAAAAAAAAAATTCAAGGCTCAACAGTAAGGATAGCCTGATGGTCCAGGGCCACTTGACGTCTACGTCTTACACTTGTTGATCATGTTTTTTAATCATAAGCATTTGATTTTGTGTAATATATTGAACATTGTTGTCACTATGCTTACAAATTATAGTCAATTACTGAACACAAATTACACAGTGAAAATTGTAGTTATTAATGTAATCCATTAAATGACACATTTTAGGTATCTACTACTTTTGGATTACTTTTGGATTACATTTGACATTACTTTTAATTCTACTAAAAAACTAGTTTTTCACATAAATTTGAGTAAAATAATCTAGTAATATAGTGATATAAAATTATGTTGAAAATTTTTCATCCACAAAATGAAGTGCATTAAATGTTACATTGCATCGGTTTCCCAAACAAGGGTTTGTGAAGGAACTGCAGGGAGTTTGTAAGGTGACAAAAAGCCAATAATTAATGAAACCATAAAAATGTAAAAAATAATAATAATAATAAATAAATAAAATCATAATAAATAAATTAATAATTAATAAATAAAAATCAATTAAAAAGCAAAAAAAGATTAAATATTTTATAGGCTGTGTGGGCTCTTGACTTGTGTAATTCCATGAAACTGGAAGACTTTCTGAACATACATAAGAAATGTTATCGAAAGGACGAAAATAAGGATGAAAGTACGAAAATAAGAATTATTGAGAATCAAGGAAATAATGAATAAATTACTGTGAATATTAAGTACTTATGTAATCAAAAAAAATGTAACTGTAATCTGAATATGAGTTTTTTAAAACATAATATTATCTATTTACAAGTAGAATATTTGGAATCTGATTACACAATCCAGATTACATGCAATCAGCTACTATACACTGATTTAAATATTGAGCTTAGTTTTTGTCAAAATGTCAAGAATAAATTGTGATAGTCTTTAAAACAATACTGGAACAAAACAATGGTTTGAAATGATAAACAAATCACCATATGACACATGAGCATTTTTATGCTGATGCTAATGACAAATAGACAGTGAATAAACCTCTCACTCCGAAAAATAAAGGTACTTTATTGGTATATATTGTTCCATAAAGAAACTTAAACATACATTGTGAAAAAGGTTCTGTATAGTCGAAAAAGGTCCTTTAGATTTATATTCTTCACACTAAAAATTGTCTTACTGGGGGAAAAAAAAAGAGTTTCTTTTAAGAACTGTTCACTGAAAGCCTCTTGGGAGAATAAAAACGATTCTACTATGGCATCATTGCCAAAAAAAAAGGTGTACAGGTCTGACTGGGCCAGCATGAAATAATCTTTATTAATGATCCCTGACTGTTTTTGCATGTTCTGTAGTTTATATGTTTACACAAAATAAAAATGAATCAGCATTCTTAAATCAAGAAGCAAAATACATGAGCCTTATTTTGTGAAAATGTTTTATAAAGCGAAAAATAATGAGAAAAATATCAACCAATGGGGTAAAAAAACTCTTTTTTTCCATTTAAATTAAGTTTGTTTTTTCTTACCCCATTGGCAGCCATTTTTTCTTGTTTTAAGCATAAAGTTTCTTAATGTTGATACATTTTTCAGAAAAATTTGTAAATAAAACTTTGTAAATAAATTTATCTTGATTTCGGAATGTTTCAATGTGGAAAACAAGACAAAAATACTGAGGTAGAAAATCTTTTGCAGTGTATGCACTTAAATGCCCGTGTGTTCATGTTTCTGTTCAAGGATTTCGCAATAAACAGGATGACTTCTCAACAGCCCCGGCCCTTTGTCATGTCACACACCTCCAACCAGTGGAGCTCTGGAATCTGTGACTGCTGCCAGAACGTACCCGAGTGTCAGTCTCTCTCTTTGTTTTGTTGATTTTGGTGTGTCAATGCGGGTGAAGTGTCACTTTTGTAACTATTCAATAGTATTGCTGAAACTAGCTGTGCCATCATCACTGAACATGACAGAAATGTGTGTATAAAGGGCTCCCCGGAGGAGTGCCAGAATCATTTAAGTACAGGATAATGTGTAATCAGTTTATTTAGCTATAATTACTGGTTGACTGTACAATAATTAAGCCTGTCATAGTTTTTAAAGTGGGCACAAGACAGAAACTGCAATAGTCTTTTGTTGCCTATTGTGACATATATCTTCTCAAACAAGAAAAACTGTAGGGCAGGACATGATACCCACAAATTAATCATTACAATTATTAAAAAAAAATGACGGTGACGTATGATACGATAATTCCGATAACATGTGAAGGCAGCAGAAATCAAATGTTAGGACAGATAATTAAAGTGGCGTTGCTGAATGCAGCAGTTGATCATTCAGAATCAAGTGTTTCCAGAGAGTCGTGTCTTTAAACAAATGTCAATGTCAACTCTTTCACATCTTGATTCATTCTCATCCCTAACTAGGTTGTTTCTCATTTTGGTGCTTTCCTTGTTTTGCCTGTTCGACGGCTCGCAAGCATGGCGAGTGTCTTTGTCTGCCTTTGCTCGATGGATTTGGATGCATTCCTCCAATAACAATGGCCATGCGGGTATCTGTGCGCAGTCGCTATGGAATCCAGGTTTGGATAAACAGGAATCTGTTTAAAAGCCAGTTCTATCCAAGCGATATCTTAAATCTGTGTACTTATAGTGTTTCTCTCTCTTTTTCTCTCTTTAGGGTACTATCTGTAATGACTGTGTTTACTCCACTTTCTGTGGCGTCTGCGCTTGGTGTCAGATGTCTCGAGAAATGAATGTCCGTGAGCAAAACATCACACTCGTCAATAATCGGGCAAAATGAAGGCCCTAACCAACAACTTCCTCATTATTCTCAGTATTCTGCACTAGTAACATGAAATGACCATCATTCTTCTCAGGCCCCGTTTACACTAGTGCATTTTTGTTTTAAAACGCATACGTTTTGCTACTGTTACGCCTGTCGTTTACACTATGCCTGCTTTTTCGAACCTTGAAAACAGAGACTTTCGAAAATGCTGTAGACCCCATTTTAGTTTGAAAACGGATCAAAACGGAGACTTTTGAAAACTATGGCATGGCTGTTGTTGTATTTTTTACTTCCTTCGATTAATAATCAACTAGATAATAACACATTCCCCAATAAAAGCTGATCAATAAACAGCCCTTACCTGCAGAATGTCCGGAGTCGATGATAGAACCAGCTGATCAGTAATGCCTAAGGAAGGTCCAGCCACACTCAGTCTGGATTCGTCTCTTGGAGCTCGCAAGGAATTAATATATATATTTGCATATATATATATCCTATATATGATATATATATTTATATTCAGGTTCTAGTTAATAGGTTTATATAAGAATAATTCACTCTGAGACTTGCTTAAAAGAGTTTACAAATTACCAATTATACTGGTATCTTTTAATGACAAAGTTCAGAATAAAAATCTTCATACAAAACAGAGCAGTGGAGTCTTCACCAATCGGCCCACTTCTGATACAGGTTTCACACTTTATAATCATCAGAAAGAGGAGGATCTCAATCGTCTCCTTATTTGGTAAAAGAAGAGAAAACATACATTGCAAAAAGAAAAAACAAAAACTAGGCTATAGTATAAGTGCACACCTAGGCCCCCCCAGTTTCCTGTTAACCTTCAAAATCCTATACTAAGCATAAGTGAGAAGGTATAGATAACACCTTTCTTCGGCATTCAACCGTTGGTGGTTTTCACACCTTCTCAATCTTCAAAGCATAGACTACATATTGGTTGCAACAGGTGCAACGCATAGCATAGCAAAAGCGAGTAACCTTTATTCTATTAAACTAATAACCTTTTTCAACCTAAGCATGGCCCCAGTTTCCAAAACCACAACAGGAAAACATTTGTTCATTCAGTCAGACACAGGAGAATTTGCAGGCGCCTTGCTTGTCAAGAGCGTTGCAAGTCCTCCTGTGATGCAAGTTAGATCAGCATGAAAGTTATTCAAAGCAAAAGATTTTTTAATCAATGAAATCAATTTAACATTAATTCTCTGTTGTTGTCTGAGCAACTTAATTATTTCCTTGGCTGTAGGGCTGATACGATGTTGTCCAAGGGTTGCAGCTCTTCGCTTGCGGCGCCTTTTTCTCCATCTTGCGGCAGAGCTTGATTTGTTGGCGTTGGATTCCTTGTTGAATCAAAGCATTCATATCAATTCTAAGTTCATTCGGTCTGCATAAGGGTCTGTCAGCAGAACACATTTTACTTGGATTTGGGCTATCAGGATTTTGATCCTGATAGGCCGATTGCAAAACACTGTCCATGTTCAATCTGCGTATTCTTGACCACTGTATAAATAATAACATGGAGACTGAACTGTAATCTTTGCTGGCTTTGTTGTCATTTTTAGCATTTTTTTTTTTTTTTTTAATACTGAGGCAACTGTTTATAATTCTATGCGCAAGCCCAGTGTGCATTAATGGTCATGTGACATACGTTTTTCCTTGTTTCTGAAACACTGTGGAAACGCCAGTGTAGACAATGATTTTAAAACGTTTGCATTTTAAAATGGTGTTTTAAAACAAAAACACACTAGTGTAAATGGGGCCTCAGTGACATTAGATCTGCATCACTGTACTTGTTCCATTAACACACTTAAGGCAAAACCAAAGTTTTTAGTCCTATTTTATGGAATATACTAGTGAAAGGAAAATATGCAAAATACACATATAAGTGTTTATTTTATGGCATTTTATCAATTTGCATGTGCAAATTTCATTTACAATACTTATCTTTAAAGACTGTTTTCTCCAAATGATTTTATTCTCATATAGTTAGAAAACTCCACTTAAGCAGTTTTGTTCCTTTTTGTATTCTGAAGGTTTTTATAGAAAGTTGTATTCATATACCATTCACCTGATTTATATAGCATTTTATTCCTAAAAAAAAATGGTTTTAATTTTTTTTTAATGGTTTACATTATTTTTTCTGGCTGTTGACATTTTCTGATTTATGAATTAATGAAAAGAGAAATCACTCTGTAAAAAACTAACTTCTAATGTGTCAAGAAAATGAATTTCAGATTTATTTTCAGAATTGTATGCAAATGAATGCATATTTAATTAGATAATGCTTCATTTGCATATTTAAAGAAAATAAAACTGAAAAGTTGTAATATAAAACTATTGTTTTAATGCACTGTGATTAATCAGCTGGTGAAAGTATGATGATATCTATTAGTTTACTGCCTTAATAAAAGCAGTTTGATGGTCATCTGGTATGTCTATATTTTAGTATCCATTAAAAACTTTACTTAGAGAGTTAGTTCACAGAAAAATGAAAATTCTGTCATCATTTACTCACTCTCATGTTGTTCCAAACCTGTAAGACATTCATTCATCTTGAAAACACAAATGAAGATATTTTTTAATGAGAGTTCTTCCATTGAAAGTCTATTCACTCAAAACACTGATGGTTCAAAACATTCATAAAGAGATTGTAAAATGAATTGAGCGGTTTAATTCTTCTAAAGAGAAACGATCGCTTTATATAATGAAAAGTTGTAATTTAGGCTTTTATTCACATTTAAATTTGGATCAGCAAACGTACATAGAGCACTCAAATATGGTAAATGTAAAGGTGCGTTCACACCATGTTGTAACTACCGTAATTATGAGATTTCAACTTGTAAAAAGCGTTCACGTCCTCGTAAAGTTCGTAATTATAACTTGCAGCTCCTACTTGTACCACCTGGATTTATTTTACAATCTCTTATGAACATCTGAAACCATCAGACTTTAAATGGAGGGACCAAAATCTCTCTGATTTCATTTAAAATATCTTAATTTGTTTTGAAGATGTACGAAAGTCTTATAGCTTTGAAAAGACATAAGAGTGAGTAATTAATGACAAAATTTTCATTTTTGGATGAACTAACCAATAACATTTTGTACACCTGCTTTGTGAATATTACCATAAAATGTGTTAAACAATCCAAGTCTCCTGCACTAAAATGTGAATTCCACTTTACTGGATTGTTTTTAGAATAACCACACCAATCCAAAGGCCACAGAAGAACAAATATCCACACTGCACCATTTGGGGTGGTCACATCTTGACATTTGATTGGCTGGGAGCAGAGAACAAGCCATTGTCTCAGACAATGGGATATCATAGTACTGTTACAAAAGCAGCAACTTTATTTCTTTTATTAGTGGAGTTTATTATGTTAAGGGTTCACACTCAGAAAAAAAAATAAGATTTTTTGATGCTGTTCACTTTAACAATATATTTTTATTTAACACCATTTCATCAGGTTTCTGGTACAATTGTAATGGCTTCATGTTAAATTGATTTGAAAGGTTACTCTTTGACTTAATGTTTTCATTTTGAAGTAACATGGACAATACCACTTATTTTGTTTTCGATATGATACCGATACCTCTAATATGAACTTATAGATTTTAACATTTATTCAATTAATGAATTACTAAGAGTAAAATGGGTTATGATACCCACTTAACATTATATTAGAAAGGTATTTTAACATTCAATATGCCATAATTGCAGTTTATTACATTATATTTTAGTTTACACATGGTTAAAATGGAAAATCTACATATAAGCCTAGCTGAACTATGGTCTCTGTAGTAAGGGTTCATTTTCATAAGCTGCCGATGACCGGCTGTTGCACCCATAAAATGAAACATTTGTATTCTGACAGAACATCAACTTTTAAAGTTCAATTTAAATTAATATGATTGCACAAACTATGTAGGCTCCTATTTCATTTTGTTTATTGTGAAATAACTAATAATAATAAGAAGAATGTTTTTCTGTCATCTGTTAAGCATTGTTGTGGGCTGCGTTTCCCAAAAGCATCAATGGTTTCTTACGATACTAAATGCAGCCCTGTTTGAATGTAATGTCGGCAGTGAGCGAACACTCTCTGTGATTGATTGGTTCTGACTTGCAGCATTTGCGTGTGTTCAGATTAGCAGGAAAATACTACAACTTATTCGCTAACATAGGTTATTTGTCCAATTCAATGCATATTGTATGCATTAAATTTATGGTTCAATAAACAAAATAACTGGTAAAAAAAACACACATTAGTATCAATATTTTAACATTGCGTCATTATCGATATATCGATACTTCATAACAATCTGCCCATCCCTACTCCGGATGAAACCAGCATCACTTCTGAAGTGCCAACACCAAACATCACATGTGTAAAGAAAAGTTAAAGGTGCCCTAGAATTAAATATTGAATTTACCTTGGCATAGTTGAATAACAAGAGTTCAGTACATGGAAAAGGGGTCCGTATACGTTTGTGTCCATTCCTTTTCCGTTTTTTAACCACGTCAAGAAAAACAAAAAACGAACGGTTGTTGTATTTTTAAATGCTATGGTGAATACCAAAATGTAAATTAAAACCTAATGCACAAATTTCTTGTGCACAAAATAAATATTGACTTCTTTTCAGATATTTGTTTATTCCGGACAGAAAAAGGACAGATTAAAGTCGAATAAATGTCAATTTACATGTTTTCTTTTGTAAAATTGTTATTTCTCCCACACTTTCGAGATCCATGTCTCTGAAACATGATAAGACTTGACTTGATTTCCATCCCATTCTCACTCACGAGGGGTCCGATACTGCAGCATGTCCAAGAGATGCTACATATGGTGGCAAATGCGTCCAGCAAAGCTGGACATTCTAACCACTCACCATGAAAAATAAGCACTTAATGTGGCTAAATGTAGGTGATATTGGCGGAGCAAATTCACTACACCTTATAAGCAGCCCACTATGAACACAATAACACGTTAAGCATTTTCCTTGAGAATAAAACACAGTTATGAAGAAAATGCTTAATGCATTAAGACACTGATATTAAATGACCAATAAAGATATGCAGACAAGCAGGCCAGGCCGAATATGAAGGCACAACACTATCACTTGAGAATATCAATAGTACGCGTGTGTAATCTCGTAGAATATATACGCCAAAATGAGTTTTGGCGTGCATATGATACGCACTTTATGGCGTGTATATGACACGCTCTTACGTAGGATGGAGGTGGATGGGTGGGGGGTTCGTGAGTATAGTATAATACGCCATAAAGTGCGTATAATTGCACGCGAAAAACTACGTACCATATGCACACCAAAACTCATTTTGGCGTAAACGTTCCACGACATTGCACACTCGTATTATTGATATGCATTTTCGTGTGATTGACGCGCTTTCAACGTTTAGCGTTATAGAAAACCGATATAAACGCTTAACATAAACATATTGTCCATCCACTTTCCACGATGCCGTTGTCTTAGCCTTAGATGCTGTTGATTACAAGAAAATGTGCGAGAAAATTGCTTTCAATGAGAATTGATAAATATTTCCTGTCAAACCTCCACTGAGGCAAAGGGTATGGGAATTATGTCTTCATGAAAATTACATATTAGGGTATAATTTTGTTAACACATATGTTGGTAGGCTGTATTTTCAATTTGAACAGCAATAGCATAGCTATAGACTCCTAAAATACCTAACAGAGCCAGACGAAAAAGTCACAGTAATTTAGATGTCGTTTTGGCCTTTATTCATATAAAACAGAGTAAAAAGCAAAATGAGGGCATTGAGACCACAAGCGGGAACTCGATAATGTTAGAGCGCTAAACAAGAGGCTACAAGGTTAAGAAATGTTTAGGTTAAAATAAAAATGTAAAAATAATAACAATAGTAATTTAACAAATGAAAATTAATCAATGTCATTTAGGCAGGCTCTTGAAGCGAGTCAATCTATTGACGCCAGAGGAAAAACCACTAGAGGGCGCTTTAGCGTCTGTGTGTATGCCGCAAAACACTGTAAATTAAATTTAGCATTTTTACATATTAAAAAACAAGTTGTGTATCAATTGTTATTTTTCACAAAATAATAATATTGCATAAGGAAAATACCTCGTATCTGCTAATTCTATTCATAAGTGTTAAAATAAAAAACAAAGAAACCCCATTTTCCATATTTCATTTCTGGTTTAAAAAAGGAAAAATTAATGGACACAAAAGTACATGGACCGTGTATCTTTAGGTCATTCGTTTTTTGATTTAATAATGAAATCGGAAAATGAAAAATGGCAACTTTTTCGTTTTTCATTTTTTTCAAACAAAATGAAAAAGAAGAATTCGGCTTGATTTTTCGTTTTTCGTTCAGGGGTAGAAAATTAATACACAACTTGAATATTTGATCTCAACATGTGGGTGGAAATGAAACGCCCCTTTCTGCTGATTGGTCAACCAAACATTAAACTGTGCCATCATCAGTTCTTCCGCTGTTCAGAGCAGCAGAATAATAGTCCTTTGAGTAATTGATTCTAGTTAGTTGTACATGGTTGATTCTATTTGGTTTGACTTTGTTTCAATCATGTTGAATCACTGTCCATGATTGAATCATGTTCAGCCAGAGCAAATTTTTTTTGAGCGCAGTCTCCAAGGTGTGAAACATACTTTCTGCAATGAACTAAACCATTTTCATCTGAAAGATCTAGTGTAATTTAATTACTTTTCCATTAAAAAAGTAAAGTAAGGGATTACTCAATTTTTTTTGTAATTTTAATACAGTTACTACTGATGTAATTGCATTAAATTTTTTTTAATGTAACCTTCTCCCTTAAAGGGAACCCCTGGTGTTAAGACTTGTATGGCTTAATATAACATAAATGATGTATCTTACTGAAATATGTAATAGAAAAATCATGAAAGATTTATGTTATTTAAAAAATCCATACATATTTGGACAATGGGCGGCACCTTTTTGTTTGCATTTGTTTGCATGTCGATGACGTCAAATGGTTGCTCTCACTGCTCTTCTGACACTGTCATATTGCTATTTTTAACGCAACACAACTCGGAATATAATATACGATGCCACATTGTGCAGATTTTGGTTGTAATTTTTGAGTTGATGAGCCACAAGAAAAGCAATGTAAGTCTTTACTAGCGAGAGAAAATAATAATAATGTTGTTCTGACTTTTATTATTATTATCTATGGTGGGATTTAAACTTAAATGCAAAGTGAATTAGGAAACAGTTCTGTAAAGTTAAAAAAGCTAGTTCTTGTTTATCCACCAGCAAGTGTTTTTGGATCAAGTCAGCCAACAAAAACCTGTGCTGAAACACTGTAGTAGCACACAAGACAAAACCGCTACCTTCAGTTGAAAATTAAAAGAAAAGGAAACGTACAAATGACCTGGATGAGGACATAAACTATAGCTGCTGTAAGCTCCTCAAACTTGAATGTGCGAAAGTAGAAAAGGAGATCTTGAAAATAAAAGGTGAATGCAAAAAGCTAGACCTAGAAAATGTAAAATTAAACCTAGAAATCATTAAATTGCGAGTAGTTAAAGTCTCTTGGCTACTCCTTCAACTTTGTTGAAATGTATATCGAGTTGTCATATTAACAGTTTAATTTCCAATAGTTTGTTTAAGGCTAATGGTTAAAGTTCAGGCCCATTATATTTATTATTACATTTAATAACTGCAGCACAATATTTGTTTTAATATTTATTATTGTTTAAGGTTTAAAGTATGTGATTAAGACCTATACTGTTAATTATTACATTTAATAACTTGTTTGCAGTACTATATATATATATATTAGATTTGAGATATACAATTCACAAGTAAGTAATACAATTATGAATTTGCATGCTATCGCTTACTAAGTTTTGCATCGATCCAGTAGCAAAATAACACACATTTCACTGTTCACACATGATCTCTTACCGGTAATTTACTAAGATTGTACATGTGAAAGGGGCTGGTGATCATCAGAAGTTAGATTTATTTTCAATTAAAGTAAAATACAGAAGTAACTTTAAGTTACTTTTGTTTACGAATAAATTAAGCAGTAGTTGACATCATAGTTACGAGTCTGATTTGACTTATGATTTCATAAAAAGATATTAGTATTTGCTATCAGCCAAAATGAGTTGAAAAATTTAGGATATTGGGAAAAATCCAGTAGTGTGCATCCCTAGTTCTAGAGAAGCAGGTAATGTGTCTTACATTACATTTGTGCACCTTGACAGTTGTGTATGTCGATGAATTGAATTGAGTTCCCCCGTTATCACTGTCACAGATGAATGCCTTGAGGTGAGTGAACTCCAGCCCTCCACAGGGAAACGTCCAGGAGTTTCTGATCACACCTGAGACACAGGTCCAGGATGGGGACTTGGCTTCCTCGGACCTCTGTCATCCTCAATGCTTGTACCTGCAGAATAATAGCCCAGAAATTACATTTTTGTTATGGGTAATATCGCCCTCATTCAAAATTTACAGATTTGGGTGATTCTAGAATCATGGTTCAGTCGTCTAGATTTTTGGAGTTGTGTTTTTCTTTTCTTTTTTCCCCCCTAATCTCTGACAGGATAGTCCTTTGTTTGATATACAATTTATATGGTTTTATTTTAACTTAATTTGTCTCCTCTGACCGCTGTTCTATCTAATCCGGGACTGTCTCTGCTCTCTTGGCCGAATATCAGTCTAATTGTATGGCTGTGGTCCGTCATATGAGTATCCATAAACATTTACAATTTCCTCAGCGTCTGAACTCTCAATACAATCACTCCCTCCCGTTACATCACTTCCAGTTTGGCTTTTTTCAGATGCAGAAGCCACAATAGCATATTTATAAGTATATTTTAAAGAAAATAGAGTTACTACATTATTTTTCTACATTTTGACTCTAATCTTCAAAATGCTCTTTAAGAAACTTAACTGTGCATGGCTGCTTGAAAAAAAAAAAAAAAAAAAAAACTTATGTCACTTCCACACTTTCTTTTTGACGTTTTTGTAGGGTTTTAACATGTATATTAAAGGTAGCAACATTTACAGTTAAGCCTTTACATGTGGGGTGGAGGAGAAAAAGAAATAACAATTTCATTTATTTCAATATTTATTTAATAACGATAGTTAAAACAATTTAAACAGGAATAAACTTTCATTCATGTTTTAAACCAGGTTTGCATAGTTAATGATTGGTTAGATAATTTGATTGGATGAGCAAATGTTTTGTGGGCGTTGTCAGACGTAATGACGTGACGTTGATTCCATGTTCGTCATCACAAAATACCCAACCGCTTCATAAACACGGGATAGGCAAACTACATCTCTCAGCTGGGTAAAGAAAAACAGTGTCACTAATAAAGATTCTTGTAATGAAGGTAAAGACGATTACAGTGACATACAGGAGTTGTATATTAGGCAAGCGAGTCCGTTATTATTGGCGCGCAAACAAACCGTGTATGTGCTCAGCTCACTGTAACACCGCTATAACATCGTATTAATGTACTGTGTGAGTGTTAATGCTCGTGTTTTTGAGAAGTTTATGAGGGTGTGCTTATGTTACGATATCATAGAGGATATCTATGGCACTCCGAATATATACTGAATAAACAAAGAAGAACAGATTGAGGGTAGTACAGATAATAAAACCTACCTCATATACAGCATCATCATCTCATAAAATCATAATAATGATAGTAGTTTAAATGTAAATCGTGTAATTCATGATAGCTGTAAGTTTGCTTTTGATGTGTGTGAAGTAAACATGGCCAAGAAAAGCAAAAAAGGTCATTATAGTAATATTGAAATTGTTAATAACATTATATTTGGGTGATTCTTGGACCTGGACATTTTCAGAAAATGAAACATTTTTACTGGCATAATTTGTTTCCCCAGTATGCTTAGATACCTGCCCTGAAGTTGGCTATGCTGATTTTTATGAAATAATATGGTTTTTTTTGTTGTTTTTTTTTTTACATTTTTTTCCAGGTATCGCAAAATAAATAGTCATTTCCATAACCGAACAAAAACATGTGTTTTCAACCAAAAATGTTGAAATATTTGTAGTTATAAATATATTGGGTTACACATCACACTTGCATCTTTCCAAATTGTAAATTGATTTATTTCTCTGAAATGCAACTGTTAAGATACAAAGTTAACACCAAAAAAAGGCTGAACACTAAGCCACTGAAACCTTTCATTCATATTTCTGACATTTTCAAATCTGATATTTTTCAACTCATATACATATACTTTACCCTTAACTGCTAAATAATCAACACCACCACCATCATTGCCTTAACTTTATTTTATTTTTTTTACCTGTAGTACAATTATAAATGACAGAAATGCAAAAGTGAGTCATGACCTCAATGTGTTGGACAAAATGAATCTCAAATTCAAGTTTGAAGTTTATTCTTATTTTTATTTCAAACAGGGATAGTGTATTGATGAACAACTGGCCTAACAGCAGCAGTAATAAAAAAGATAACTCATTCCAAGTGTCACAAATTATTTGAAACAAAAACAATATCATAAACACAATCATCCTCATGTTTTCATAAAAAATCAAAATGATAATTTTCTTACGTCTGCGTCGTTGTACAGTTTGCCACTGTCATATAAAAGCATATAAAATGCCTCCTATTTTGTAAAAAACAACAGAATTGAACAATGATTTTTTTATATATATATATATATATTATATATTCCCCTACACATGTAGAAAATGTGAAGAAAAAAAAAAAAGTGGAAATGTGTTTTAGTTTTTTTAATATCTGTCAAGGACAGAAAAAGTACCATAGTTGGAGAATCACCCAATTATTAATTATTTGTATTATATTATAGTAACAATATTAGGGCACACACACACACATTCAAAATGTTTTATTCACATTGTTACCACCAAAATAATGAACAAAATAAAAGATCAAAATATTACCAAAAACATGAGGAACAGAGTTGTCTTAAGCTAGTTATTGTAAATAAATAAACTTAAAAATATAAACAAATGTAACCATATATAAACTATAAATGCATTTACTTAATGTATGAGTATGTTATTGAATTAAACCATACATGCCACCAAAAAGAAATATGAATTACACATTTACTTAACATTTCATGAACTTCTCAGTTAAACATTTCACTATTTTTAACAAATAATTTTTTCAATAGATCTTGTGCAAAAACTTTAAATAAATTAGAAGTTCAGAGGAGCTCCTCTACACTTTTTTTCTCAAGAAGCTCAACAGGTGAATTTGGTAAAGTCTTAATTGATCGTCACGACTTCAACATTGTCTTCGGAGAGCCCAACAACCTTGATTTCCTCCGCTAGTCTCCTTTCTCTACAACCTGAGCTGCAAAAAAACACATTTAGGATAAGTGAAAATGAATCTTTGATGCTTTTCCTTTGTTTTGTAATTATTATTTTTACACATTATGCTATGAAAGACTGTGCTGTATTATCAGTTTTGTCATGGCTGAAGGTTGTGAAGCTGTGACTTTATTCATCCCACAGGCTTGAGTGTGTTTTAATTTAATAACAATTAACAATGTGTCTATTAGGAATTGGCAATACAGCTAAAAAAAATATTACAATAGAATGTTTCATATTATTTGTTATCGATAATTATTGTTAACTTTTATAAAACAAAATATTTTTATAAAATATAAAACTTCTAATAATTATATAAAACCCTTAAACAAAGACCAGTAGAAAAAAGTTTGTTTCTTTTAAACAGATCACGATTCTGAATGACAACTAAACAAAATAGCATAAACTAGAGGTCCTGACAAAATATTAATTGATGCAGTTTATTACAAAATATTAAATTAATGAGATTTTTTTTTTTTTTTTATAATCTGCTAGACTATGATTCAATGACTCATAAATACTCTCGTTTCATTACTGGATGAATCAGTGTCTTTGAATGAATCTCTTGAATAAACGATTCAATGACAAATACATTTTAGTCATTTTAGTAATCAATAAATGCATACTTTTAAGTGCCAAGTTTCTTTCAAAAGCTGATTTCAGTTGCTACCAGCATAGACAGTAATGTTTATATCTGTACTATTTACTTTTATCTTGTGATAATTTGATCATTTGTTACACAGAAATAATGACACTTTGTGGCTGAACTGTTTTTGCAGCTGTTTCATAACTATACATGACAACAGCTCTCTCAAGTCAATCTCTGAGGTTGATCAAAATCTGTAAGATGTAAGAAAACCAAAAAAATTGCCACATGGCGATTTGGTGCAATGCTGCTTGTTTGCTTGTCACTCGTAGCACACTGCTTTAGCAAGGCGTATGATAGGCTGTTTTAGATCCAGGGATGGCGCACACTTGAGGGTTGTTCATGCAAACGAACTTCAAGTCTATTTGCATTTTAATGCATTTAAGTGAAAGTATATCAAGCTTTATATAAAAAAAAAATTATATTGTTATCAATGAAGGCGTACTGTCGATAAGTATCTATTTTATTTTATCCCCCAGGCCTAGTTTCTGTGCATCAAAAACAACTATAAGACACACTTGAAAAATCTAGCCAAAGTCTTCTGGAAACATAAAAGCAGATTTTTTTTGAGGACAAAGGCTATGTTGTGTGTATGTTGTATACCTCTATGGTTGTTTAAACAGATGAGTTCAATTTAAAGTCCTTGATGTTCGCCTTCAGGTGAGTGATGTTGAGCTTGTCATTTAAGTGGATCATTCTCAGGGCCTGGTCACACCACAGGGACACGTCCAGGAGTTTGGACCCGCTTTGGATGACCAAGTCCAAGATGGTGACTTTCTGTGCTTGTCACAGTGGTCATGAGTTTGGTAGCTGTGTTTGGTCCGAAGAGCAGATGATCTGCCCTGTGCTGGGAGGACACTGTGATTTTTCACAAAGTATGTCACACCCTCTTCAAACAGAGAAGCGTTTAAAGCGTTTCATGTTTCATGTTCTAGTTAGCAATGTAGTACTCCCTTTATCAATAAGAGAGACAGAACTTAGGGATACGTTTCATCTAACCGTCCCAGGTGCATCTGTTACACTGCATTCACACGGGGCGTCAGCGTCAACGCTTGACGGAGGGACCATATTAGACCATAGCTTTTGCTGGAGCATTGCATGTAACACATCTCAGGATGTTTAAATGCTTGCCTTCCCAGGTCAAATCCATTCTGCATTACACTGCAAAGTCTGGAGTTTTGGGTTTGGACACAGCAGTGGCGAGGCAGAGGGGGAAGATGCATGCTGGTGACAAGTTAATGGAACAAAGAACTGGCCAGAGGGCCAAGTTTGAGCTCTTGAATAATGGCAGCCCATCAGTGTTTATGGACAGGTCAAGTGACTGCAGATGGTCTGTCACAGCTGCGGGATATCTGCTCAGATGGTTTGAGAGCTGATCTGCCACAATAATCAGTACATTCTAAACACCATCTTTGGTAGTAAGTTTAAAATGGTTCTCGTTTACAAAGAGTGTCCTTGCTGTATGGGGAAGTTCATGCCCATGTCTTTTAAGGATGTTTGAAACATACATGCCCATTCTGAAAGTTCTTCCCTGAAAGTGGATATAATATCTTGTTCTCAGAACTTGACAGGGCTGGATCTGAAAACATGCCAAGATTTTCCTCCTCAAAGTCACGATCAGCAGTGCTGACCATCTCAATTGAACTGATCGTTTCTATCTTGGCTGCCTTCTTTTGTGGCCTTGACACCCAGCCCAGATCTTATTGTACTGTCTCTTACGCACTTTGGATGTCATCAAGCTACTGTACTGGTGTCTCTGCCAGTAATTCATTAAATTACGTTTTTCAGTACATTTCCAGATTTAATCTTTTATTTTTTTGTTTTCTCAAACAACCAGTATCAATCATATATCTTGATTTTATACCGAACTTGCCTTTTTGGAGATCATATGTGCCAGAAGGCTGATAAAATGTAATAATAAACATAAATGTTGTTCCTCAGATGTTCCCACAACTCCCTATCATACTGTTCAAAGTGCTTACCTGGAAACAAATGATGGCAGGAAAAAACTCAGGCAGTGGAAGATGATGTGAAATCTAATAAAGAAATAATAGTGATACGTTTACTCACAATTGCTGACCTTACAGTACACAACATTACAGTGCAGACCTTACTGAATGTTGAGGATTATGTTAATATGAATATCTAAGATAGAGTCAAACTCTTAAGAATCTGCCTGACAGATTTAAGTTTAAAAACATCTTAGGATGCCAATGATCTGTTTGGAGACAAGCGAAAAGGGGCAAAAATATTAAATAGGTCTATATTGATATGTGACCCTGTACCACAAAAACAGTCATAAGGGTCATTTAAAAAAAAATAATAATAATTGAAATTTATACATCATCTGAAAGGTAAATAAGATTTCCATTGATGATAGGACAATATTTGGCCGAGATACAACTATTTGAAAACGTTTTGAAAATCAACAAAGTTGCCTTTAAAGTTGTCCAGATGAAGTCCTTAGCAATGCATATCTGCTCACAAAAATACATTTTTGATATATTTACTGTAGGAAATTTACAAAATATCTTCATGTAACATGATCTTTATGTAATATCCTAATGATTTTTGGCATAAAAGAAAAAGGATAATTTTGACCCATTAGCTATTGTTAGCTATTGCTACGAATATACCCGTGTGACTTATGACTGGTTTTTTGATCCAGGGTCACATGTATATGTGCGCAATAACTTTAACTAGAATAACTAGTCATTAAAGAACCATTATTATTTACACATTATTTATTTATTGACATTATGAACATTACATTTGAAGTTGTTACAGGATCATAAATTTAGTGCCTTTATTATAAGACAAAGATGAGTCTGACTTGCTGCATGATGTGGCTTCAATTGATCTAAAATACTAAGAAGGTGTCTGACTCTCGGTCAGAATACTTGCAAAGCCAAAGATACGCTCCTTGCAGTGGCTCTAAAAATAGAGGGGAGAAAAAGAAGAAACATGACAGAATGTGAGCAAGATATTGCAAATGTCTGTAGAAGTAAAAAAGCAGGTGATTTTTTGAGGACAGAGGGCATGTTGTGTGTATGTTGTATACCTCTATGGTTGTTTAAACCATTGAGATCAATTTAAGGTCCTTGATGTTCCCCTTCAGGTGAGTGATGTTGAGCTTGTCATTTAAGTGGATCATGCTCAGGGCCTGGTCACACCACAGGGACACGTCCAGGAGTTTAAACCCGCTTCGGATGACCAAATCCAAAATGGTGACTTTCTGTGCTTGTCACAGTGGTCATGAGTTCGGTAGCTGTGTTTGGTCCGAGGAGCAGATGATCTGTGCTGGGAGGACACATACCCCACCCCATCCAAAAACAACAACAACAACAGAAAACTATAAAATGCATAAATACGTGAATAATTAAATAAAATAGGGGAAGAAAGAAAAGGAGAAAAATAAACTAAATAAAAGGGAGGGGAAGAAAGAAAATAGATGTGTAGATTACATAGATACATACAGTGGTTCTATTATAATTGTAGAAACAGAATATAATTAAACTAATATACATTATGTCAGTAATGTAGATCAATACATGTTTACACATTCACACATACATAAACACATGTACAAATATTTACACATCTATAATGTTGGTGGTTTTTTGAGTGCCTGACCAAATCGCACCATCAACAAGCTGAAAGTTTAGGGTTTTTGTTTTGTGTAATTCACACATTTGACACTGCTGGGACCAGGGTGGCTAACCTCATTAATAAATTAAGATTTTGGCTTTTTTTATCAGATCCATTTGTTATTATTCATCTGCCTTGTTTTCTTAAGCTCAGTCTAGACTTTGCATAATTTTAGTTTTGTGGTCAAAGTTTTCTTCTCCAGATAGGCTTGAGTCTTGTGACATATTTGTTGATTTGTGGCATTTGTCATAAAGTTCTTTGTGTTCAGACACCAATGAGATCAGCAGGTCTACATTCATCTTGCCTCGTTGCATCTTCTTCCTCTACTTACTTCCTCTTCGTCATCATCTTCTTAGGTATCAATGTGTGCTCAGCAAGAACGTTTTGTGCTTGAATGCCACCAAGTCGTGTTTTACTGTAACTTCAGCAGCTCCAGGAACGTGAACAAAAGCGCCAATCTCATTGGTCCGCCAGTTAATGCGGCGCATCAAACAAAAACAAAAAAAGCAAGACGGGAATTGGATGCCATCATCAGATATTTTTTATTGTTTGGGCCTTTCAATGACACCACTTTTTTCTTGTTTGCTAGCTTTAGCTTTGATGTTTCCTCCCAACGATTTGCTACTTAATTTAAGACATTTTTCCCAGAATGGACCATTTTCCTGGTTTAAAAAACCAGCATATGCTGGTCCATGCTGGTCTAGGACCAGCATAAACCAGCATCCCAGCTTCAAAACCTACCTTACCAGCATATGCTGGTGTTTTAAACGGGGTTCTTCATCTGATGAAGCGAGCTCTCAAACTTAAATGCACTGCAGTTGTCAAGGCAGTCAAAATTTTGAGCATCTTCTGAAATTTGCAGCAATGAATGGACGTTGTACACTAAACATGTCTCCGCATATAGCTACCATCCTTTCTCCACAAAGTATTGCAGAAGTTGGCTGGCATAAAGCCCTTGTGCCTTTGTAAGTTCTGGGCTCACTAAGATGCACAGAGCAGTGCTAAAACACAAGAAGTGCTGATATTGTTGTGCTCCCTTCAGAGCGATCGTCCCTGTGTATAATGCAAACTGTCCGAATTCGGTTGCTTTCCAATGTTCAATTTCTTGCAACACACTTGGCTTTCTGGTAAACCAGTCAGGAATGAATTTCTTCAGTGTCACCAGTCTATTGCTTACACAGGCCACATCTCCTAATGACATGCAGTGCTCTGATCTACCACTTGTCCACAATAGCAGCACTGGTGCATAAAATATATGGGGAACGATTTGATCATGTCAATTGGGAGGACAGAAGGTGAAATCTCCTCTTGATGGTGTTCTAGTTGCCAACACTCCCTGAAAGGTTAGTCTTTCCTCAAGGTCAGATTGCCAACTTCAGGATACGGTCCATCCGACCATCCCAGTATCCACTCTAGTGCATCTGTCACACCCATAGTAACCAGAGAACTGCTTGACACACTTGACCATAGCTCTTGCTGGAGCATCGCATTGTAACACATCTCAGGGTGTGTAAATGCTTGCCTTCCCAGGTCAAATCCCTTCTGCATTAGTCCAGCCGATCCCTAAACTGTGTCATTGACAAAGTCTGGAGTTTTGGGTTTGGAGACAGCAGTGGCGAGGCAGAGGGGGAAGATGCATGCTGGTGACAAGTTAATGGAACAAAGAACTGGCCAGAGGGGCAAGATTGAGCTCTTGAATAATGGTAGCCCATTAGTGTCAATGGACAGGTCAAGTGACTGCAGATGGTTTGTCACAGCTGCAGGATATTTGCTCTGATGTTTTGAGAGCTGATCTGCCACATTAAACTGTACACTCTAAACACCATCTTTGGTAGTAAGTTTATAATGGTTCTCGGTTTTCGAAGAGTGTCCTTGCTATAAGGGGAAGTTCATGCCCATGTCTTTTAAGGATGTTTAAAAGAGCATCCACATTATTATTTTGAATTTGAAACATACATGCCCATTCTGAATGTTCTTCCCTGAGTGTGGATATAATATCTTGTTCGCTCTCAGAAATTGACAGGGCTGGATCTGAAAACATGCCAAGATTTTCCTCCTCAAAGACAGTCAAGATCAGCAATGCTGGCCATCTCAACTATGTTGGCTGCCTTCTTTTGTGGCCTTGACACTCAGCCCAGATTTTATTGTATTGTCTCTTATGCACTTTGGATGTCATCAAGCTACCGTACTGGTGTCTCTGCCAATAATTGATTAAACTTAAACCTGAAAAAGAAAGCTTTTGTAACTTTACTGTCACTTTTGATCAATTTAATGCATTCTTGGTAATAAAAAGAAATATTAATTTCTTCAAAGAAAAAAATATATATACTGACCCCAAACTTTTTAATAGTAGTGCTTTCTATTTCAGATATATGCTGTTATTTTGTACTTTCTAGTCATCAGACAATCCTGAAAAAACATTGTACACAACTGTTCTAACAGTCAAGTCCCCATTTTAGTGGAGGGTTGGAGGAACATGTAACGGAATAAAAATCTGCCACAAATGAACATCCTTTAATATTGCAAGCAAGAGTACCTCTGAACTGAGATTGTTTTTATTCTTTGGTTTATGTTTGTGTTTCATGTGCATGTGGAATTTAAATGTCACATTTTTTTAAAGGAAGCAGGACATTGCCCATCTCCACAAGCTGATGCTTTTTTACATTCTCAAGTCAGAAGTTCACAAGCTACAGTATGTGCACTTGTACATACTTGCATGTGCTTAAGTTCAGGTCTCTCTCTGTCTTCTCTGATCACTGGCTGGATGGGATATGCATATACAATAATGCATACATATTTTGAAGTCCATGTAATGTATAATTTTTAATTACTTTGTCATGTTATGCAGTGGCATATCCCAAATTACACTATAAAACGATCAAAACAAGATAATAAATGAATGCAAAATAGGCAGAAATGTAGGCAGTTGTTTTGTTGTTGAAATATTAAAATACTGTATTATGGATTACAAGTAGGGTGTAGCGACACATCATAATATTGAGATTTCGCAATACAAAAATGTGACGATATATATCATTGATGTAAACAATATGATTGGTGATAGAGTTAGTTTTATGTGCATTGTTGTGGTGGACCTGACAGCCTGGAACTGGGCCAGCAGGAGTAGAGCAGACAGACACAGTGCAGCCATGACCTGCAAACAGAGGTGGCAGAACAAAACAACATACAAACCAATAATCAATAATTTTTTTTTTTTTTAATATATTATATATATATATATATATATATATTTGTGTGTGTGTGTGTGTATATTTGTGTGTATATATTTGTGTGTGTGTGTGTATATATATATATTAGTAATAAGGGTAAAACTCTTTAAAGATAGTCATGCTCTTTATAGGTTTGTGGGTGGCTCTTAAAAGAGCCATTGTGGGGAAGTCATGAGTAGGACTTCAAACACTACTCTTCTCGGCAGAGGGAGCAGTAGCATGGCAGCCGACAGTGTCCCATGAAGACATCCCTCACCCGGACTGCCTCTCTGGAGGAGTAGTTTGCTGCAACCCGACCCAGACCTGGCAGCGGCTCCTCTCCAGCTTGTCCCGCACCCCTCACAGCAGGTGCCTCTCTCCCCTCCAAACACCTCATGAAGTTGTGAAGAAAACATGTCGCCTTCACACACTTCTCCGCAACTTCAGGGTGGACCTCGATGAGCCACCGGTACATCCTCCACTGTGAGGAGAGGATGCCAAAGGAGTTCACTACCACCAGCTGGGCTCTGGAGAGACGGTAATTGAAGACGCGCCTCTCTGGAGGAAGGGTGCGTCCAGGGAAGACATGGGGCTGGGGTCCTCTTTCTTCAGCACCAGGTAGAGGCTGGTCAGGAGGCAGATGAAGTGTGCCAGCCCAGAGAGCCTGTCCAAAGGCAGAGTTCGCCAGAATCCCACCGTCACTGGTCCTGCCGTACCCCCCAACATCGATCACCCGGAAGCGATACTTCGCATCCACAACTGCTAGGAGAACGATGGAGAAGGTTCCCTTGTAATCGTGGAACTGGGATCCTGAGTTGGGGGGTGTCTTCATCACCACATGCTTCCCATCCACCGCTCTACAGCACAGAGGAAAGTTCCACTACTCCTGGAATCCCTCTGCGATGGACCTCCAGTCATCAGTGGTGGGCACAGCCGTGTAGTCCTCCACAAGGCAGTCACTACCTGGGGGACGATCTGGCACACTATGGAGACACCAACCCTGTATCTGGACGCTATGGTCCTGAATGAGTCCCCAGTGGCAAGAAACCTAGAAAACATTGTTATAAATATTATTATAATGTTATTATAATAATATATTATTATTATAATATTAGAATATTATTATAAGTACACTGCAATAGTACCACTTTAATGAATTTAAAGGAAGCCTAAATCACAAATTAACAAGGATTAAAATGTGACTGAAAAACCAGGTCTAAACCAGGACAAAAGTAGGATTCAACCAGGTCTAAACCACAATTATACCAGAACAAAATCAGGTCTAAATAAAATTAAATCAGGACTTAAAATACAAAGACCTACTGAGTATCACTAGAAAGAGCACCAACAGTGGTATCCGTAGTTTGAGAAACATTGATAGCATAGCGTATTTTAGCATACTGTATTTAATATATATAATATACTGCATTTAAAATACATACACATTTACTAACCGAAGACAGATGGACAGGCGCTCCGCAGCTGGGATAGAGCGCCTGTAGTTGGTGTCCTGGAGGGTGATCCTCGCTCCGAGGCGGGACAACAGGTCATCAAATTGGGCGCGAGACAGGCGGAAGTACCGCTGAAAGCAGCCGTCATCCAGGCGCAGCTCCTGGAGCAAATGATGATACTCCCCAAACTGGGAACGCCTCCGGAGGGTCTGGTGCACCCAAGTACGGTGACGCTGACCCCTACGCCGCTGTTCTGCTCTCCAGAGCAAATACAAAGCGGTAGCTCTCTTGATGAATGCACGATCAACATCAGCCATCTTGCAAAAAGACAACTGCCTAGCACTTGGCCCTCCCACAAGAAGCGGATTTCGCCTCGGACGCGCCTCAATTTCTCTTCAAATGCTTGTTTTTTACTCTCTATTTCGCTCTAGACGCGCGAATGCATTCAAAATGTTCAAGTGGCAAACTAGACGCGGTACACGCGAATTTGACGCTCTATTTTTTTTGTGATTGTTGCGGGCAAAAATCCTTGATTATGCGGCAAGTTTTCTTAAAAAATGTGATAGAATATGCAGGATTGTTTGCAATTTTATGCGATGAAATTGTGGGAACTTGCAAAAACTGCGGTTTGATGAAAAAGAGAAAAAAATGTGATTTCCCCAACACCCTGTTTTCACTAGGCTACTACCTTAATGTAAAGAGTCATTTCTTATTACTTCATATGATAAGCAAGCATACTAAATCACTGAATATTTAAGTTTTCATTCTGTTTTATTTCAGACCTTAATTAACACATGGCTCAAACTTCCGTCTGTGGTCCAACACGCAGTTGCATGCAGTGCAAAATAATTTGCCCCCACACCATGTAACACACCGGGAAACTGCTTTGCGTTGTCTTTTGCGCTTATTTTTGTTGGCAAATGAGAATGATTTGTGCTTCATCATGGTATCACTGATTTCACTGCGGGGTTCGCAGATGATATTCACGTTGCGTAATTACGTCACTTCATAAGGTTCCCATGGCAATAGGGGGAAACAATGGCGCTTTACTTGTGTGAAATGCAACATTTTTCAACTTTCTGCTAAGATATATGTGACTTTTTTGCAACAAAAATACAGAGATTATGAAATCATGCTAGCCCCACATATTTTGCTTGCTGAAATCTGCAATTTATGCAGCGAAAGTGCGGCGTATTTAAAAAAATGCGACCCCCGCATAAATATGCGGACTTTGGCTGATTATGCGTTAAATCAGGCGATCGCATAATCGCATTTTTCTGGAGGGACTGATTAGAGTGTATGCTTTCACTGCATGATTTGGTCTATTAAAAAGCCTTGAGGATACCCCCAGAATTCAAGATAAGGGGCAAAAATGCCCTGTACATCTTTTATATCTATATCATTTAATATAGGTAACCAATTTTACACAGAGTGATGTTTTTCTCATAATATCAGCATGATTACAAATGTAATATTGATTTTATACAGCGTACAATTTAATGAACAAGAACTTAATATCAAGTGACTAATATTTTTGTCACCAAATCGCCTGTTTCACTCTATTTCGATAACGATAATAGTTCCAAACAAAGTCCACAGCATTGTTTTGTGTCTATTGAGCAACATTTTCCAAATTAATCCGCTGTTTGAATTAATCGAATCTCAATGACTCATTTATTAACAGTGATTTGCTGCCACCTACTGGTGGGTGTAATTTAAAAAATAAAGACACTTTAAATGTGAAAGGTGCCATCTAATGGAAAATTTTATTTACCTTGGCATAGTTAAATAACAAGAGTTCAGTACATGGAAATGACATACAGTGAGTCTCAAACTCCATTGTTTCCTCCTTCTTATATAAATCTCATTTGTTTAAAAGACCTCTGAAGAACAGGCGAATCTCAACATAACACCAACTGTTACGTAACAGTCGGGGTCATTAATATGTACGCCCCCAATATTTGCATATGCCAGCCCATGTTCAAGGCATTAGACAAGCCAGTATTAACATCTGGATCTGTGCACAGCTGAATCAACAGACTTAATGCAGGTAAGCAAGCAAGGACAACAGCGAAAAATGGCAGATGGAGCAATAATAACTGACATGATCCATGATATCATGATATTTTTAGTGATATTTGTAAATTGTCTTTCTAAATGTTTCGTTAGCATGTTGCTAATGTACTGTTAAATGTGGACGAGAGCCGTCACTATTTTTATTTTTAAACACTTGCAGTCTGTATAATGGAGAGATTTATAAAGAATGAAGTTGTGTTTATGCAACAGTGTAGCATCAGCCCGTTAGCGTTAACTCATTCAGAATCAAATGTAAACATCCAAATAATACTTCACTCACATGATCCGAACCATGCATGCAGCATGCATGACGAACATTTTGTAAAGATCCATTTGAGGGTTATATTAGCTGTGTGAACTTTGTTCATGCACTGTATTATAGTCGAGAGCTTGGGGGGCAGGGACCGAGAGATTTAAAGGGGCAGGCTGTGGCCTGAATTGGTGCATAGTTAATGATGCCCCAAAATAAGCAGTTAAAAAAAAAATTTAAAAAAAAAAAAAATCTATGGGGTATTTTGAGCTGAAACTTCACAGACATATTCAGGAGACACCTAAGACTTATATTACATCTTGTGAAAGAATTTTCTAGGGCACCTTTAAATAATTTCAAATAATGTTTAATATTTAATGTTGAACGATGTCTTTAGTACCTTTCTGGACCTCAAAAGGTGCAATGATGTTGCTGCCCATGTTTGGTTCAGAAACCCTCAGATTTCATCAAAAATATCTTAATTTGTGTTCTGAAGATGAACAAAGGTCTTACAGGTTTGGGACGACATGAGGGCGAGTAATTAATGACAGAATTTCCATTTTTGGATGAATTAACCCTTTAATCAAATTATGCACCAGATATTTAGTCAACACAAACTTACAATGCCAAAGAAGCTTTGGGGTTTAGTTAGCTCAAATCTAGGATGACTGCGAGGTCGATCACTTACACAATCAGATGACAAAAATCAATCAACGCTGAAAAAAGAGAATATAGCCCAAAACAATGTAAACATGAATTAATATGAAAAATGAAAAAACAAGCAATATAAATGAGCCATAATAAAATGTGAATACAAAAAAAAAAAAAAAAAAAAAAAATATATATATATATATATAAAACAAGACATAAATAAGAAACCATAATAAGGAAAGCTTTTTCATTGTTGAATTAATTAACATAAAAAATAAAACAAGTCATCACTTTCACCAATAAAAATTGTTTATTGTTAAATACCAAATATTTTGCTATGAACATATTTCTGACAAACTAATATGCCTTTACATTGCTTTAATCTGTTACTATTTTAACTTGTCATATTTCTTTCCCATGTAGAGTGAATCCAGCATTTATACGTAGCGGTCACTTCTGAAACTTTGCAGCATGCAATTGGCCATTTGACCTCTTAGCAGCATAGAAAACAATAGGTTTATGGAGTTTCAGTTACATTACTACATTGAATGATTATATATAATGTTGAATATAAAGTATAATAATGCAATTGGGGAATATCTGTGGGTCCTGTTAATAATAAAAAAAAGAGGGGGAAAAAAAAAACCCTCTTTATTTCGGCTTAAAATAATCGCAATAAGTATCACATGGTGAGTTCAGTATCGTGATTTTATTGAATTGTGACACGTATATTGTTACACCCTTATGTACAAGATGTTAATCACAGAATGCACCTGATTGTTAGTCAAAACATACTTAACCAGTTGCCCATCCCTGATATACAGAAACAATATTGTTGGGAACGATTTCAGAATGATTTCTTTTCCTGCTGCTGAACGATAAAACACTGACAGCCAGTCAGAATCTGTTATAATGCAAGTAAGTGCTCGCACATTTAAAATGGCAGAAGACATTACGTTAATTGCCGAGGTCCAGCCACTGTTTGACAAGTCAAACCCCCTTTTCAACGATACTTTAAAGAAAGTTAATATGTAAAACAATAGTATTAACGATGAGAACATTATTCCAGGCTAGCAAACAGTGTAACAAAATTACCTCAGGTATCCAGCGCTAGTTTCGACAACATTGTCTTGCTTCATTTAAAGCTGCAGCGAAAAAGACTTTTTTCTCCACATTATTGACTTCATTTAAATTCACTGTTAGATTTGATCGATTACACTACGCTAGCTATTCACTCGAAACATACCATGCTGAGGACTGGTTTAAGCCATGTTAATGCAACAACAACAGCAAAAACATGTACACACCTTGAAACCTCACATTGTTACAATAAACAGACCGTTATATTTGTGTCACACCAACAAACAATAATTATCTTTATAGTTATTGTTCTTGGTGTGAACGATAACTTAGGGAATACTGCCTGCAACGGAAAGAGAAACACCACAATCCACACAAAAAGAAAACAGCAATTCAGGGAACACATACATAAAAAAATACATTGTGTAACACAATTATTACCCTTCACAACACAAGTCACCTCCCTGACTGAAGCCCTTCTCCCCGATCCCGGTGGTTCCATACTTCTTCCGTTTACAGATGATGGAGGCCACTGTGCTCATTGGGACCTTCAATGCTGCAGACATTTTTCTGTACCCTTCCCCAGATCTGTGCCTCAATACAATCCTGTCTCCTCAGTCTACAGACAATTGCTTGGATTTCATGGCTTGGTTTGTACTCTGACATGCACTGTTAACTGTGGGACTTTATATTGACAGGTGTGTGCCTTTCCAAAACATGTCCAATCAACTGAATTTAACACAGGTGGACTCCAATCAAGTTGTAGAAACAAGGATTATCAGTGGAAACAGGATGCACCTGAGCTCCATTTGAATGTTATGGCAAAGGCTGTGAATACTTAATACTTACTTTATTTTATTTTTTTAAATAAATTTGCGAAAATTTAAAACAAACTTTTCACGTTGTCAATATGGGGTATTAATATAATGAATTTAATCCACTTTTGATTAAGGATGTAACAACAAAATGTGAAAAAAAGTAAAGCGCTGTGAATACTTTACAGATGAACGTCTCGGTTACATAGGTAACCCTCGTTCCCTGAAGGAGGGAATGGAGACGTACGTCGGACAGACCGACGAATAGGAATCTCGCTAGAGAGGCCAATCTACTTCGAGTGTAACTAAACGAGCCAATGCACATTGGCATGCAATCATATGCATCAGCTGCTTACCTCGCAGCGCGGGTATATAATGAGCAGCAGGTGCGTTGCATCTTCAGGTTTTCGCTGAGGAGCCGAACCGAGCAGGCGGCAGCATCAGCAGGACAACGCCTGTGGCGACGGGACGTACGTCTCCGTTCCCTCCTTCAGGGAACGAGGGTTACCTATGTAACCGAGACGTTCCCATTCAGTTGGTCACGTTCGACGTACGTCGGACAGACCGACGAATAGGAATCCCTACCAAAGTGCCACAAGAGCTGCCCTCTTCCAGCGCTCTGTCGTGAGCCACCTGAACCCCCTTGCCTAAGGACGGTGGGACCAGGCTCACGCAGAGAGGGTCGATCACTGTTGTTCCCAAAACCCACTCAGTGCGACAATTGGATAACGCTGGGAAAGCGTAGCCTTACATGCGATAAGGAACGCTGCGGAAGCCATATCCTTCCCCGAAGGAGTTATATGGATAAGTACATATGGACTAACCTTGTAGGTTGTACAACATATGGAAGAACTGGGGTGACTCCACTCGATGAGAGATGGGTTCTCCCAGAGGGAAAGACACGGGCTTCGTTTAGGAGCAGCCGTGGAAAAAGCCATATGGGATCCCCGTAGGGTCACACATATGGAACCCAGCCTAAATCCGGTTCTCAAGGATACAACGGAGTATAGGCCTGGCGCTAGACGCTCCGCCACGTCGGCTGCCGAAGGGTAACCGGAGGACTCAACAGGGTCTGCCCGTAGGGACTCTCTGGAGAATAGAATGCGCATGTAGCGCAGCAAGCCGACACTAAGCCGGGGCCTCTCCGTGCCTCTGACCTGAGGTGAGAACACGGGAGGAGACCGGCTCGACACAAAGGCTATAGTATCTAGCGAACGTGTTAGGTGTCGCCCAGCCCGCAGCTCTACAAATGTCTGTTAGCGAGGCGCCACGAGCCAGCGCCCAGGAGGATGCCACACCTCTCGTGGAGTGGGCATGCAACCTGAGCGGGCAGGGCACGCCCTGAGCTTGGTAAGCCAGGGCGATGGCATCCACTATCCAGTGGGCCATCCTCTGCTTGGAGACAGCCTTTCCCTTCTGCTGGCCTCCGTAACAGACAAAGAGCTGGTCTGAGGTCCTGAAGCTTCGAGTTCTGTCTAAGTACAGTCGCAAGGCGCAAACTGGACAGAGCAAAGCCAGGGCTGGGTCTGCCTCCTCCGAGGGCAGCGCTTGCAGGCTCACTACCTGGTCCCTGAAGGAAGTGGTAGGAACCTTGGGCACGTAGCCAGGCCGGGGTCTCAGTACCACGTGGCTGTCACCCGGCCCGAACTCTAGGCACGATTCGTCGACCGAAAATGACTGCAGGTCCCCTACCCTCTTGATGGAGGCCAATGCCACCAGCAGCAAAGTCTTCATAGAGAGAATCTTTAAGTCTGCTGACAGCAAAGGCTCAAAGGGAGCAATCTGGAGTGCTCTGAGCACCAGAGTAAGGTCCCAAGAGGGTATGGAGGGGGGACGAGGAGGATTTAACCGTCTCGCCCCCTAAGGAACCTGATGACCAGGTCGTGCTGACCAACAGATTTGCCATCAATGTGGTCGTGGTAAGCGGATATGGCAGCAGTATGGACTTTGAGGGTGGAGGGGGACAGCCTACGCTCCAACCCTTGCTGCAAGAAGGAAAGCACGACTCCGATCGAGCATCTTCGGGGGTCTTCTCGACGAGAAGAACACCACTCGACGAACAGGTTCCACTTCGAGGCGTAAGCACGTCTCGTAGACAGTGCACGTGCCGAAGTGATGGTGTTAAGTACCTCAGGAGGTAAGTCACCTAGAACCTCCGCGTCCCGTCCAGGGACCAGACATGGAGTTTCCAGAGGTCTGGACGCGGGTGCCACAGAGTGCCCTGTCTCTGAGAGAGGAGGTCCTTCCTCAGAGGGATGGGCCAGGGAGGGGCTGTCGCGAGGAGTGAGAGTTCTGGGAACCAGGTCCGGTTGGGCCAGTAAGGCGCAACTAACAAGACCTGCTCCTCGTCCTCCCTGATTTTGCACAGGGTCTGTGCAAGTAGGCTCACTGGGGGAAACACATATTTGCGCAGGCCCCGGGGCCAGCTGTGAGCCAGTGCATCTGTCCCGAGTGTTCCCTCGGTCAGAGAGTAAAACAACTGGCAGTGGGAGGTTTCTGGTGAGGCAAACAGGTCTAACTGAGCCTCTCCGAATTCTCTCCAGATCAGCTGAACCATCTGGGGGTGGAGTCGCCACTCTCCGGGCAGCGCAGCTCGTGATAGCTCGTCGGCCACACGGTTGAGCACACCGGGGACATGAATGGCGCGAAGCGACCTCAGATGCTTCCGACTCCACAGGAGGAGATGGCGGGCGAGTTGCGACATGCGACGGGAGCGTAGACCACCTTGGCGGTTGATGTACGCAACGGTCGCAGTGTTGTCCGTACGGACCAGTACATGCTTGTCGCGAAGCAGGCCTTTGAGGCGGCTCAGCGCAAAACGTACTGCCAGCAACTCAAGGCAATTGATGTGCCAATGCAGATGGGGTCCCGTCCAAACCCCTGACACTGCATGCCCGTTGTACGTGGCACCCCAGCCGGTGGCAGAAGCATCTGTGAACACCACAGCATGCCGGGACACCTGTTCTAGGGGCACTCCTGCCCGAAGAAACAAGGCGTCCGACCACGGGCTGAAGGTACGGCGGCACTCCTGAGTGATTGGCACCCGGACCGTGCCGCGTTGCCACGCCCATCTCGGGACTCGGCCGTGAAGCCAGTGCTGAAGCGGTCTCATATGAAGCAGACCGAGCGGTGTTACAGCCGCTGCAGCCGCCATATGCCCCAGGAGCCTCTGAAAAAACTTCAGTGGGACCGCTGTCCTGCCATTGAACGAATTCAGGCAGTTCAACACCGACCGAGCACGTTCCTCTGTGAGGCGTGCTACCCGTTCGACCGAATCCAACTCCATACCGAGAAAAGAGATCCTCTGCACTGGGGCGAGTTTGCTCTTCTCCCAGTTGACCTGAAGCCCCAACTGGCTGAGGTGCCTGAGCACTAAGTCCCTGTGTTCGCACAACTGATCCCGAGACTGTGCTAGAATGAGCCAGTCGTCCAGGTAGTTGAGAATGCGAACACCCTGTTCTCTCATGGGAACAAGGGCTCCCTCCACGACTTTCGTGAAGACGCGGGGAGACAGGGCCAGCCCGAAGGGTAAGACTCTGTACTGATATGCTCGACCTTCAAACGCGAATCTCAGGAATGGCCTGTGTCGCGGAAGAATCGAAACATGAAAGTACGCGTCCTTCAGGTCGATCGCTGCAAACCAATCTTGGGGACGGATGCACTCGAAAATGCGTTTCTGCGTAAGCATTTTGAACGGTAGCTTGTGAAGGCTCCGATTCAAAACTCGCAGTTCCAAGATCGGTCGTAACCCGCCGCTTTTCTTGGGTACAATGAAGTAGGGGCTGTAGAACCCTGACCTCAAATCGGCTGGAGGGACCGGCTCTATCGCGTCCTTCGCCAGTAGGACTGCGATCTCCGCACGCAGAACAGGGGCATCGACATCTTTCACTGAAGTGAAGAGGACGCCCCTGAACTTGGGGGGACACCGGGCGAACTGAATCGCATAGCCGAGCCTGATGGTCCGGAGGAGCCAGTGAGACGTACTGGGGAGCGCTAGCCAGGCTCCCAGAGGCCGCACCAGCGGCACCAAGGGGACCACCGGCGTACCCGCCGCGGGGCAGCGAGGTGGAACGCAGGGACGCGGCCCGGGAGGCTCTCTGTGTGAGGCGGCCCGAAGCGGGGTCACAGTGTGCTGTGCAACACTTACCTGCTTCCACGGGTGGACAGAGGGAGCAGTCGAGGATTTGCTTACCTGCTGCTCGCTGCTGTCCGCTGGCGACAGAAGAGGTGGATGAGAGTGGTGAGGTTCTAGCCCTCCCACTGCTCTCCGAGCCCTCTTCGGACCCGGAGATAAAGGAAACTGCTCTTTTATTGAAAATTTGGGTACCGCTGGTTGTTGAGCCAGCGGCGGAACAAAAGGAAACAACAAAAGATTCTCCACCCGGCCCTCCTCCGGGGGAAGGAGCGGTGCAGTCACCACCTCCTGAAGAGCAGTCCCATCCATCTCCGGGTCGCCCGTCCTAGGGCCGCTTGGACTTGGCCTTGCCACCCTTCTTCTTGGGGGGTGGCTGGACGGGCTGGGCACCCCGCCCGCGACCGGCTCCACGGCGCCGCTTGGATGGAGGCTGCTGCTGCTGGGGCGCGGGAGCGGGGGCGGCTGCAGGGGGGCGCCCTCGGCGACGGGTAGTCTGAGGTGCCGCCGGCGGTGGAGGTGCCGCCGGCGGTGGAGGTCCCGCCTCGGCAGTATGTGACTGATGGCCTCAGACTGCCTTTGTACAGCCGAGAACTGTTGGGCAAAGTTCTCGACCGCGTCGCCGAAAAGGCCGGTCTGGGACACGGGGGAATTAAGAAACCTGACCTTGTCGGTATCCCTCATGTCCGCAAGACACAGCCAGAGATGGCGTTCCTGGACCACCATAGTGGACATCGCACGACCCACTGACCGTGCCGTAACCTTCGTCGCTCGAAACGCGAGGTCCGTTGCGGCACGAAGTTCCTGGAGAACTTGTGGATCATGACCACCCTCGTGCAGGTCCCTCAGTGCCTTGGCCTGATGGACCTGCAACAACGCCATAGCGTGTAAGGCAGAGGCAGCTTCCCCACAGGCCTGATAAGCCTTGCCGGTAAGATCCGACGAGTACTTACAGGCCCGGGAAGGGAGAGACGGCTCCCCCCGCCAGGTGGAGTTAGGGCACAGTTGCATAGCAACGGCCCGTTCCACAGGGGGTATGCGCGTGTAACCCTTCGCTGCCCCGCCATCAAGGGTGGTGAGGGAGGAGGACCCACCGACACGGTTTCGGGCAGTAAAAGGTGCCGTCCACGTGCCTGTGAGCTCCTCATGCACCTCCGGGAAGAAGGGCACTGGGGTGGGGGGCTGAGAACCAGCCCTGGCCACCCCGAGATACCAGTCATCCAACCTCGAGGGTTCGGGACACGGTGGAGGATTCCACACGAGCTCGACCCTGTTGGCGGCCCGGGAAAGCATAGCCATCATTTCCGGGTCCGTGTCGGGCACAGTTGTCACCCCCGAAGGAGGCAACTGCGCCGACTCATCCTCCCCAGAAGTATCAGGCTCACCCTCCGATGCAGCGATCGACATCCGGTCGTCTGGGGGAGCTCCGAAGGAAACGGATGGTACACACCTCTGGGGTGGTCCACCACGTTCCGAGGGCAGCTCTACTGGCTGCGGAGCGCACAAGGGGGGAGGGTTCCTAGGGGGTTGGTTCCCCGAAGGAAGCGCGCTCACCGTTATCCTCAAGTCACCAGCCCCGCCGCTCGCAGCAACCCTCTGAGGAGGATTGGAGCGAGGTGTCGGGACCGGGACTCCACCCCTTTGCAGAAAGTGGAGTCTCGACCGCAACTCCGCGATGGTCATCTTCCCACAATGGGTACATGACTCATCCACAAACGCTGCCTCAGCGTGCCTTAAGCCCAAGCACGCGATACAGCGCTGGTGACCATCCCGAGGCGCCAGGTAACGACCGCATCCAGAAACACACAAGTAGAACGACATCTTTAAAAAGACGCGAACTACTCGTGTTAGCTCTTTCAAGGACTGACTCTTTTAGGTGCTGAAGCACGCAGGGGAATGGCCGCTGCAGCACAGACAGGGAATGTGCAGCCTGTCGTGTGCACTCTCCTTGAAGGCGCTCCTCTTACCAGCTGTAACAACAGCTTTTTAGCGCTCTAGGCGCACCGTTTCACCAGCCGTGAGAACGGCCTTCACGCTGATTACAGCTTTGCTCAATCAAACAAAAGGCAAAAACAAAAGGAGAATCGGCCCCGCTGCTGCGCTGTCCGCCTGCACCTCGCAACAAAGAGACGTCTTGAAGAGAGACTCGTTCACCACACTCGCTTTCAGTAGCTGTCTTCATGGAAGGTTTGGCTCCGAAGCGAAAAGCTGAAGATGCAACGCACCTGCTGCTCATTATATACCCGCGCTGCGAGGTAAGCAGCTGATGCATATGATTGCATGCCAATGTGCATTGGCTCGTTTAGTTACACTCGAAGTAGATTGGCCTCTCTAGCGAGATTCCTATTCGTCGGTCTGTCCGACGTACGTCGAACGTGACCGACTGAATGGGAACTGTACATTTGAATTTGAACATACTTCCCAACCATTAAAAAAAGTATCTTCTATATAGTATGAATATGGGTAGTATGAATGGAATTTGGATGTACTACATCCGCTATGTTGATGTCACGTGTCATGCATCATCACAACAGTGTGAAAATTTAAAAAGAAATTAAAATTTAAATTTAAAGAACCCACTCTCCTGCAAGAACATTTGCAAAATTTTTCTTAATTCTTAATGCTATCATCAGTGTTTTAACATTAATTGGATCAACAGATCAAAGGAGGCGTTGGTCAGCTGCTCGCAGATCACACCTTCATCGACAGCTTGTAAAATATTTAGCAAAAAACGTAAATATAATCACCTATTTAGCTAGCAAATTTTTAATAAAAAACATCTGTGAACACGACAGAGGCTGATTTGGAGCAGCGAAATAAAGTACTTTGTTATAAATGAATGCAGCTTTGAAGTCAGATTCTGACCATGGCTGGGAAAAAGATATTGAGGTGCTGGTGTTCCTCTACTGGCTGGCCCATGCAGCATCATATAGGGTGGGGTCACTGGCCTTTGACATCCTAAAGTCCTCAGTGCATGACACTGTGTGCAGAATGAGCACGGCAGTCATCTGTATGCTTTCCTCACCCCAGATGACCTGGAGGCAGTGGGAGCAGGTTTTGCCCAGCTGCCTGGGTCTCCAGCTTTCAGCATGGTAGCTGGTGCATTAGACGGTTGTCACATCATGATCAAGCCACAAGTGATGCCCCATGCTATTTAAACAGGAAGTCGTTCCACTCTGTCCAGCTGCAGGCCATCACTGACCACAAAGGTAAGTTCCTCAACATTTTTGTTGGACACAAGGACCTCAAACTAGTGCCGATGTATCTACTGAATCAACGGAGCTTACCTCCAAACCACAGGACGTGCGGATCGGAATTAATGAACTCTGCCCCAAGTGTCACGATCCCCAAAAAACATGGACTTAAAACAGCTACTCCACAGATGTTCAACATGCAGAGTTCTTCGAAACACGAGAAACTACATCACCAAATACCATGGACTTATTGAGGAGTTGTAAAACCTGCCCAAATGGCCCAACGATGGTTTCCAATTTAGCGGGTCAAGGTTTTCTGCATCTTTTCAGTTGCTTTTATCCTACTCCATTTTATCAAGACCTCATATTTAGAATTAGAATGCCGGATTGTATAATAGTTTAGCTACACATTTGATTACTGTATTTACCTTCTTAATGAATTTACACCCATTCATCCAGATTCCTATAACGCTTTGAGTCTTGCACTGGCTGGGTATACAATCTCTTACACAGCAGGTAAATGTAGCCCAAATCCAATTTTTTTAATTTTTTTTTTGCCCACATGTGACTCATATATGTTTTCCCATGACAATGTGAACAGTACAAACCACATAGAATCTGATCTTTTTTTTTTTTCAGATTTGTGCCACTTCCATATGTAGTACTAAATCCGATACAGGTTAGATGATTTGTGACCGCAGTGTGAACAGTCATATCCGAATTCATGCGATTTTTCTTTTCTTTCTTTTTTTTACATCACTCGAGATCAACATTCGTCACGATTCTGCACCCATGAGAGTTTATTCAAAGATTTTACATACACAACGTTATCAAGACAATTGCGAAAGGTAGTCAGAAGAAGGGCAGTGCTTGTAAGAACTCATGTATTACAGAGACGGCTCTACAATACAAGTAAAACATGAGGGTTTGTATCATAAGTGTTTCAAAACTCTGCTCTCTTTTGTCACATCATTGTCTTTATTTTTCATATTGGCTGTGCATAATTTAATTGGCTTCTGCGGCAAATCACACTATAATTAAACACGTAATCGCTTACTTGGATCCAGCCTCTTATGAAGACTTCAGATGACGCAAACTCTGGATCAACATGCACCATTCCAAATTTTGCTATATATCATAAACATTGTTAACATTTATTCATTACTTCAATGAGCTCATTGTTTCTGTCTTAAATTTATATATTGCTTAAACAGATTGTTAACTAGCTGTTTGATTTGTTATGTATATTGAAATTACATAACTTGCACAGTCACCTCTGATAACAGATTACTCTAAATTGTAATGTTGACATGCATTTTCTGTAAAGCTGCTTTGAAATTATATGTATTGTGAAAAGCGCTATACAAATAAATGTGTGAATTGACTTGAATGTCCTCCATGTCACTTCTGTATGACAGCACACTGCGTGTGATGCCAAGATCGAAGCAAACACACGAACGTGATATTTAACCCCCGGAATGTGATCGGGATAGGTCTGGACTAGTTTTGAGAACCAATTGAGTGGATTTCGTGGTAACTTTTGTGGTATCGCTAACAAGAAATAACATTTGAAATGCTTTTAACGTAGCCTATGTAACCTTTCCTTGTTACCAAGTTTAAAGCCGTTTTATCTGCAAAAGTTGAATTTTAACCGAGAGAATGCAGTGTGATGTATGTTAGCATGAAAGTTGGCCTGTGTGAAGCTTGAATTTCTTCTATGTTTGAACGTTTGGCAGGAGCAGGAAAAAATTCACAATATAATGATTAATAACTGCATGTGCAGGTATGGTTATGAATTTTGATGTGTTTTTGTAATTGAATTGGTTCATTCATATATCAAATGTTATAAATGTGGGTGATTGAAGAGGTACACTATGAGTTGAGTGTGAATAATACATGTGTGATACTTTAGATACTTGGTGTATATTTTTATATTTTATTGATATTCAATCACTGTTGACTGCATTAAGTGAAGTCTTTTATATAAACCATTTTCTGCATATGGGTCAAAATCGCCACCATACAATGCCTTTGAGAATTCACAATTTACAAAAAGATAAGATTTTCTATTTAACTTCATATTTGTTGTATTAAGGTGACTTTAGAAATGCATGTTGGTCAAGCTCCAGCACATTTTATAAATTAACTGCAAGCAGACAATATACGAGCAAACCACAAAATATGTCCATCCTGTCATGGACAAATTCAAACTAGAGTAAATACATTTTCAGTGCATATAGTGATTATAAAAAATTTTTTAGAAATATATTTAGTCACTTTCTCAACAATACATTTAAGTTAATGGGAAAAGTTTTTTTTTTTGATAATAATGAAATTAATGCAAACTATTTGCTTTCCTATAATATAAGCAATGGTTGCACTTTCCTTTCTAAATAACATCTAACAAATTTATCTGGTCAAACTTTCAAACAAAACTAACTGGCCTCTTATTTATAAAAACACAGCTTTTGCTAATTTGTAAACTTTTTTTTGCTTATTTTCATAAAATATAAAGATGACAGGGTAGACAACAAAAGGACAATTGTACATGTAACTGTAAATGATACTCTAAATATATTGATTCGTTAAACACCACGGATTCATTCAATAATGAAACCCCGCTGTGTTTTGCTCGGAGATGCACAACAGTTCTGCTGTGGCTTTATTTGGAAATATTTCTGTCGGTGAAATAGAGCAAAAGCAGACAATATTGTGTTGAAAATGTAACACTATATTAACTTAGATATTCAAGAAAACAGCACTTTTGCTAGTTTGATTGCTTAACTATATAATATTATGTAAATAGAAGACAAAACACTATACAGGGGCGTTTTGCCCACATATGTTGAATTTTACGTGCATCCTAAATGCATTTTTACAGGCTACATCACACAGCGAGTCATTGCCTAGCATTACGTTTATCACTAAGCGACTACATTGATGTAAAATGTGTACAGGTCTGGGCTGGTGTGGGGATCGTTAAGTGTGTAAATCATTTCAATATTTTATTTTTATTTTCATTATTTCAATAAATTAACGTTAAATCGACAGACCTAGTAAAAAAAAAAAAAAAAAAAAAAAAAAAAAAAAAAAATGCACATGTCCTCTCTGTCATGCACTCTGGTTTAAACCACCCTGAATCAAAACTCATTTGGATTTGGCCAATTAATTACGATTGTGTTTGTGTAAAAACAGCTAATGACATTGACTGGCAGGAATGTTATATTTTAAGTCTTTGGATGCTGCAGCACATTTTGCTGTGTTTTTTTTTTTTTTTCATCTCCAGTTTGAATCAAGAAAACACAACGATCAATTTCAGCTCCGCGAGTTTTACATGAATATCGTTTAACATATTTTCATAATTTCTGATCTAAAACATAATGAATGAAAATAGGACAGTCTGAAAATAGGGTAGCTTAATATTTCTGCAACAAAATATATCTTCATAGTTTGTCCTTATTGCAAATACATGATAAAACAACTATGATTCTTAGAATTTAATGTTTTAGATAGTAATGTGTACAGTCATGAATTCAATGTTTTATCATTACACCATGTTTCATTTTAAGAATGAATTGTGTATAGTTTTAAAATACATAATGAAAAATGACAATGCAATTTTTTTTAGTATTTAATTTTAAATAAAAAAAAATTTATTATTTAATAATAAATGTTTTTTAAAATGTTTCCTGCTCCAAGCCATTGGTTTAGTTTACTAACCCCATGCTCGGTCTAGATCAGAATCATTTGCAAGAGCATTTTATCTGGTTCATTTTGCCTTTTATGAGGGAGGACCAGGCTTGGATTTTATGATTAAAGCATTATGTTGAACATTCGCTGGTTTCCCGCCTTCTTCCGCAAACTTTAAACAGAAGAAAGGAGGAACGCAACTGTGGGAAATCCGCTGTGCCAGCGAGTGCGTCTGAGCAGAGTCTGCGGCAGTGGACGCTCGCGGCGGTGGGCTGGAGTAACTCGCCAGGGGAACGGACGAACTCGCTGCCAGCCGCCTGGGTTGTGGAGGGGCGGCTGCCGTCCGTGAGCGAGTGGAGGAGCCCGAGGCCGTCCACCATGATGAGGAAGAGCCCGTTATAATTCATTATTCACCATTTCCAACTGCTTGAGGGGGTCGTTCCACTTGAGCGTACTGGAGCACTTTTACTCGACTCCATTTGCTGTAGAACACATGAATAATCTGTAAGTATCAGTGTTTATAAATGTGTATGTATGTTTTTTTTCCTTTCTTCTGCTAAAACATGCCATCTTCCTATTTTAATGAGAGTAATGATGGCTCAGTTAATGTGGAATTATTTATGTAAAGTTAGACTGTGGCTTTAATACTAACTTCTCTAGACTAGTGGGTGGTTGTGTATTAAGAGAGTATTTTTAGATATCTGTTCTGGATTTTGAAAAGAGCAGCAGATCCCAATAACATATAATCTTTGCAGACATCTTCAGGTGAATAATACTATTCTGAACCATAGTACAGTAAATCTGCTTTTGAAGCTACACAAAGTGTTCAAACTAACTCATGTACCATGTTAAACTGAGTTCAACTAAAAGCTTTCATGCATCTATTGCTGTTTACCTTGTTTCCAGTCGTTGTGTCGGTGTACGGCCCTCCCTCGAGCGTTGTGGTGTTGGTTGAAACGGCAAACCATCTCTTGCTCCTGGATCCTCCTCCTCTTCTCTTCCAGAAACTGGGCATGTTTCTGACGCATATGATGGACGTCCTGTTCCAGCTTGGCTCTCTGTAGAGCGAGAGCTTCCTCCATTTCCACCTTTTCACGCCCATGACGCAGACGCACTTCTGTCCTCCGAGCCTCGATGAAGTCGTATCTGCGGCCTTTGGCTACTTGATGCTCAATGTGCTGCTCGGATACCTTCTCTGCAAGGTTTCTCTGCAGTCTGGTTTTGTGAAATGATTGATGGCTTTGAACTGAAGGCGTCGTCTTTTCTTGAGCGGGTGGATTTGGACACAGTCCTGAATAATAAAAACACACGTCACATTTATTTCATGTTAATATGGTTCTCATGAAGGATCTTGTGTTTACTTCATACTCAAATGATGTTTTTAATTCAGATCGCTCACCTCTAACATAGGAAGTGCCAAAGACAGGAGGAAGCTGGACAGACTGCGGATGACTGGAGACACTAATACTGTTCTGGCGAGTGAGCTCCTGTTGAGGATAAATAATCAGAAAGCACCTCAATACTTAGTTCAACATATGAATGCAGGCTTAATATTAATACTGACGAATTATGGTTGAATAAACACATTGATAAGCTTCTTACCGTCATCGTCACAATGCCTTTTGGGCTCCTTTTCGGCGGTGGTCGTGGCTGCAGTCTTGGCCAGCCTGCGGCAGTCAGAGGTGGTGCGGTCAGATCAGGACTGACACACGTCAGGGGCCTGAGCGTGCGAAATTTATTACTATACATTTTCTGATCTGTAATGGTACGCTGATCCAAAATCTTACAACCAAGTAAAATTTTATGATCCGAAACCACACACAGATCAGAAAGCTATGATGTGCAATTCAACTGTACTAATACACAGATCGAGATGGAAATAGTACACTGAATAGAAAAATGCAGATTCACAATCAGACGCTGACAGGGAATCGTACACTTAGCATTCAAAATTGCACACTGATCACAGCTGTAGACTGATGCAAATAATCATATATCGACACTAAATCGCATATACACTAAAAGCAACGAGTCAAATGCGAGTTTTTCAGCGAGAGTTGCACTTTAAAGCCTCCCGCGCTGACTGTGACGTCACGAATAGAACGCGTTCCGATGCCGTCAGCGCTTCAGTGCAGGTGACAGGATTGTTTTGATTTAAAAATTACAGTGACTTGAGTTTATGTGCTTCCCACAAGAAGCGCAAGAGAATAATGTAGATTAGGCTACTTTTGGTTAATAATGCTATTAATATCTTGTGTCACATAAAAATATGTCCTCAGTATGCTGAATGACAAGATTTGACGCACCGCAGTTTCTCGTTAAATGTTTTTCCTCAGTAAATCATTACAGAGAAAACGCTGAACGATTTAGCGCGTTGAGTCAGTCTGTATGAAATCAGTCAGTCAGTAAGGATAAAATACATTAAAAAATGACATAAAATAATATAAGAATAGCTGATATTTCCAAAGATCTGAGCGATCCTGACCAAATTCCTCACAGAAAAGACTTCCTATCGTCTCTGAAGGCTGAAGATTTGAAAATAAACCGTTTCAACCGTCACCTCAAATTAACTTATGTAAGAGGAAGCTCAATTTATCTTAAACCAGTTTAAAACATAAAATATTTAACATACTTTATACTCTTAATTAATTACATGACATGGCTGTATTCGGGTCAGGAACATCCACTTTTGGTATGGCTAAATGTCTTAAAGCATTTAAGCTTAGACCACATTATTACACTTTGACTTTATGAATACACATAAATGACAGCTTAATGAATTTTATTATTTTTTTTCCTTCTCTGGCAATTTTAAACGTTTTTATGAAATACTATTTCTCAATTTTTTTCAGCACATGCAGTCAGAGTTACAGAAAAATAATGATAATGCAAAAAATAAGAAGATTGTGTTATTCGTTTTAATCAGGATAGTTAAAAGTGTGATTGAATGATGTTCGTTCATTTGCTATTACAATGAAAATATTTTTTTAAATAAATAATTGCAATGATTTATAATATTGTAGGATATAATATAATATTTCAAGGTTAATAAGTAAATGGAAACATTTCATTAAGAGTTCATTACTAATTATTCTTTTGAATTATTCAAAAGAATAATGCTTCCCCTTAAGAGATTTTTTTTCACCCCTTTTTTTTAATGGCGGAAACAAACTTCCATAGAAACCCCTTCTGGAACCTTTATTCTTAAAGGTGCCCTAGAACTTTTTTTAAAAAGATGTAATATAAGTCTAAGGTGTCCCCTGAATGTGTCTGTGAAGTTTCAGCTCAAAATACCCCATAGATTTTTTTTTTATTCATTTTTTTAACTGCCTATTTTGGGGCATCATTATAAATGAGCCGATTTAGGGCTACTGGCCCTTTAATTCTCGTGCTCCATGCCTACGGAGCTCGCGCTTGCCTTGAACAGTGCATAAACAAAGTTTACACAGCTAATATAACCCTCAAATGGATCTTTACAAAGTGTTCGTCATGCATGCGGCGGATTATGTGAGTATTGTATACTGTTACATTTGATTCTGAATGAATTTGAGGCTGTGCTCTGTGGCTAACGGCTAATGCTACACTGTTGGAGAGATTTATAAAGAATGAAGTTGTGTTTATGAATTATACAGACTGCAAGTGTTTAAAAATGAAAATAGCGACGGCTCTTGTCTCCGTGAATACAGTAAGAAACGATGGTAACTTTAACCACATTAGCAACATGCTAACAAAAAATTTGAAAGACAATTTACAAATATTACTAATAATATCATTATATCATGGATCATGTCAGTTATTATTGCTCCATCTGCCATTTTTCGCCATTGTTCTTGCTTGCTTACCTAGTCTGATGATTCACCTGTGCAGATCCAGACGTTTATACTTTCATAATGTTGGGAACATGGGCTGGCATATGCAAATATTGAGGCGTACACCCCGACTGTTACGTAACAGTCTGTGTTATGTTGAGAGGTCTTTTAAACAAATGAGATTTATATAAGAAGGAGGAAACAATGGAGTTTGAGACTCACTGTATGTCATTTCCATGTACTGGATCTTGCGGTAGCAGTCGAGCTCCACGGTGAGGCTGGTGAAGCGGTTCGGCCGGCAGAAGACACACGACTGGATTTGTTGAATTCTTTTGTTGACTGTATATGCTGTTCATTAAAACATTGTGACACTTAAGCCATGGCTTCAAACGGCTCTTTTTTAAGAGCCACCAATTAATTATAGTGATGATAATAAAAGATTTCCATAAATTATATATCAAGTGTGACAACACACACTCTCCTCTACATGTGTTCAATATGATATGATAGATTTGTAATAATATAAAACACACATAAACAGAAATGTTGACAGTATTTTATTGTCAGTATATCAACTTTAAAAAAAAAGGCGCCATGGCCGGACACTGCTCACCCCTGCTCCACTCCTCTTCCTCTCTGCCTCCTTCCTCCGCTCTTTTCTATAGATGTCTCTATGAGACTCCCATCCCTTTTCTGCACTCATTTGCTACAATTAATTCTTCAAAAAGTTAGAACATGAAAAATCGTACATACCCACAGCAGCGACATTTGAATCTGCTGCGGTACAGCAAGAGAATGGGGACAAAATACTATATCTGCAGAACCATTAATATCCACAGGATGGGAGCCTTTGAACACCAATGAATACAAACAAATATCTTATAGAATTCACATTTATAAACTCATTCAATTAAATGTTTAACACTGTTACACATATAAATGCTAGTTCTCAAGTTCCCCTCTCGCGTTATCAAATCAAGGTTAAACCACTGGAGTCACATGGATTACTTTAATGATGTCTTTACTACCTTTCTGGGGCTTGAAATTGGTAGTTGTATAGCTGTCAAAGGATGGACAGAAAGATCTCAGATTTCATTAAAAACATCTGCATTTCTGTTCTGAAAATGAACAAAAGTCTTCAAGTCTGGAATGACACGAGGGTAAGTGATTGCCAACAATGGTGAAGCTTTAAGAAGTCCCTACAGTTTTCAGCCAAAATAAGAGCTTTATGGTTTAACGTTTATACATGAAGAAATTCAGAAATAAATATTTTCTAGAATGATTAATTCTTTCCAAATATAACTATTTAAGTATTGTGTTGATACTTCCATTTTTTTTTTTTTTTTTATAGCAAAATATGTGACAGAAAAACAAAATATTGTATTATGTCATGTATTTTCTAAGGGAACATGGTGGTGTTTGCTCACAAAACCTTTGCATTCCCTCGCAAAAACTTTTGTATTCTTTGTGAGTGAAAGCAAAATTTCTCAGGGAATGCAAAACACAAAGCATCAGCAAATAATTTTTCTTCCCATCTTCACTTCTTTTCCTTCACCTCCCTTTAGGGGATTCGTAATTCTCCAATATCGTTTAGCCCTAGGAAAGATTTGGTTTATGATTTTTATGATTTATGATGAAAGGTTTATGATTTAATGCGATTAAACGCACGTCAATCCAGTAGTGTTTATGTAAACCATTACAGTCAGAATTGTTGTGAACAAGTCAAGATGTCATTCCAGGGACCAGTTTACGACAGGGCCCCTCTCTAATTGCTGGTGTGTAGGAAGATGTGCCACACCGTGATTGGATCTTTGGTGAATGAACATAAACAAATGTTCAGCAACATCAGATAAAATGTTGGGACAACTACCAGACACCTCTTCCAGAGCAGGAAGGGGGACCTTCTGCACCCACCAAAACCAAGGAGAGGACTTCTCATTGGATGACACATTGACTCTAACCACCAAACTCATTCCTAAGGTTTAGGCAAGGACTGCCATAAAAAATCCTTCTGGACCTCCTGGATAGAGCAGCAGTGACTGAAATAAAGAGAGGCCACAGAGATCTATCTAAATCCATTCATACCTATGTTTGGAGGTCTTAATTTGATCTAAACTGCTTCACATCCACTCCATCTTCATGCAAAGCACAGTTTATGTTAATGGTTACTGAATGGTAAAACAGCAGGTCATGGGACAGACCTGTTAACAGTTAAATAGATGTATGGACGATGATTTAACCATTTCATCATCGTGTTTGGTGTCTATCTGTTCCCTATGATGCCTTTAATAATTTGAAAGAGGTTTGGTAAAGAAATAATGCATGGGTAAAAGGTTAAAGACACTATTTTAACACTGTACTTTATGCTATGCAAATGAGTTCCACACTAGGGTGGGCAACACCGCGGCTGCTTCAGATAACAGTAGCCAATCACACTCCAGGATCGGCAAGACGCCACATTTCAATCTCCTCCTCATCAGAAAGGGATAAATATGTCCCCCGGGTAGACACACCCTTGTTCTGCATTTCCAGCTCGACGGGGAAGGAGACATTAACAGACACTCCACGTCCTGAGTTTCTGACCTGACGAGGAAAGAGACTACAAGATGGTTAAGGTGAAGCTTTCGCGAGCAAAACCTTTTACATTGCTTTCAGCTGCACTCTAGCTGCAAAAAGGGCCCCAGCATTGAGGGACTCCATCTGACCCTTATGGCTCCTACAGCAGCGCAGCCCAGTCCACAAAGGACCTCTACATCGGCAGACATTGCCTGTACCACACAGCTCCTCAGCGACGCAGCCAGTCTGCATAGGAACCTGTGAAGATTCATCTGACCGAGCTGCCCAGTCCATCCTAAAGGACCTCTTGGTGCAACCGAAGTTCAGCATCCTCCAGCCCAGCGTGGCACGACTACTGGATCGCAACTCCGCGCCCTCCCACTGCACGCAGCCTGCATCATCAGTGGAAGACGTCTCTGCTACCGGATTGATCATCGGACTGTCTGGAACGTAAATATAAACTTACCAAACCTCTTTTCTAGAGAAAAAATTAGTTTATACATGCAGCATATGTTTTTCTAACCTGTTTAGATAACAGTTATTTGAGGTCAGCTTGTTACAAATAATAGGGATATTATTTGTTGAATGATAAATAAGCAATTATTTATCACCATTTTACCAGAGCCATTAGGTGGCTCCCATAAGCATTCCCATACGATTCTCTTCCATCCTACATTCAGTTCCACAGCATTGCATTTATCCATTCTGTGTTCACTTCATTTATTTGTCTCTTTGATTTAATTCAGAATTCTCCTTTGATTGTTATTTTACTATCTTTTAGAAGTGCATATTCATTATTTCATCATTAATCGTTGTGGTATTTACTCTTGCATGTCTATTGTTAATTAATTTCATTCATTTTATTATAACTCTGTCTTCCTTGTGTTGATGATCAAAGACTCTACTAGTTCACCGGGCTCTCCCAAATCCTTCAGATAAATCAGTTGACCGATTTCCTCCATTTTATATTAATTCTGAATTATTGAACAGCTCTTTTGGAGTGTTCTTAAATTGTTAAGATAGTATTCTTAACTGGTGCCCCGTATTACAAAAGGGGGAAGGGGTCATCTGACACACTCATAACCACACCTTAAGTGACACGTGATCAAAAATCAATACGTCACAGGTGAATGTAGTAAAAATCACTACAGAATGATTATGTGACCACCTGCATAATCTGCGTCACAAAAATATTAAATTATTTTTATGTTTTATTATATGTGTGTGTGTGTGTGTGTGTGTGTGTGTGTGTGTGTGTGTGTGTGTGTGTGTTTTATTATTTATTTATTTTTTATATATTTAATTATAATGAGTGTGCACAGAACAGCTGCATTTTTTGAATTCGGAGTGGCAGTTGATAGCTGAGAGTTTTGTTTCTCTCATGACGACTGTGTGGCATCCTCAAACAACACAGAGGACCACTTGAATAACACCAAGTTTTGTCTCTCTCACTCTCACTTATTGATAAAGGAAGTACTACATTCATAATAATATAAACTGTTGCATGAACGATACAATTCAGTATTTACTCCTGAAAATAAGTGCAGTGAAAATGCCAGTGAATTCTTGAAATGTTTTGGTACTGTACATTTAATGCAGTAATGAAAGCTATAGTCCACCCCTGAGTTTTTTCAGCCCATTGATGATGAGAAAGACGGGGTTAATGTGGGCATCTTGACCGTGAGTGAGGACACCAGGCGCGATAGTGTCTTCCCACATGATGTCATGGACGTGGCTGTGATACCGGATGAGATTGTGGATCTCCAAGATATTCCAAATGATTTGGCCACACAGTTTGGACTCCTTTATGCTTTGAACATTGATTATCCCAAAGAGCTTTGATACTCCTTTGAGCTGAGGCTGGTGGGGAGAGCCTGACTGCAAAGATTCAAGGACTAAAAAAGCAGTTAGGGAACACTGGAGTATATAACCTTGCGTGTTTGTGTTTGTGTGTGTGGTGATTATTTTTATTGAGCTTGAGCGCTCACACATTGAGTTAAAGTGTCAAAGCCAATTCAGAGATGATTAACAATCTTCACCGTTTATTTTTAAAGTAAAGGTCTGAACAAAGAACATTTCTATAATGTATGTTGTGGGGTAATCTTGTTCAATTTAATGTTTTACAGCCATTTAATCCAACTTTAATTGATGATATATGTTGTTATTGTTTTATTTAGAAACTGAGGCAGGCATAAGATGTCTTTCTATTGTTTGTAATTTCAATAAATGTAATTGTGTATTGAAATGTGTTTGTGATTTATTAATTTTCCTTTATTTCAGTCTAAATAAGTTCATATTTATTAAAGCCATTCTTAAAGTTCATCTAACTAAAGTGAAGTTTAACTAAATATAATCAGTCCAGAAATACTTTGTCAGACACACATTTTCAAATGAGTAAAACTAAAATAAGCCAATGCAAAAATGAACAAAATATAATGAGTTGTCAACAAAAGATTTTTTAGTGTTGGATTAGCTCACCTGTAAATATTATTCTACCTGCATTGTAAAATTATCTCTTTACTGCCTTTAAAGTTAAGATTATAAACATGAAAACAAATATATTTCTGTTGTAATAATACATTTGTACCGCAAAATTATATAATTAATGTTTTAATTAAATGTTTAACATTTTTATTCTCACATTATTCACACATTTATTCTGACATGTTATTTCACTGACAGAAGTTCAGCTGTAGTATTAATGTAATGAAGAGAAAATAAGAGACTCTAAAACATCTCACTGTTACTGATTCATCATGAGCTCAAAGCATTATGGGTAGAGTCTCTCTACAGTCTATTCTGATTCATCAACACAGTTTCACTGATGATCCAGAACCAAACAGATCACCAACAGCAAACCCAGGATAGAGCGGTTGAGTGAATGTGGTCTGGACTGTGTGGATGAGGCTCATTGTGTCTCCAGAGACGCTGTAGAAGGACAGAGTTCCTGCACTGTGATCCACATACACTCCTATTCTACTGATGATGGAAATTACTGGGAGTTTAGTCCATATGTCATTGTGTCTGAATAAGTAACTGGAGGAAGAGCAGATCAAACTCCAGGACTGATCATTACGTCCAAACACACACTCATTACTCCCTCCCTTCCTGCTGATGCTCATATATGACACTGATATAAACACATCTCCACTCCACTCAATCTCCCAGTAACAGCGTCCACACACACTCTCTCTACACAACACCTGAGGATACACATCAAATCTGTCTGGATGATCAGGATACGACTGCTCTGTGTCAGTCAATGTTATCACTCTGTTCCTCTCAGACAGATTGAGGTATTCATTCACTGTGTTCAGATCCAGATTGAGCTGATGGGAATCTGATGGAGATAAAACACATCAGAATCAGGAATTATCAATCTGTCTGATATCCTGTACAAATCATCATTATCCATCATTTAGATCCTTTACCAACCCTAGAAAATGGTTCTTTTAAAATCATAGTGATATTTCACAATATTACTCTTTTTTTTTTTCTTTTTTTTTTACTACTACCGTAGTTTTCACTGGAAGTTCAGCATCTGTGCTACAGAAAGCTGACAGAAACACTGAAGTAAACAGTCGTGATGGAAAGAAACACCGTCTATTCTGGGTCTGTTCTTATGTGGATTACTCCATTAGCTGGATTTCATTGGTGACTTTTAGAAAGTATAATACATTAAAACACATGACAAACAAACAATTTCAGAATCTGCAAATATTATAATGCATTTTAACTTTGGTTATAATTATATTTTTTCATAAATAATGTATAATAAACATTATAAATACTTTTTATAATGCTATATACATAAGGGCTTTAAGTGTTAGCAATATTTCTTTTGCAAGTAATTACAAGTTTCATTTTGTAAATATTTGACATTTATGTGCTTAAACTCCTCAACACCTTTTGAAGATATTGATTTCAGTGACTGCTGATGTTCTCTGAACGCCCTGTTGAGAAACACTAATTCACATGAAAACTCATGAAACTCTTCTGTCATGTTTTCTTTCTCCTTCTACAGGAAGAACATGAACACACTCAGTGAATTTCTCTGTTTGTTTTCTTAGTGACTTACATTGTAGGAAGTTGTTCCTGGTTCTGGGAACAATGTTGGTGAAAGTGACTGTGGAAAACAACAGACATGAAGAGTGTGATTATCATGTCAAGAGAAAATGATCCCTGCATCCGTTCCTAAGACATTTCTAATATGATCTTCTACATGATATGAGGTGATGGAGGATCATTTCTGAGAGCAGATGAATCTCCAGGACTTTACCTCTGTCAGAGATCTTCTTCAGCTCCTCTTTGCAGAAATCCTCCAGTTTGTCTCTCAGCTGACGGACAGATTGTCTCACAACATCAAAAGAGGAGAGAGAACTGAAGGGATCGTCATTTACGTCTGTAGATTCAGGAGGAGCTGAGAGAGACTGGAAACTCTACAGAAAACAGAAATCAAAGCTCATCACCTCCACACTTCAGCCAATAACCTGCACTACTGTCAGATTTGAGCATCTCTTGTTGATCTTTAGTAACTCTCCTCAATCCAGCACTTTCACAGCATCAGATTCATTCTTCTCATGTTCATTATATCATGTTAGATCTGTAAGATCTAGTGTTTGACACTTAAACTATATGTGAACTTTCTAGGAAACACTTGGATGATCAAACATCTGGCAATAACATAAATGTAACAGATCAAGTGTATCAATGGAGTCACATGACAGGGTTGAGTAGATTTGATCAGGAAAAGCAGTTGAAAAGCAACAAGTAGATTGACCATTATTTATAAGTTTTGAGCAGTTAGTGGCTCTGAAATTCACAAGGACTCTTGGGACACGAACCCAAGGTCAAGTTTTGTGGTTTAAATTCACTAAAGCATCACTAATATACAGCCTTACTTCCTGTTTGAGGACTAAATATTTAAAATATTAGTGAAGTTTTGAATTGTTGTCATCTGGAAGCTCAAAATATCTTGTCAGGAAAATGTTTCCTAAGAGATTTCCAGAGCTGAACTGCATTTGTAAGTGCGTCTCTCTCAAAAGAAGATCAGATGAGAGTCTGACTGATGATTATATAATAACCGAACACACAGATCAACACTTCAGTCAACGGCTCATTCTGCTCTCATGAAATGTTTCTCTGTGAGTCTCTTGCTCAAGTCCACTATGATCCTGTTCTTCTGGATCTCTGTTACCTGCAGGAAATGGATGTGATCCTGTGTGTGTGAAAGCTGCTCCAGCTCAGCGTCTCTCCTCCTCAGATCATTGATCTCCTGCTCCAGTCGCTCCAGTCGTCCTTCAGCTCGACTCACTGCAGTCTTTTCCTGATCTCTGATCCGCTGTGTAGCCTCAGAGCGGCTTCTCTCAATGGAGCGGATGAGCTCAGGACACACTGTTAGGACACACATCACAATCACACAGTGGCTTCAGTGAGTCTGACTGAGACTTCTCAAACTTCTCTTCTTTTCCAGACTCACCTTATGAGACTCCACAGCCTCTCTCAGCTGCTGAAGATCTTTCTCTCTCTGCTGGATCCTCTGCTGGAACAACCTCTGCGTCTCCTTCAGCTGGTGCTAAAGGACAAACCAATGACAGGAGAAACATCACATAAATCATCAAGTAAACAGGTATGAATCCAGTATCAGTAAAGTGCTGAGATTGAGGGTTAAAGATCTTTCATGATAAGGTTCATTCATAAGTGTCAGTATTATTTTCGTCAATGTCTAGTTTTATAGGGATAGTTCACCCAGAAATGTAAATTCTTTCATTTTTCTTTCATTTTCTTTTCATGTAAATTCTTTCATTGTTTACTCATCCTCATGTCTTTACAAACTTGTATGATTTTCTCTTGCAGAACACAAAAGAAGATATTCTGAATAATGTCTCTGTTTCTAGAGCTCAAATCAAATATGGCGACATGTCAATAACATCAAACCTCACTGGCTCATGCATTTCACATGACTTAACATGCAAACATATTTGACTTTTCCTATCACTTGAGAAGATTTATGTTATGTCTCAATTTGCATACTATGGTCCTAAATAATATTCAAAATTAGAATTACTGTCCCAAATCGTAGTATGATTATTCCAAAGATACCCGGATGATCTACAGTTTAGAGTCTGAAGTGAAGATCGGCGCACACTCTAACGGATAATATTGACCACAACCCACTGTGCGATAGATGTGGATTTGATTAGAACTAAAAAACATGAATAAAACAAACATGGTGGATGGACGAATCCGATGGTTAAGTAGAAAGGTTTAGATAAAAACGTTTGAGGGATTAATAATCAGTATATAACCTGACGAAAAGATCTTTATTCAATGTTATCCATGTTATTTTTCATCTGCAACAGCACTGTGAAATTTTGTAATGATATATTTGTCATTAACTTTTAAATGCATCATTAACACAAACACATGAGGAGAGTCTACTTGTGAAAGAAACACTGCTGGCAGATCAACCTGCTACTACATTTCTCCCTGAAACGGTAGGAAATTAAATTAAATTAAATGTAGAGGATGTTAACTGTGACAAGATGATTGACAGGACAGTTTAAACTGTGACAGGATGTGTGTAATTAAGTGATAGAGATGTCCGTTACAGGTGTACATACTGCCCTACCCTTGGTGCCAATAATTGTGGAGGACACTGTATGACATAGTGTGTCCCAAAGTTTGCCTGCTCTTCTGCTTCACATTCAGAAGTCTGTACGGTTTTGTTTCTTCAAAAACAGTACGTACTTTTAGGGCACAGTGTAAGTAGGTGAATTGGGACACAGCATTAGATTACCCCCCTTGGAGTTGTATGGATTTCATTTAATGTGCTCTTTGAAGATGGAAACTTTTGGACCCTAATGACTTTCAATAAATGGAGAAATGAGATATTGCTTAACCATTTGAGTGCTACGGTCCCACATATGGGATTTAGAACTTTCAGTGACGTCACATGACTGCCGGATTTAAACTGTGCTTTCGCGTTTTGGCTGTGAGACGATGCGCTCAGTGCTTGTCGTTTTTCAAAACTATGCAGTGTTTTCAACCACATAATGCTAATTTTAGATTTCAGACATTTAAATACACAAACTCTGAACTGCGCCGCAAACTAAGGATGGAGACACCCATCTTGCGTTAGATCAATATCATTAATAAAGGTTTTTAAATGACAAAACACAGTCATATGTATTTGAGAAGCGAAATATCAGATAATTGATGACATGGTAAGCAAGTTTGTGAATATTTTAAATAAAAAACTGATTAAAAGCGATACATCTGTCATACAGTTATTGTAGCTGCGGTGTGTCACGTGACAACCATGATGCGTCGCCTTAGAAGCAATAAGGGGAAACATTCTAAAATATCGGACGCCTTAAAAAAAAAACTCACCTTGGGGGGTCAGCTAGAATATTTTAAACTTACGCTTGAAAAGGTTAAAATACCTTCTTTTGTGTTCCTCAGAAAAGAAAGTCACTCCAGTTTGGAATAACATGAGTAAATGATGAATGTGAACTACTGGTTTAAAGGGGTCCTATTAAGAAGACTAATCATTCAGTCCTGTCAATCATCATTAAGAGCGTACATAAAGGTGCGTTCACGTGGCCTCGTAATTCCTGTTGTTATGAGATTCTAGCTTGTAAAAAGCGTTCACGTCCTCGTAGAGCTCATAATTACAGCTTGTAAGCTGGGAGTTTTCTGAAAGCTCCCACATGTACCACATGGCCGCTGTACCATTTTTATGGTAAAGCGTGTTACAACATTCCTGACACAAAAGCTAAGCAGTATATCAATCACAACAGACTGGGACCAGCTGACCAATCAGAGCAGACTGTGATTTTAAGCAGACTTAGTGATTTGCGGAAGGTGGGTTTAAAGAAACTGAAACAAAAACAGTGTTCAGACAGAGAGTGTAAACAGACATTAAATGATGTAAATGTATTCTAGCAGACCCCATAAACAAAATTATGAACCTGTAAATGAGCATAATGGCACACTTTAAGTTCATACCTGTTTCTCTGTCCTCTGTGCTGCAGCTGATACAGTGTCGTGGTTTTTATGTTCATCCATCGTACACAGCAGACATATACACTTCTGATCAGTGCGGCAGAAAACCTCAAGGATCTTGTCGTGTTTCGAGCAGATCATCTCCTGCAGTCGTCCAGTGGCTTCAGTCACTTTATGTGGCTTACGAGAGTGAAATTCCTGATGACAGTCAAAATGAGTTTGACAGTAAGACTCCAGACACACCAGACAGGACTTGATGGCTTTGTGTTTTTTTCCAGTACAGACGTCACACTGCACATCTCCAGCTCCAGCGTAACAGTCAGCAGGAAGTTTAATCTTCTTCAGTTTCTCCACCAGTTCAGCCAGAATGGTGTTTTTACCCAAAGCAGGTCTTGGACTGAAGGTCTGTCTGCACTGAGGACAGCTGTAGACTCTCATCTGATCCTCCTGATCCCAGCAGTCTGTAATACAGATCTTACAGTAACTGTGTCCACAGTGGATTGTCACTGGATCCTTCAGGAGATCCAGACACACTGGACACATGAACTCATCCTGAGATATTCTGGCTTCTGCCATTTTACTGCATGAACACAGAGACACAAACACACAACAGCTCAACTACACTTCAGTTTCTCTTTCTCTGAACTCATGTTTTTCCTGTTTCCTGGTTCTGTGTTTGAGTGACGTGTAAAACATGCGTGTCTGTAAAGCAGCTTCCTCATTCCTGGTCCTGAAGAGCCTCATTCCTGCTAAGAATTTAGTTTTAATGGGTGTTTCCACACACATTGTGTTTAATCAGTCTCAGAAACCCTATAAGTTAGAGCGAAGCAAGACAGAATTATTGTTTCTTAAAGTCACAATGAAATCAAATTTGCCAAATCTTTTTTTTATTTCTGAATATCGCAGTATTTATTATAAATGATTTATCCATGCACATCATTTTGTTAAATTGATGTGTGCTTGTAATCTTGAATCACAATAACTTCCCCTCCCTCTTGCAGCGACATCTCTTCTCTGATGATGTGTTTACTGGCGTGAGGGCGGGGCAACCTGTCACTCACATGAGATCCACCAATAGCAAACCACAACCATCCAATCAATTCCCCATGGACAAAATCGAGCCCCGCCCTACATTTGTTCTTGATCCAGAAGCCGTTTCACTCAGTTATGTCACAATTGGGAAGAAATTATAAATGACTAAACTTATATTTCATGCTGACATTAATATCTCGTTAATGTTTTCACTTTGAGTATCATTAAATATTTAGTCTTTTAAATGATAAATAGGGATTATTTTTACTGTAAATCATGTTTTCATATATTTAATCAAAGTCTGGAATCTCGGATTATCAGAAAATTTACAGTGAAATCAATATACTTGACATACATTTTTAAGTGATGAACAAGGAAATAAATATGGTTCTTTCTGGTTGTTTTTGACAACTTGCCATAATGCCATAAAGTAGAGCATACCTTGTGGTGGTGTTATTAAAAAATAAACTGTTGCAAATGTCTAAAGGCAGGAACACACCAAGCCGATGAACTAGTGGCAATGAAAGCAGACTGTGGTTGGCTCACTTTGGCAGCGTCTGGGTCCAAAGTTGCCCTGACACACCAAATCGATGCTCGACAGCCGATAGCCAAGTAGCACGTCTGTTCTACACCTGCGTAAGATGAAATGCCTTTCCATACCAGCAGGTGGCAGTGGCTGAACTGCCAAACAGAATGATCAGATGGCCTGACTGACCGACCAACTTCAGCCGACGGTGCGAAACACACTGAGAAAACTTATTTAAGGCAGGAACACACCAAGATGACGGTCAGCCATCGGGCAGGTTTTGTTCATCGGCCGACCGTTAGCTTGGTGTGTTCCTCTCTTAAAGGGGTACTTCACCCCTGGAAAGATGAATGTGTATTTAAAATTGGTCATTTATGTAGTAGAAATGTGAAATTATTTTTGAATTTGGAGCTTTCTAGACTGAGAAAAGGCAGAAAATGTATTTTTGACTAATGTGGATGAAAGACAACAACTCCCAGAATGCACTTGTTTTGCTGCCCTTTCGAGGCCACGCCCAAACCACGCCTATCGGTTACAGGCGGCATTACCAGAAAAATTCAAACAAATAAATCATGAGTTAGTTCATACATTTACAGCGAAATGGTGCTAAATTGCTTTGTACCTGGATGTACACCCAAAACCAGGAAAGGACAAGTAAGTTTCCATCATTTTCCGATTCAGTTAAAGATTTGGAGCGATGTAAACAGTGGCTGCGGGCCATCAAACACCCAAAGTTTGGAGATGACACCGTTATAGAAAACCTAAAAAAACGCAGAATATGTAGTCTCCATTTCAAGCACGAGGAATACGAACCAAATATCTTTGCAATGAAGAGAACCATTCTGAAGGACACCGCGATACCATCTATATTCACTTTCCCAGAGGACGAACAGCCTGGGCATCTGGCACTAAGCGTATTCGCCCAGAGGTAAGACTCGCTGATACTAGACTGATAACACAGTAGCCTATATGTAGTGTTGTAGGTAGCAGTAAAACTGCAAACTTAGCAAAGTAACGTTAGATAGACAATTACGTATAAGTTGCATATACGTTGACTGTTATCAAAGTAAAGCCTCTGTTCTGTAAAACTGAGTTTATTTATCTATTTATGCTAACGTTACCACAAAAGCCTGTTGCTGTACTGGTTGAGATGACTGCAGAGACCGATACATTTGCGAGATGAACCACTGATGTAGTGCAGACAAAATAAAGTTAATTACTGTAAGCTTAAAAATATAATTGACACCCACTTTTGATAAAATCTTTGATCTATGTCTGTGAGTAACCTCAAGCGCGCATATGTATGGACGTGGTGAAAAAATGCGGAACTACCTGCTATTACTGGCTGTAGTTTTAAGCCTCTGGCCAAAAAAGCCTCCGATGACGCAAAATGGCGATTTTTGCATAAATCTCTCATCTCGGGCTGATATGAAGGGGGAAATACTAGTGGTATTCTACTAATACAAAACTTAATGCTAAATCCTGACGTAACCCTTTAAATGACAAACAAGTTGATTAAGATTTTTTGGAGTTTGCCTGTTCCCAGCAGCTAGTTTTTTTAAGTACACAATAAAGGTAATGGTTGGACTCAGAGAGGTTGTACAGGTAATTTTGTGAGATCAACCACTATCACTGGTGTACCCACAACACTCTAGACTTTGAATCTGGTAAGCTTTGGCGGCAAAGAATATTTTTAAAAGAGGAATGGGTAACACTTTACAATACGTGTGCACTAATAAGCATTAATTCATGCTTAACTAATGCACAGATAATACTGAATTAATGTATAACTCATGATTATCTAAGCTATTCATTAATTATTGCCTCATTAGCAACTAATAAAGAGTCTGTCTGGTTAATATATTAGTTCATATATGAATTGTTATCAATTAAATATGTCATTGTGGATTAATTACCTAATAACTTATTTTATTAACTAATAGTGTTAATTAACTTGTTAATTACCATAGTGAGCCAAAGCCTTGTATTTCAACTTCCAGGCAACACAGGTAAAGTAATATGCATTAATATATGATTAATTACTACATTATTTGTGCAAATACATGTGCAAATAACTATAATTACTAAATGATGAGTTAATAATGATGTGCCTCAACAAGTAAAGTCACAACATAATGATATATTCACAAACCATTAACTGATAATTAATTAATGACCATTACTTTGTTTATAAAAGCCATTTATTAAACACAGATTTTTAAACATTGAAGCACTTTCCAAAAACATGTTTCCATAACATTACATTGTGCGTTTTGAGGTAAACTACTATACAGGATAGTGCTGGCGAATGTCTTTGAACAGTCTACCAAGGGGACCTTGGCTATGTTTGTCAGCCAGCCAGTGAGTCCATTCAATGACTGAGAGGTGTTGCTTCAGGATTTTTTCTGTTCTGTTTCCTCTAAGTCTCCAAATAGTAGATTTGTACTTCAACCATGCTCTCTCGAGATGCTGGGTGTGGGCTCCACTGTGGGGATCCACGAACCACTGTCTGTGATTGACTCTAAAGTGAGTGTAGCCCATGGCAGCTAATGCACCTCTATAAGCTCTCCATTCGTCACTTATAATGGTGGTTCCAGCTCGCACATGCTTAACCACAATTGGTACAAGATTCTGCCTTCCTCTTCTCTTTACAAGCCGTAAGACTGGATGTCGTCGCTCATCCTTTACTCCTAGTATACGAAAGACCCACTTTTTTCGTCTCCAAGTTACGGCTGCCCTCCCTCTGCCATACTGTAAAAAAAAGTTATATTAAATTATATCATATTGGGTCTACAAAGACATGACACACACAAAGATATATATATATATATATCTCAATGGCAAAAGTTAAAAAATGGCTTCCAAAACAAAACAAAAAAACAATCAAAAATCATATGCGTGTTTAGTATACCAGTAATGGATCAACATATGTATTATATACTATTAATTACAAACAAAAAAAATTGTCTCTGCTGTCATTTGCTCTAAGTTTGCAGAAGTTAGTATTAAAGATGGGAGCAAATGCAGTTACCATAGATAATAATGAGAATTGAGAACGGTTAAACAAACTGATTTATTACACAAAAGTGATTATTAAAATACAATGAATCAAAACTAAAGCACAACCTACAATTTCCTAAATTTCGAGGTCACTGCTTAAAGTTATCCAAACAGGAGTGAAAGCACAGTTTTAAGCATATTTATAGGCAATGTTAGTTAAACATATTGTGAAGCATGGTATAGATGATATAGACACTTATCAAAATTAAAGAACACTTTCAGATAACTTCCAGTTATTGGTATTAATCTGGTACCCGGTGCTAATTTTACAGTATCTGACAAAGCCTATTTAACTGGCAGTCTAACTTTCCAGCTTTCACTGACATTGCAAGATGGTGAACCATTCTAAAGTGACAGCACGTTGTCCAGATGAAGGCCAAAGGGATGACCCTTTCAGCCATAGAAAGAGAAGTTGGTCATTACAGTTGGTCAATATTGCATCTTTACAATGTCACAAACTCATTCAAGTCCCCCTAAAAGGCTGGTCGCCCACGAAAGACCAATGCACAAGAGGACAGGATACAGAGAATCTCAATGGGCAATCAGATCAACACTGCAGCTGGAAATTCTCACCGGTTAAGCTCTGAACAGGGTAAGGATCTACCTCGGCAATACAGTTTCTCGACATTTAAGAAAATTTGGACTGAAAGCCCACTCTGCAGTGAACAAACCTCTCATCAACATGCTAGACTAACTTTTGCTGAGGAGCATGTTGTGTGGACAGAGAAGAACTGACCCAAAGTTCACTTAATCTGAAACCATTGAAATAATTAAATGGCCAGTCCAGAGTCCTGGTGACAAAGTTATGGCTAAGAAACCCATTACAGTGAGCAAACTGTGGAAGAGACTGGAAGAAGAGTAGGGAAAGAACAGAGAGAGCAGAGACTGGCCTCAGATGTGTTGAAGTCATTCAAAGTAAGGGTCTGTACAGTTCCTACTAATGTTTGACTGCTGCCTATAACCTTTAAAAATTTCAAATGTAATCTTTCTTTGTCCTACAATCATTGCGGTTCTATAAATCATTGCGGTCCTACAATCATTGCGGTTCAAATCTCTAATTTTTGTGTTTTCCACAAAATGAAGCTTTTTGTTGAAGTGCTTTGGTTATTTTGTAAAACACTGTTCTACTAGCATGGCCACAACTAAAATTCCTTCAAATTTTGAACAAAGAAGAACATTATTTCTGAAAAAATCAAGTGTTCATAAATTGTTCTCTAGTTTTGATCTCCACTGTAGGTTACTACTTTGTGACTTCACAAAGTGAATATTTTCATAATAGACAGAACACTGTGCTGTCATCCTTTAACTCACCTTACGTTTATGACGAAAGCTGCTTTCATCAATAACAGCAAATTCTCTGGGATGTCCAATAATTTGCCCACTTCTTCGTGTATGGCGCCTCATAGCACACCTGCAAACCTTTCTTAATGCTGCAGCCATCTTGGACATAGTTCGGGAACTTCTTGCAATTCCATCTTGCTTCATGTCGATTTGTCTGAGATGCAAGCCCTGAGAAAACCTGGTAATAAATAGTAAATAAGTGCATAGCTTAGTTATTTTTCATATTACTGACTGCTTCACTTATCATGCCCAGAAGCTACGGGATGTTTTAAATACACACACATAAAAATGATGTTGTATATTTAATCCAGTATGGATATTCCAGGACTCACATGAGTCATGACAGGTAAAAGAGAATCAACTAAAAGGTAACAGAACTATAATCATAAGCACATCTACATTGAATTAGAATGCAATTTGTTTTGTTGTAATTGGAAAAATGCAATCCTAGATCTATTACATTTTTTTTTTTTTTTTTGGTCAAAGTGTTCCAGTAATTTTATTTACTTATTTATTAATTGATTCATTGCTACAAGTTAGTCCCTAAACCAGGTCAATGTGTAGCCTACTGAAGACCACATGGGTTGGGAAAAGTGTTGACTTACCGGTAAATAAATGTCATCCATGAAGACAGGGATTTTTTTGAATTCTGAAAGAGTGATTTTGCTCTGACAGTCCTACTGCATTTTCTGCCTCTGTGGCTTTGATGTCTGCATTCCCTCGATAAATCATAAGGAAATGTTAAAACAGTGTTAAATAATAATATCTAGATACATCATTTGTACTTTAAATATAAGATGCGAAGATGCGGAGCATTAACCCTTTTCGCATTTCCGGAATTCTCAGCATCGGAAGTAACGTTTAGTTAAAAAAAAAAATGCAGGACACCGTTTCCACAACTTTTGGAAATATCACAATGACGTTAACTAAGTTTTATGTCAAGGTAATAAGTGGTATAATTAAACATTTAAAAATGAAAAATGTTCTTTCTTTTCTTTTCTTTTAACTACAAGAAAAGCAAGTCAGGCCATCACCTGGCCACCCATATGAACTGCATAGTACTGAACATGAAGGGGGGTGTAGGACTAAATATTTTGCGAATTTTAAACGAAGTTCAAATATATGGAATAGCACCCACTTTGACATTAGTGACATCATTTGACAAGAGCAAAGATGTACAAGATCCACCTGAGCTCCACGTTATGTTTAGGGGGGAGCGCCAGGCCACTGTGATTAAAGTGGAACCAATGATTCCTGATGAGGATGACGGTCAGAATCATCTGACAGAACACACGCAGCAAGACGCGTGCGAGCACTTGGAGGCATACGGCGGCGTTACTGTGACAGCCATGGCAAGCAGTAGTAAAAGAAGTAAGCGGATAAATCGTAAAATACCATCTAAATATAGTTCTGATGTATATGGTGAGTTTTAAAACTTTAGCAGTCATGTTTGATACACTTGGTTAAAGTAGGCTAACATTCGGTATAACGTGCACATGGCAGAGGCCGACTTGTACTGCTAGCTTGTTATTGCAACAAAATGTATGGAAGCTTATTTCCACCACTAAATAAAAGATTAAAAAAAAAGTTTGAATAATCTGCGAGTTAAGTCAGAATTGCGTGACATAAAGTCACAATTCTGACTTTTTTCTTTTAGTTCTTATCACGCAATTCTGACTTTTTTACTCTAAATTCAGATTTATTTATTTTTTTCAAAATTGAGAGATAAAAACTCGAGTTATAAAGTAGGAATTGCATGATAAAAAGTCACAATTCAATAAAGTCTTTTCCTCATAAGTGAAAACAGTTTCTCACAATTCTGAGAAAAAAAAGTAAGAAATGCGAGATTTAAACTTGTAGTTTTGACATTTTTCTCTCACAATTGTGAGTTTATATCACGCAATTCCGACTTTATTCCTCGCAATTACCTTTTTAATTAATTAAATCATTTATATTTATTTAGTGGTGGAAAAAAGATTCCATAATAAACAACCATAATGTATACTGTTTATATATATAATTTGCAATGAAACAAATTGGATGGAAACTGTTTTCATGTAATAATATGTCTTTGCCAACCCCTTATTATACTCTCCATACTCCTCAGAGATTCCAGTCCGCAAACCTGCTCAGGAGGAGGTCAAGAATGATGTGCAAGGTCAGTATCTAGAGTAATGTCAGGACTAAACATTGATTGCACCAGTTGAGCCAGACATCTTCAGAGATAAATCTTACAGTACTTTCTTAACCTTAAGAAATAGTTTAACCAAAAATGAAATTTAATGAAATTAAATGTTATTTACCCACAGAAATCCAAGATTTCCTTTATTCTGTCAAATTTAAATGAAGATTTTTAGGAAAACAGCTCTCTAAGGTCATTTCAGTGGGCACCAAAACTTCAGTGAGTTCAGTCTTTTTCTGAAGCAATTCAAATGGTTTTAGGTGAGAACAGCCAACAATATAACTAATGTTTACTGTAAATATTAGTATGAACAGCCATCAGCATTCTTTATAATCAAAACACATGTGGATGACTGAACAATTACAGTATAATGTAGTTATAATTTAAATGGTTCTCACATTAATTGTTCAGAGAACATTTATTAAACAAATGTGTGTGTATTTGGTGTGTGTGTATTTTTTAAGCCTTTTGGTGTACATTGACTTCTACTGAAAGGACCTCAAAGAGCTAATGCTTCAGTTTTGTTTAGCACAACAAAGAAAGTTGTACACTTTCTTTTCTATTAAGCAATGCCTAATACTTAATAGATTCGCCAAATGTGTAGCAAAAGGCATCTAAAATCTAAAACTAGGCGGCTGGGTAATTGCATTTCCTTGGTAGTATACAGCACTATTGTTTAGTAGACATTCGGACTGTCTGTCCTTGTTGTTATCATAAATGTCTATGTGTAAATGTCAGGATAGCCTGTTGTGATAAATTAAAAATAAAAGGATATTGCAACTTTCATAGTAGGAGATGCATTAAACTGTAATGCTGTTTTGGTGCGGATAGCCTACTGGTTGCTGCGCTGACATATGGCACACCTGCCTTCATGCACAACACGAGTTCGATTCGTGTCTCGACGTCCTTTGCTGATCCTGCTCCCCTCTCTCCACCTAATGATTTTCTGTCTGATTTTTACTGTCCTGTCCATATAAAGCACAAAAAGCCCATAAAAAATAACAAAAAACTTTAATAATGTATTTCTGATGCAAATATTTCATAGTCACCTGTTTGTTCATGCATACATATTCGTCTTTGATTTGTCTTTTAGAAGAGGCTCCAACCGCCCAAATAACTCTTTCCAAAACAAAACATACAGTTGAGATGCTGAAAGAGAAGATCCATGCTCTGGAGGAAAAAGTGGAGTCTTTGACTGAAGAGAGAAACTTTCTCAGAGAGAGACTGGAAGATGGTAAGTTCCGCACGTCCTGACATTGCTGAGTTAGATGCGTACCTGGGTCAACATATTTTGTTGATCCTAGAACAACATTCTAGTCTGAAAATTTAGTCTTAACCCTATTCCTACCCCTAAACCTAACCCTACCCATAAGTTATCCCAAAAATCAGAAGGAAATGATAGATGAATAACACTGATGTAAAAGAACCAATTCATGATTTTAAGCCCAAACTTGTCTGTAAACTTGTCCCTCAAATCTGATTAGTTGATTTTAATGTTGTTCCAGGATCAACAAAAATGTTGACCCAGGAACATGTTGAACTCAGCAATATCAGGTTATGCTTAAGTTCCCCCTCCACTCCTGTGGCACAAAAATTGAATTACTGATTATTGTGCAACTGAAAAGAAAGGTTGCCCAAACACTTGAAATATAAATTAAAAATAATTAACCCATACTGTCCTCTTGGTATGTTGTTTATTAAAAAAACTGTTTAATTTAGTTGATTTCTGTGTGAATAATACATCTACTTCCTGTATGAGGATGCAGTAAATGGGGGCAATACAGTGAGGGTCCAAACAGCTTTAAACCATCTCTTTTGATTTGAGTCCTCCATCCGTAATATCAAATCCTCATCACACCCTGCTTGTTTAACATGGCTGTCCAGTGGCCATTACATTAATTCTTATGTTTATTAAAAAAAAAAAAAAACTTTATTTAATCATAACTTTATCATATACTCACTGATATATGATAGATAGATGGATAGATAGACAGACAGACAGACAGATGCTTTTTTATTTCTGTAGTTCAAGACTCAAAGAAGATATAATTATCTGTATATCTTGTTTTGTCTGTCACAGCCCTTAAACTGAAAGCTGAAATTCCAGAACAGTCCCAGAACCCTACAGCATTCCAGCTGGAGTCATCTGAAGATGTTGTATCTTCAGATGACTCTGATGACTCTGATTCGTCTGAGCCTTCACGAAAGAAGAAGTATAAAAAGAAATCAAAAAAGAAGAAATCAAAGAAAGCACAGACCGGCGATTTCAAAAGAGGTACTACAAGTTACCATTGCCACCTAATGTATGCACAGAGACCACAGCTAGTTTAGGTTGGCATTGGCTTGAAATCAACCTATGGACTTAAAAATACCTTATTTGTATATATTAGTGTTAGTAGTGGTAGCATGCTTTGTCTATGGAATGATGTGTCCTCATTTGCATTTCTGTTCTTTCATGCATTTTTTTCAGTAAGAACTCCTGAGGAGTCTGTGTTTCGGTACCAGAAAGTCCTCCGACTTGTCAAAAGTGGCTCAACAAAGGCGGATGCCTATAACAGTGTGGGGGTGGATCGCAACACCATTGTCAACCAAGCACCAATTGCAGAGCTGGCTGCTGTTAGCCCAGACCTATTCAAGGTCCTGAGGGCTGGTTTCAAAAAAGGGGACAGTCTGCAAAAATTTGCAGAAAAATGTATGGCTCAATGCATCTTGGAGCCAAATGCAAGTCAGATCAGTGCCATGAAAAAAGCAAATGACCTGCTAGACATTCTGAAAAAGTAAATTTTGCATTAGACCTGTTCGTCAGGACATGTTAAGCAGTATTGTTACTGGTTATGACTGCTTTTGGTACTAAATGACTAGTGGTGCTAAATAAGAATTTAAAATAGTCAATGAAACAATGACCTGTCAGACATTCTGGAAAAAAAATAGTAAAGTTATATTACCTGTTTCTCATAGTTCTAAGGACATTTTAAGCAGTGTTGTTACTGGTTATGACTGCTTTTGTTCTTGTGCTACTAACAAGAATTTAGAATAATCTTCCCTTTTTGCTTTAATTTTTTTCTCTTTATTACAACTCATCTAATGAGGTTTTTTTTTTGTTTTTTTTTTGTTTTTTTTTAAATGATTAGGCTAATGGTTGTCATAGAAAGGGGAGCATTTATTTAATTTTATGTTTTGTAAATGTTTTAATGATTTGTTTTAATGTAATGTTATGGAAACTTGTTTGGAAAGTCCTTCAATGTTTAATAATCTGCATTTAATAAATGACTGTTATAAACAGTGATGGTGATTAATTAATTATTAGTTAATGGTTTGTGAATATATCATTATGTTGTGACTTTACTTGTTGAGGCACATCATTATTAACTCATCATTTAGTAATTATAGTTATTTGCACATGTATTTGCACAAATAATGTAGTAATTAATCATATATTAATGCATATTACTTTACCTGTTTTGCCTGGAAGTTGAAATACAAGGCTTTGGCTCACTATGGTAATTAACAAGTTAATTAACACTATTAGTTAATAAAATAAGTTATTAGGTAATTAATCCACAATGACATATTTAATTGATAACAATTCATATATGAACTAATATATTAACTAGACAGACTCTTTATTAGTTGATAATGTGGCAATAATTAATGAATAGCTTAGATAATCATGAGTTATACATTAATTCAGTATTATCTGTGCATTAGTTAAGCATGAATTAATGCTTATTAGTGCACACGTATTGTAAAGTGTTACCGAGGAATGTATTGAGGAACTGATAGCCATGTCTCTACCTTTTTCCTGAGTTGCAAAACCTCTGGGAGTGAGTGCAAGAACCATACGCCGGAGAATGTCAGTGTGGTAAGCAGGACAGTGGCGTGATTGATAATGAGTGTCACCTGAGTGCCACACCGGTCTCGTATCTATGAACTGCTCCATTGTGAATGTACAGAGCTTTCTGAACCACTGCCAGCAGGTAATTAAACAGGAACTGTTTGTCAGATCTCACAGTGGGTTTTGCAAGAGAACGCAAATAGCTTTGCAAGAGAACACAAAAGCCTTAAAAAAAAAAATTTTCTCCCATCTCAAATTTGAACATTTTTCAATAAATTTATATTTGAATACAGTTGTAAGATTGACATCTTCACCCTTGATTCAAATATTATAAAAATGTCAAAGATAAATATACTGCTTAGTTGTGTTTGTAGTAAATTATTTTATTTGTGATAATACATGCCAAATTGTGTGGACATAATTTATTGCCAGGCTCTCATACAAATAAATTAAAAACACATGCAAATTGAGAACCATTGTGTTATGTGTGTTATGACAGTAGTTTACAGTAAATTGTGATTTTAATTTGTTTCTGTTCTCTTATGATGTAACAGTAACCAGGGCCTGCTGGAATATTTTGAAGCTGGGACTTCTGGGGCATATGGTCAATGTCATGGAGGCTGAGCAGAGGAAGGAGATCTAAACAGCTTGTTTTTGTTCAACACGTGCACATTATTATGTAGGAACCGTGGACAAACCAGACAAATGAATCATTCTTTCAAAACATAATTCCAGAAACTCATGGTTGGGTTTAGTTCTCAGAGAATCTGATTTTTGGCTCCAGTCCATCTACAGAAAATAACCCTGCTACTTTTATGACACCCATGCTTCCTGACTGAAGGAGAGGTGACAAACCAAATGGTTGAAAAGAAGATAAAGAGTCTTTGATCTCCAGATAAAAAGAGACAGAGACAATGCAAGCCTGTTTCTCTGAGTGACCGAACTTTACAGAAAACCCACAGAGACTCTTTCTACAACTAAAACTACATCAAATTGTTCCAAACTATTTGAAATGGACTTATCAAACATCTTTCAACTGCATATATTTTGCATTATTTTATAGCATGTCTATGCATGCTATTTGTGACCAGTTATGCTTTAGAACACCCACAATTCATGTAAATGTGATAACTTTTGAATGACTGATTGAAAGTATGCCTTATTTGGAATGAATTTAAATCTTTAATGTATGTCTAAATCATGGCTTGAATGAAATCTGTGTAAAATGTATCATATTCCATTTAACATAAATCCAGTCTAAATGATACTCTCTGCCAAAGCATAATGCTTATTTTATGATTGGAGGAGGAGAAAAGTCACCTTTTGAAACAAGATGATATCTGATTGGCCAGAACTCACAGAAGTGGGAAAAACACCTAAGTTTAAATAGTCACATAAGAACAAAGTAACTAGTAACAAGAAGAACAAAACGAAAACAAGACTAAGCTTAAAAAAAGGACAGACAAGCAGCTCATTCAAGCCACCCAACTTTACTCACTTTCCGTTTCTTTACTTAACTTTATTTTCCGTTGAGTCTCGTGTTCTAGGTTTTGCCACAAAGTTTAACCAATGACTTTGGCCGGCACAACTTTAACTCCAGCCACGACAAAGACTTCCTTTCATTTTGCCAGCACACTCAAATGGGATTGGTTTTTACCTAACACAATCCGGACCTGAAAAGACCTTGCAACAAATTATCGACTCGGAAAAAAAAAAACATCTTCCCCAAGCCGAGGACGCCGACAAGGAGTTTTCCCATTTAAGCCTACAAACAAGTACCTCCAGATTGTAACAATGAACTGGTGCATTAAATTAATTCGTTCAGGTCAGGTCTTTTGAAGTACAATTTTCTAGAAATCCTGCTGATCATATCATTCTTTCTCTTAAAACTCTTTCTCTTTCTGCAACACATGAGTGTTTGTGTTAGATTAGTTTGTGTTACAATAAATATAGTCTAAAGAAAAATATAAAAGAAAGCTTCTTGTAATATGTGCTTGTAAAATTAAATGTCTTAATCTGTCAATCTTAAAGTTACCTCGCTCTAATTAGTGTTTTCAGATAGTTGAATATTCACATCTGCTTCAAGTGCTTATTACGGCTCGAGCAGATGAACGCTGAACAATTCAGTTGCTCAGTCGTAAACTAAATGACTCTTTATAATTCCCTATAAATTAATTATTTCATTTGAGTTCATTTTGGTCCTTACAATTATTATAGGCATTTTTTGTACTTTACAGTTTGTTTATTGTTCAGTTTGTTCAATGTGTATGTGCTTGTTAAACGAATGATACAAAATGTATTTTTTTTGTTCTAGACATTACAATTATTTTAATAATTTTAATCAATCTGACGTCATATATTTCTGTATTGTTTTTCACATTACATCCAAAGCTGATTACAATGCTATGACTACAATAATTACAATTACAATACTATGAACACAAATTAACATAGTAAGAACTTTAATGGTTAATTATCACATTCAAAAAATTATTACACATAAAATTAGCATATTAAGTCATTCATTCATCTTACCAATTAAAATACCAAAATATTGTAGCTTGCACATAATTTTCTTCTGGATGCCCATGCCCAGGTACTGGCTGAACAGGGGACTGTATGTTTGACTTCAGTGTTGACAATAGAGGTGATCCTGAAACACTGAAACTGTCTCCATGTTCCTCACAGATGTTATGGAGCAAACAGCAGGTCAGCACCATCTTCTTTCAGGTAGCAATTATTTATCTTCAGGAGACGCACAATTGTCCTTTCAGCCTCCCAAAGCTCATCTCCACTACAGACCTTGCACTGCTTTACCTGTATGTCTGTTGTTGGGGGTCAATCTGAAAAGAGTTTCATTAGCCAATTCTGCAGGGGGTGAGCAGGGTCTCCTACACTGCAAAAAATGCTGTTCTTACTTGGATTTTTTGTCTTGTTTCTAGTCAAAATATCTTAAAGTTCTTAAATCAAGACACATTTTCTTGACAAGTAAAAATTATTTTCTTGTTTTCAGGAAAAATAAGTCAAAATTAAGTAAGTCTTTCCTTAAAACAAGCAAAATAATCTGCCAATGGGGTAAGCAAAATAATCTTATTTCAAACCAAGAATAAGCTATATAATCTTGTTTTCAGTTTGGACTAAGATTATTTTGCTTACCCCATTGGCAGATTATTTTGCTTGTTTTAAGGTAAAAAGTACTCAATTTTGATTTATTTTTCCTGAAAACAAGAAAATAATTTGTACTTGTCAAGAAAATGCTTCTTGATTTAAGAACTTTAAGATATTTTGACTAAAAACAAGACAAAAATTCTAAGTAAGAACAGCATTTTTTGCAGTGTATTAGGTAGTGTCCAACATCACAGCCAGCAATGTTCACTTTGTTTTGACGCAACAGATGTTCATCAAGTCAAGTCATCTTCATTTATATAGTGCTTTTCACAATACAGATTGTTTCAAAGGAGCTTCACAGTGATAACAGGAAAATGAATGGATAGAGATTGTTTTGGCTTTACAGCAGCTCTAGGAAAAAGTTATTATCGAGCTAAAGTAGGTTTTTGATTGAATCACTTCTGTTGCAAAATTAATTATTAACTTGAATGACACCTTTTTAACTAAAAACAAAGACTTTTAATGCGTTCTTGCCTTTCATTTACGCGTCTATAGGTATGAGCGTTTGAATGTGTATGTGTGCAGACGCTTATTTTTTTTTACAAAGTGACATTGCCAAATAACTTGCCTGGCCCACATAATACAGAATTATTAGTCGTTTCCACAGATCCATGCAAACTGGAATCATTTTGATAATGTTTATCTATACATAGGGAAAGGAAAGGGAAGGAGGCCTTCACAGGGGATAGTTTAGTTAATCACGTTGACAGTTTTAACTATGTTTTTACTACCTTTCTGGACTAGCTAGTAAAAATGAGTGGATACACCTGTATACCTGCATATAATTTCTTCAAAGGTATAATATTCCAATAATCCCTAAGGAATACTGTATAGTTTTTGATGCTATACCATCCATATTTAAAATGTCTGTTTAAAGGATATGTGAATAAGGAAACTGAGTCTCAGTTTGCCTAAAATATTGCATAACAAATAAGGTGAGAGAAGTACATTTTATAATACTCCATCGTGTACCCAGTTAAAACTTAGATTTCATACTGATGTAAATGTTATATGTAATTTCTGTGGGACTGAGAAAGAAAATGTTGTGCACTTATTTTTTTTAACTGCATTTTATAGCAAAATGTTTTGAATAGATTTGGAATGTTTCTTTTGTAATTGCATGAACGTTTACTCTTCTGAAAAAGATGTATTTTTTTATTTGAATGGACAAAGATTACCATCAAATGTGGCCTTTATTGTTAATCTTTTCTGATTATGGGGAAATACCATATACATACACAGAAATGGGCTAAAGGAAAACACAACATTTAATTATTTCAGATATATATGAAAAATTATACTGAGTTACTACTTGGGTTGAAAAACAGCACTAGGTCTCTTTGTGAAGCTTTTGATATTTATATCATGATCTCATACCTGTTCTTTTTTTTACTTGTATTATTATTCATATTCTATTGTATATTTTCTATTCATTTATTGTAGTTTATATTTGTTCAATACCTTTATATTATGTTGTTAAATTACATGTTAAATCCATCGTTTTCTGCTACATATATAAATATCTATTCTTATTTCTGAGTTCTGCGCGCGTCGCAGTTGTGACGTCACTGGCGCGCTGCGCGTTCTCGCTTCATTGCGCGGGAGATCTGAGCGGATGAAGATGTGCGTTTTGTTCACTCGCGTTCAAAAGTGTCTTAAAAGGGAAATAATCCGTGATTAATTTATCTGATTTTAATTAAAATGTGTAAATGAGATACACGAGTATACTTATAACCGAGTTTAAAGTAGTTTTATCTGCAGAAAGTGTAATTTTAATCGAGGAAATGCAGCCTTGAGGTTGTATGTTAGCTTCAATTATTAGCCTGTGAAGAGAGAGTTTCTCTTCTGTGTTTGAATGTTTGACAGGAGCAGGAAACATTCATAATACAAGGAGTAATAACTGCAGGTTTACAACTTGTGCAGGTATACGTATTTTGATGTGTTTTTACGATTTTTTTATGTGTGTTTGACAACCAATTGTGAACCATATACAAACACACACACACATACACGTTTCAGTGGATAAGTTGATTTCTTATCTTCATCAGAAGGATGATAGATATTGGTTGTGATATTTTATTTTAGTTAATGTATAGGTTTTAATAGATTTGATATGATTGCTACTCTTGCAGTATGTCAAATTTCTCTGCTTGTTCTTGATTATTAGAAATTCATAATGAAGACCAGTATCCTCCCAGAAAGTGTCAAAGTGATATTAATCCAGTCATTTTTTATATCTTTAAATTTGATTGATACACAGATTCCTAAATCCTGATTCCACCTCTTTTTCTTGGTTTAAGTCAGATTTGTTTTTAACCCCAAAATCAGACATTGATTTATGGTTAGTCTACATATCTTAGATTTCTTTTGATATTTCATTTTTAAATTTACATGGAAAAATAAAGTGGAACACATCAGCAGGACATCTTCAATCCAGCCGTACTCAAGGGGAGGTTTGAATGTTATTATTATTTTAACTTGAAGGAGTTTTTTTTTTTTTTTTTTTTTTTTTTTTTTAAATAAATTGGTTAAATATTTAAAGGGGAATTTGGTTTGGTTCTGGATTCCTAATTTGATTTTTAAAAGATGTGGAAATTTACTTTTTTTTTTTTTTTGCTTTCTTGTGATTTTTAAATGCTATTTGCAACTATTTATTCAATGGATGTGAAATGTACACATCAGTTAAGAAACTACATCAGTGCTAGTAATAATTCAATTATTAAGGCTTATGGGAAATGGTTCACACTTTTCCCAGATATTACATTTCATAAGGTAGGGACAGCGCCAAAAAAATGTTTGTTGAATAATAAAATGAAGTCCATTTAAAAATGATTCATTATTACTGTTATAATAAATACTTAACTGAAATGTTTCTCCTCTTTGCTCCTTTTGCCAGGAGGAGGAAGAATCTCTTTTTACTCTAAATATTTTGGATTTTGGATTTGTTTGTATGATGGGTAAATACTAGATTCATATAATAGACTCTATAATAGAGCCTACAAGATCCACAACAGGCTTCCAGGCTGGACTCACCACTGTATTGCACTATCTTTGTCTAATGCCTTGACATTTCAGAACTATAAAATAAGCCATGGGATAAACTTGTATTGTCAAATCTTAAATGGACACACCTCTGCAGCACTTACTGCATTGGTTCCAAAATCCAGCTCAAGGTTTGAGCGCACTACAAGATCTGTTACAAATGGACTTTTGCCTTTATCAGCCTTTAGGAACTGCTATGGACAGAGATCTTTTTTTCATGTGCTCACTAAAGCCTGGAATGAGATCCCACAGCACATCAACACTATAACATTAATAAGACCATTTAAAATAACATTTGCTCGCCATCTAATGGACAGGTACATCTGTGACCACTGAGGTGGCTCCGTGGCCTCCCCCTCTTTCTTTCGGTTTGTGTGCTTGTTGTTGTCTTGGAGTTTGTTGTGTGTGTGTGGTATTTGTGTTGTGCAGAGCAGGAACCTTCTGAAAACCAGTTTTATACTGAGTCAGGCCCGATTGTTTTTAATCCTTTCCTGCTTTTAAACATAAATAAATAAAGCAAGATACCTTCAATTCAAACCTAAATAAAGTATTATTGTCATCACTTCAGAAAATCTCCTCCAAATAAAAAGTTTTGAAAAAATCCTCTATTTATAGAACAATTTTTATGTAAATTATATATTTTTTTCTCTGTATCCCCAGATGTTCACGTTAATTGTTCTGTATTATTTCTCTGTTTGTACTGAACTATAATTATGCAATAAAAAACACTTAGGTCTCTTTATCGAGTGACAACGCCACTCACTGTGTTGTTTGCAGCTCCAAGTCTTTCTTGTGAAGATCATTGGAGGCACATGCAGTTCAACAATGCAGCAGGATCTCTGTTTCTCCAACGGATGCATCAGGTGGGTCTTGTTTTATTAGTGCAGTCAAGTTCTTCTTTAAAGGCTTTCTTCCTACATGCCCACTGAATGCCGGAGAGCCTTTGTGCTTCCATTGGACACTCATCTGGATACTCGTGTTTCTGTGTCTTTACAAGCGAAGCATGCTGCTTTGAGGAGTTTGTGAGGAAAGCATAAGCTTTTCCACCAAGTCAAAAAAAAAAAAACTTTCCAAAGGAAGTTTGACCTGAATTCTGTGGGTGGTCATTAGCCTGAGATTGGGCCTGTTCCTACAGGTGTTTGGTTTTCAGCTCTTTACTTTCCCCATGGTCAGCTTTTTTATTTTTGTTTATTTATTATTTTTTTTAACATTTCTAGTTTAGGATCAATACTTGGAACTAGTCACGGAGGAGGATCTTTTCCAAATCAATCCGCTTGACAGGATCTCTTTCCAAACAGCATCTTGTACAACAATACTAGGGAATTCACTGTTGCAAGGCTTATTATAATTTTGTGGAATGAAATGTACTATTGAACTTCGAATAAGCAGACTTCTTCAAGGGTCTACTAGAACTTAAGTCTGTTAGTTTGACCTGCAAGGTGTTTGTTGATGAGCAGGTTTTCCAGCTTGATGTCGCTGTGGAAGACGCCCCTTTCACAGCATATTGTTGCAGCAGTGACAACCTGACGCATCACAACTCGTGTTTTCGACTCGCTGATTCAGCCACTACACTGCAGTAAAGACTGCACCATATTTACATGGTGTGGGCCGCTCAGTATATATTCCTCTGCTGTCTCGTACCAGTCCAGCAGCTTTATGATGTGAGGAAAGCCTTTGCTCAGAAGAACCATCATAGTGACCGTCCTCAGTCCATATTTTCATTAGGAAAATACAGACAATGTCCAGAAGAAGATGTTATGTTGGGGTATGTGGTAGTAAACTGATCTGTATTTCCCTTTAAACATGAATGGATAATTTCGTCCTCATTTTCTGAGGTGAATTGGTGCTGTTGTTCTCCTCCATTATTGATGGCACAGTCAGAGAAATACTGTTATTAGTGCTGATGCCCTCTTGCTCTTGCCTGGGAATATCAACATCCTGGGCAGCGGCGGTGAGGGAAGACACTTGGCTGTTCTCTTCAGGTTTGTCCAGTGACGGAATAATGTTGTTGTTGCTGTGAGTTTAATGACTTCATGAACATCCTCTGCAGCGGTGAGGAATGACACTCAGCTGTACTTTGGGTGTTGCTCTTCTCTTCACATCAAAGCACCTCAGAGGCTGCTGTCATTTCTGCTCAGACTCTGTTGGGCTTCAATGGTAGTTTTCTTGGATTTCTAAGAAAAAGCCCCTCTAAGGAACCTCCCTTCTTCTTTTCTGCTGTCTCTGGGACAGGGCTTAGTGACATGCATGCAGCAGCATCTTGTTCTAAATGTAAGTGTGCCATTTGCCCTATTGCTCCAGATGTCTCTCTGATGTTCAGTCACAAACTCTTATCACAAGTCGAATGACCTTTTATAGCACAGATCGAATGAAGATCAAGTGATATAACACAATTTGAGTGATTTTTCACCACAGATGTACTTTAGTACTAGTCAGATCGATTGTTAAACCAGAAACCAACTGAACTTCAAAATATATTATAAAAAATATATATCTTTATGAACTTGCCTGTATTTTAAGACATTTCAAAAGCTTCATGTCATTATTACAACTTCTGATGTCAAACACGGAGCTCAATGTTCATAATCGACTTGAGTTAAAAAGTATACTGTAATTCACAAAAATTGTTTCAATAATTTAATTTGATAGAAGCATGTATTTTTGTAAGTGAAGTAAATAACCTGTTATACATTTTTTTGCCCATTTTACCAGAACATTGTTGATAGTCTTTAACTCTCATAATTTTAAAACAATTATATTTTTTCACATTTATATATAATTAGACCCATGCTAATTTATAAAAATATTAGTTCTCATGTATAGCTTATTTGATTTTCATTATAAGTCATTTACCAAAACGTGTCCCATTTTAGCTGACTTCACCCTAACTGTAAATTTTGCACCCTTTAAACACATGTTCTCAAGCACATGTTGCTTTTTACATTTAAATGCTTAATATTTCAATTAAAACAAACACAAAAAAACCCTCTTTGATTATGAAAAAATTAAATCATTAAGGAATTGTTGATCTGTATAAATATGGAAAACAGCTTTAGTAGTTACCAGTTGATTTATTGATCTCTCCATTTTAAACATTCAAAACTCCCAGTTTAATCATGTGTTGATTTAGAGAGATGTGTACAAAGAAGCTCCAGTTTCAGTTCTTCTCCAGCAACAGGACATGTTATTCCAGATAACTTAAGAAAAACTAATGCATTTCTCCAAATAAAAGGTAAATATATGTAGTCAACAAGTGACCGTGAGAGAGACAAAACTTGGTATCATTCAAGTGGTCCTCTGTGTTGTTTTAATTATTTAAACATAGTATTCAATACAATGAAAGAGTTTTCTTAACTCTGAAAAAAATACACATTACACATTTGTTCATGCAGCAGATGATACACTAACTGTGGGGAATTGGACATCATTCATGTTATGCATATGTAACACTAATGCTGCCTTCACGTGCGATAGGAAATTTGATAATTTCCACTACTGAAGTTGTAATTACGAGCTCATCGCATTCAAGTTTAGAAAGAGATACTGATTCACTTGTTTTTATTTTAAGATCCTTAAAATGATTTTCTTCTCTCTCTCTCTCTCTCATATATATATATATATATATATATATATATATATATATATATATATATATATATATATATATATATATATATATATATATATATATATATATATATATATATATATATATATATATATATATATATATATATATATATAAATTGTGTGTGTGAGAAATTTCTGTCTTGAGTAATCAGTGTGTCGCAGTTGTGACGTCACTGGCGCGCTGCGCGTTCTCGCTTCATTGCGCGGGAGATCTGAGAGGAGGAAGATGTGCGGTTTGTTCACTCGCGTTCAAAAGTGTCTTAAAAGGGAAAATCAGTGATTAATTTATCTGTTTCGTTAAAATGTGTAAATGAGATACATGAGTATACTTATAACCGAGTTTAAAGCCGTTTTATCTGCAGAAAGTGTATTTTTAATCGAGGAAATGCAGCGTGAGGTTGAATGTTAGCTTCAGTTATTAGCCTGTGAAGAGAGAGTTTCTCTTCTGTGTTTGAATGTTTGACAGGAGCAGGAAACAATAATATACAACGATTGATAACTGCAGGTTTACAACTTGTGCAGGCATAGTTACGTATTTTTTATGTGTTTTTTTTTTATGATTTCTTAATGTGTGTTGAACAACGAATTGGTGTATAATTAGAAATTCATAATGAAGCCCCTAACTTTATTGAAAACCAGTATCCTCCAGAAAGTGTCAGTGATATTAATCCAGTCATTTTTGATATATTTAAATTTTATTAATGCACACAGATTCCTAAATCCTGATTCCACTTTTTCTTTAAGTCAGATTTGTTTTAACCCAAAAATCACATTGATTTATGGTTAGTCTGTACCTTTGATTTCATTTTTGAGGTGTTTCTTGCACTTCTTCACCACTAACTGATCATTGTGGTTTTAAGTTGGTCCTGAAGACACATAATTCAAGAACACAATAATCCTGACTACTGGAAATTAAATAGTTTCTTGCTTGTAAATGAATCTTACTGTACAGGCATAAAGCAGTTAAGAAAATCAACTCAAAACGATTGTTTATTTAAAAAAAAAAAAAAATTTAACACCATTGTATTGGGTTTCTCTTTCAAACATGTGAATCGTGTTAACGATAAAATAGCCGTTTTCACACATTGTCTATTTTTATTATAATTTTTTTCCACACTGTTATTTTTTTTTTCTTCAGAAAACAAATGTCATTACAAATAAATTAGTTACTGACCATTAATATGTATGGTGAGATTGCTGAAGGATTTTCACGCTTCTGTATCTCTTTATGTTGATTCTGTCACCTCTAAATTTCTCTCATTTTAAATTTACGTGGAAAAATAAAGTGGAACACATCAGCAGGAAATCTTAAATACAGCCGTACTCAAAAAAAAAAGTCTACATGTTCTAGATTATGTATTTATTTATTTTTACCTTGAATCAGTTTTTTTAAACATTAAAAATAAATTTGTTAAATGTTTAAAGGGGAATTTGGTTTGGTTCTGGATTCCTAATTTGATTTTTAAAAGATGTGTAATTTTTTTTCTCTTGTGATTTCAATGAAGCTTTCAAACTTTTCATAAGCAAGCTCTTGAGTCATGGAAGCTGATCTTTAAACATTTTTTCTCACATCATTTGGAATAATCAATATATGTTATCATCTCATAAATCCTTTTTCTTTCCTGATTGGTTTAATACGGGTATTGTTTGTTTTTGTATCAGACTTGGTTAACAATATGAGACTTGATTCTTATAAAGACTTTATTGAACTATATGTAAACTTAATGTAGTTCTGTTTTGATGCATTTATACCAAAGGCAATCCCTTCTAATTTGTTGTTCTTGGTGAAATCTTACAAATTATTCTGTAATTTGAGTTTGAATATCCCTCATATCTTGAATGTTAAATGTACACATCAGTTAAGAAACTACATCACTGCTAGTAATAATTAAATTAGTATAGCTTATGGGAAATGGTTCACACATTTCCCAAGGTATGGACAGTAGCAAAACAATTGTTTAATAATAAAATGAAGTCCATTTAAAAATGATTCATCATTATTACTGTTAAAATAAATACTTAAGTAAATTTAACTGAAATGTTTCCTCTCTTTTACTCATGGGCAATTCCAGCGTTATGGACGTGACATTTGGAGTCAAAACTTGAAATATAAACGCTCAAAGAATGCATTTAATAGTAACATATTGAACCGTCTATTTATATATTCATAATCCCTTACTAAAGGAGTCCAGACATTAGAAAAATGTCAGTCTATTCAACTGTTTTATATTTTAGATGAGGGGAAATATACAGCGTTACGGACGTGACAAAAAAAGTCACTAAGATTTGGGTGACAACATATTTTTTAAGAATTCTGTGAATTACATTGCGCAAACCAAAAGTAATACTGCCCACTGAATGAAGAAGGGTTGGCTCTCCACAGAGCATAAAATAATAATTTTATTTAATTTTTCATGTTCGCATTAATGAGGAAAAAACAACGTTACGGATGTGACAGTTTTCCGTTACGGATGTGACCGGTCTGAAAGCGGCACAGAAGACTGGTTTAAAACTGCTTTAAAACTTTCACAGAGACCTCAAGCAAGCATTTAAACCACCAAATACTGAAATCTGGGATACCAGTATGGTAAGACTCCACAATTTATCAACTTTTTACTAAACTTTATACAAATGTAACGTTATACTCTGTAGTGCAAAAGGTTATGGATTAGACCTATTTCTCATGTTGACAAGCATGTGCGTTGTTCAAGAATCAATTTAGAGACCATGATTTTCCTTCTTACAGAACTGCTTGCTAAAATACATTGACAAATATTAATGTTTATCATAAAGCAGTTTAAAATCGCATGTTTTCCCCACAGTCAGGTGAACCGATTGACACTATTGCCAATCGCAATCATGTCAGTTTTATGTTTTGTGTATGAATGACCACACGTTTTTTTTCGTCTAGTTTTCAGAGTTTAAAGCGGAGTCTTGAGTCAAAATGATCAAACTTTATTTCAAGTCAAAATTATTGCAATCTTATTATTTTCATTTTGTCAGCTTGATCGCGCAGATTGTGATCAATATAGGCTAGGCTATTCATTTTTAACCAACCGGTAACGCGACATCCCAATTCCCGAGGGAAGTGTCCTATGAGACACAATGCTCTTCTATAAGTTGTACTGTTTCATATAGGCCTACCTTTTGATGTTCATATTTCGTTCTCTGGCAAGAGGAAGAGAAGATCAGTTCATGTGCACCTGATCCGCCGCTTACAGGCACTGCAGTAGCTAATCTGTCACGCGCCGTAGGCTATTAAAGAGCGACATCTATTGTTTAAATTTTGTTATAAAATCGACTGAATTTGAAAGTTAAACCTTTTTCATATTAAAACTAACAAAGCACAAAGAGTATTGCGATTATTGGATATGTTCTGATATGGTAAGCCTGAAACAGATGATAGCAATATAAAGAAGCAAACTCATAGGATTTAATATGAAGCGTCCGTAACGGTCACGTCCGTAACGCTTATTATGGTTGTTCAGAGCAACGTAGTGAAATTAATTGTTGATCCTAATAAGCATAAACATAATTTAGCTTTGCATATAAAGTTTCAAGTTATTTGCATTTATAATTGTTATATGACATAAACTTAATCTTTAAAACGTTACGGACGTGACAGAGCACTGAAGCGTCCTGACCTCTTTATGCTAGCTCTTATAAATTCATCAGGCAGTGCTGTTATGACTAAATGAGTGTATTTATTTCTCAGGCATGTATCCATCTTTCTACACAATGCTTACTGCTAAAATAAAGTTTAAAAAAATGGGGTCTTTGATCCCTTTTTTGAAAGCATGAAATATGGTTGGTTGAAAATTTAATTTAAGCATTGTTGCTTACCACATATATTGTGGATAAACAAGGCAATTTTCTTAAAATTTCTGTTAGAGCACATTAATACAGTATATTACAGACCTAAATGGACAATTTAAAAAGGGTTTTGTTCTTTTGGTTAAAACTTTTTTTTTTCATGGTAAAGATGACCTTTGCGTGGAATTGCCCACATTCTAAATATTTTTGGCTTCAAATGTCAGCTTCCTTGTATTTCACCAGTAGTGTAATATTTCTGTCAGTAATGGTCTTTTTCACTCTGATGTCTCTGAAAATGAAAAGCTAGATGATATATTTGTTTATATGATGGGTAAATATTATATTCATAAAGCAACATACCTTCAATTCAAACCTAACTAATGTATTTGTTTATGATTTAGTTATTATTGTCATCATTTCAGAAAATCTCCAACTAAAAAGCTTTGAAAACATCCTCTATTATAGAACAATTTATGTAAATTGTATTTTTTTTCTCTGTATCCCCAGATGTTCACATTGTTTGTACTGAATTATAATTATGCAATAAAAAAAAAACTCTTAGGTCTCTGTCGAGTGACAACGCCACTCACTGTGTTGTTTGCAGCTCCAAGTCTTTCTTGTGAAGATCATTGGAGGCACATGCAGTTCAACAATGCAGCAGGATCTCTGTTTCTCCAATGGATGCATCAGGTGGGTCTTGTTTTATTAGTGCAGTCAAGTTCTTCTTTAAAGGCTTTCTTCCTACATGCCCACTGAATGCCGGAGAGCCTTTGTGCTTCCATTGGACACTCATCTGGATACTCGTGTTTCTGTGTCTTTACAAGCGAAGCATGCTGCTCTGAGGAGTTTGTGAGGAAAGCATAAGCTTTTCCAGCGAGTCAAAAAAAAAAAAAACCTTTCCAAAGGAAGTTTGACCTAAATCCTGTGGGTGGTCATTGGTCTGAGATTGGGCCTGTTCCTACAGGTGTTTGGTTTTCAGCCCTTTACTTTCCCCATGGTCAGCTTTTTTATTTGTTTATTTTTAACCTTTCTAGGAACTAGTCATGGTGGAGGATCTTTTCCAAATCAATCCGCTTGACAGAATCTCTTTCCAAACAGCATCTTGTACAACAATACTCCTAGAGAATACACTGTTGCAAGGCCTATTATAATTTGTCACCATAGATTTGTGGAATGATACGTTCTATTGAACTTCGAATAAGCAGACTACTTCAAGCATCTACTAGAGCAGGTTTGACCTGCAAGGTGTTTTGGTTGATGAGCAGGTTTTCCAGCTTGATGTCGCTGTGGAAGACGCCCCTTTCACAGCATATTAGGCTTGTTTGAGATGTGCCTAACCTCACCTGAAATGTAGGTGAGAGTAGGGATGAAAAAAGTGCAGGCAAGATGGACAGTTCTCTGTTCTCGCAATGGATCAGACACCTACGAGATCAAAGGCGGATACCGCGGGATTCACGCTCGTGCTTTTTTTGCTGATAAACTGGATGTAATTTAAGTCCTGTTGCTTTTATATGAAAATAAATATAATAAACAATACACCCAAAATACTTATTTATTTCCATTCAAAGGATGTGTATCAATCATTTCTATTTTAATTGCAGACATGTTTTTATATATTTTTAGAAATATGATAATCACATAACCCATAGAGAGATTGCACTGTCAGAGACTTTAGAAATATTACTGTGATGTATTGATCTCTTTTTAAAATGTTTGATTTAAAACTCTAATACCATGATTTAACATGTATAAATTATGTGTGAGTATTCCTAGAGTCCATCCTCAGTCCATATTTTCATTAGGATAAGACAGACAATGTCCAGAAGAAGACATTATGTTGAGGTATGTGGTAGTAAACTGACCTGCCTTTCCCTTTAAACTTAAATGGATAATTTCTTTCTCATTTTCTGAGGCGAATTGGTGCTGTTCTCCTCAGTTATTGATGCCACAGTCAGAGAAGTACTGTTATATAATAAATATTGTAATTATAGTTGCAATGACGACCACTTGAATGACACCAAGTTTAGTCTCTCTCACTTATTGATAAAGGGAGTACTAGAATATTATATATATTATGAAGCTTGAAACTTCTTGCCTGATCTCAGCATGGAAACAGTTTCATGGTAACCCTGCATGGCATGACACTAAAATTTATCTCATTTCAACATTTATTGAATGGTTATGCTCTTATTAATCTAAACTTTGACATGTCTTGGACATATGTAATGTAATGTGTTAGTGACTTTAATGCTTTTAATCCTTTCTGTAAATTTAACTCTGGTGACTTTAATAATAATATAAATAAAAAATAAAATTTATGTTTTAGTAAATGTTGAAATAAACATTAATAAATAGCAGTTCATTGTAGTTCATGTTAACTAATGAACCTTACTGTAAAGTGTTACCAAAAATTCTATACAAGGTTGGATCTGAACCCTAAAACTCTTACATGCTAAACAAAGTTTCTACCACCAGTCCACTTGGGAACACAAATTTATTAGGTGGATTTATGTATTAATACAATCAATTTATTATGTGAAAAGTCATACGATTTCTTATCATTGTGATATCAATGAGTCAATATGTTCTAAAAAAAAATGATGTAACATGAGATGTGAAAAAAACGTGTTTCATTTAAATGACTGGGTTGCTGCCCTTAAAAGGACATTTGATGGCTTCATCTACAGAGTTCTACCTGCAGAGCTTCTTTGAGGTTACTCAGCAAAAGTTTTCTGATCTCCGTCTCTGATCAGATGAGACAAGTCGATGTTAGAGTGACGAATGCAGTGCATCTGTCTCTTTGCCAAGAAGCCTGCCATTACACCGTTGAGCCACTGCCGGCTCCATTTGACGCCATATGCAGTCCTAGCAGTCTGCCCTCGCCAGTTTAGTTGGGGCAGAATGAAGGAAAAGAGAAGCCTGGTTCTGGGTAACATCCTGAAGACTTTAGCCAGGTCAGTCTTCATTTCCCGAAGGAAATCCAGGCGGTTGCGGCTCTCCCGACACAAGCTGTTTCCACCAAAGTGAATGATCAGGATGTCTGGAGCTGTTGCTTTGGCCCTGAGAGACCGCAGCACTGGAAGCAAATTCTCCCAGAGTCTGCCTCCTCTGCCCTCCCAAGTAACACTGCAGCGAAGACCAAGGCATAGTATGGGACTGTATATAATACATCCAGTATAGATTGTCACAAATTGTACAGATTGAAAAAAAATTGAAAAAAAAAAAATGTTATAAGATTGAAATCAAATACATTACAGCAGTGTCTTACTACTTCTAACTGTCTGTGTCCTCCCTGGGGTTGCCAAACTAATCCTCACTTCATACTGTATGCTGCTGCCTTTAATTTCTAGTGTCCTTCATGCTGATGTACTTTCTTGGTAGCTCAGTGGTATAACACCTTGACATGACCATACACGCCACAATCTCATGCAACATGACCATACCCGTCAACCCTTTGGCTAAGGTGTAATGAATGATCTGGTCAGGTGAGTTTCCGTTATGCAAAGAGTAGTGATAGTAGCAGTTCATGATTGCATCTGATATCTTAAATGTCATATTACGCAACAAGGCTGTGACCGCAGGATCCGCATAAAACTTCTTTTCACTGAAGTCCGTAATGTGTAACCCACGAAGCAAAGTCATTCTGCTAAGGGCAACATTGGCCGTTCCTGACTTGCAAATCTTCAGTGACACTACAGTATTCTGCATTGTCATGCCTTGAACTTTGTGAGCTGTGCAGGCATAAACTAACTTGATAGGAAACTGTCGATGAACTGCTAATTTCCTTAGATTTTTTTGGATCTCTCGATATAAACCAAGTCGTCTTCTTCACCTTGCACCCTTCTGCGGTGTTTCTTACCCGCGTTTGGATTGTCAGGCTGAAGCCCTAACATTTGTACAGTGTCGATTCCATCTTTTGTTTTAGTGACAATATTTACAATGTTCCCAAAACATCCATTAACAACCCCATCTTCAACGTCCAGATTCCTAGTCACCAGTACACAAATTCCCAGTGCAATTTGTATGGTGTCAAGTAAGTCGTCCTTTTTTTCGATGACAGGCTTCTTTTGTCTCTTCATCCCTCCTGTTCTTGGGTCTTTGATATAAGTGTGAAGAGTGGATTGTTTCGGTATTGTGTCTGTGAACTTCCTTGTTGGTGGCAAATATGTGCAGTGCATTACACAGGCAGTCTTTCTGGTTCTTCACAGCTCGAAGTAACAAAGCTGTCTTCTTTGCTCGTAGTCTGTTCAAAAGCTGGGCAAAAATAAGGTCTTCTTTCTGATGCATGACCTCAGAGAGGATAATCATTTGGAAATGGTCTTTCCAGAAGTCCAAAACATCTTCCTCATACACAGAGTGGTTTGGCTTTACCAGTAGGTGGCAGTTGGTAAAAGTCACCCATGGTGAGGTCAGAGATGCCCCCGAAAAGATTTCTTGCTGCCTTTGATTTGCTGAAATCTCCAGTTTATGTAGGCAAAAAGATCAAAATGATAAGAATCTCCACATCACGTAATCTTGCTCGTAGTTCATCTAGGGCATTTCCAAGTCCTTGATATGGTGGCTTCAGATTCCTTGGAAGTTTTAAAATGGAATGCAGCATTTTACCGGAAATATTGACTGCTGCTGTTCCAGTAAAAGCACTCAAGAACACTGTAGGTACGGAGAGATCCCCTTCCTCCCAGAGTCGAGGCAGTTGTCGCAGAATCTTGGTCACTTCTGTATATATGCACTTAATGACGTGTGATTTACCACAAACAGCATCACCTGAAATGAAGTACAAAAAATATTCTGAATTTTGACCAAATGCACGTTTCTGACACCAAGGGCAGACAGTGTAGAATATGGCTGCCTATGTCTCATTTAGACTTCTGAACAACTTTCTAACAAATTCAATACTCAACTGCGGTGCCTCTACTTGTGGCACGACTCCATGTTCAAGAATCTGATATTCTGGAACATCATCTTGTACATTCTCGTCATCTGAATTGATGTCTTCTCGTTCTGCAATGCACTCCAAATGGTCCATGTCAGGTGCAAAAGCTGTCCAAGCATTTTCAGGTGGTCCTTGCTGTTGCAGCTGATCGAATGCCTTATCCACTTCATCGCTGTGTTTTTCAAAGTTTTCCTTGTGTGTTTGCACTATGGCACAAACAGGCATCAGGAGACCAGGGTGTGTAGGAAGTTTAACAGATGCAGATTTGTAAAACAGCTCATATGTTGGAAATTTAGGAGGTTTTACCTGTGAACTGAAGCGATGTGGCATATAAAGTTTAAGTAATCTACTGTAAAACTTTTCAGGTTGTTTTTCTTCCAAAAACTATGCATATCTAATTTGCAGCCTTACCAACAATTATTTTCTGAAAAAATCCCATACCGTTTTTGGTGTACAGTTTTACCTATCGTTTGCTGACCATACACAATACGGTATTCCAAAGCAAAATCTGCCAGACATATCTTTTCAAATTCCCATGTTTGTGGCCTTACTCTGTATTTATCTATTATCCCTGACATTCAGACATCCTCTGAATCGGGATCTTTGTTTTAGAAGGCACTAAGGGGAAGACTCATCTTCATCACATCATCATCTGTCGGTAAAAATACATTTTAACGCTTACTTGCCTGTGTTTGGTGTAGGCCTGCATTATGTGCTTCATTTCATCTTCCTCATTAACGTTTGTTTCACACACACCCTTGATTAGGTTCTTCAATACATCATTAATTTCATGCTCTGGGTTAGAAATATGACAGTATACATGATGTTGCTAAAAGGGTCAAGAACGAATTGAATGTCCATGTTAGCGTTCCATGCCCTCAAAAAAATCAGGATTGTATCCATTCACCCAAGACTCCTTTGGATCACGCTTCAGCAAAATCAGGTTGGCAGTGGACAATATCTCAACATTGTCTTCGTAGTCTTTCATGGTCAAATTACACTTTGTCAGTAGCTCTGACAAGATGTTAAAGGAGGTTTGGGGATCATTCAACATATCCCACACTGGTTTTAGTTTCATCCTGGCATCGCTCATTGCTTTTTGAACAGCATCTCATCTCGTTGACTTCCTGTCTGGTTGGTTTTGGGCTTTATCCTCTTCTTCAGGACGTTGTGTTCTCAGAATGATCATGGTGCTAGACATCGGTAGTTTAGGGAATCCGAATCTATGTAAAAAATTTCTTTTCTTACATGACTTGGAGTGGTTCCTGCTGTGAAGTTGAACCTCAATTTGGTGAAGCTTAGGATCGGCCACGGAATCAAGCAATTGGCATGAAGTCAAGTCAAGTCAAATTTATTTATATAGCGCTTTTACAATTGGTAATTGTTTCAAAGCAGCTTTACATATTAGAAGCACAGAAAAAAAGGGAAGTGGTTAAAACTGTACAAACAAGCGTGGTAATATGTAACATATACAAGATGGTGCTACATTAAGCCAATGTCGGCTGACTTCCAGGGGTGGAAAAAACCCCCTAGGAGAAAAACCCAGCGTGCTAGCACTGGGAAAAAAGTCCTAGGAGGGAAAAAAACCCTTGGAAGATATATATATGTAAATGGATATGGAGATCAAAATCTGAATTGTACATTTTTATTATAGAGATTAAAAATCGATTATATATAAATATATGTAAGCGGATACGGGGATTAAAAATCTGAATTATAGATGCAGCCAGAATTGGATCTTTAGGCCCATTGTCTCCTGGGCTACGTTGTAGTCAGGTCCAGACGCAGGTTCTCCATCTGATCTGGATACGGCCTGGATCCAGCACCCGGCAAACCTCAGGATAAGCAGAGAGACAGATATTAGCGTAGATGCCATTCTTATTCTGATGTACAGGTATATCTAGTGTTATAGGAAATGTTCTCGGTTCCGGCCGACCTAATTATTGCAGCGTAACAATCCTTTAACGGATTTGAAAAATGTTAATGTATTGATAATGTGTTATGTGTATGCAAGAGCAAAGAGATGTGTTTTTAGTCTAGATTTAAACTGACAGAGTGTGTCTGCTTCCCGAACAATGCTAGGAAGATTGTTCCAGAGTTTAGGTGCTAAATAGGAAAAGGATCTGCCACCTTCAGTTGATTTTGATATTCTGGGTATTATCAACTGGCCTAAATTCTGAGATCGCAATAAACGTGAAGGACTATAATGCATTAAGAGCTCACTTAGGTACTGGGGAGCTAAACCATTTAGAGCTTTATAAGTAAGTAGCAAGATTTTAAAATCTATACGATGTTTAATAGGGAGCCAATGTAATGTTGACAGAACTGGGCTAATATGGTCATACTTTCTGGTTCTAGTAAGAACTCTAGCTGCCGCATTTTGGACCAACTGTAGTTTGTTTAAAAGCCGAGCAGAACAACCACCCAGTAGAGCGTTACAGTAATCTAGTCTTGAGGTCATGAATGCATGAACCAACTGTTCCGCATTTGTCATTGAGAGCATATGTCGTAATTTAGATATATTTTTTAGATGGAAGAAGGCGGTTTTACAGATACTTGAAACATGACTTTCAAATGAAAGATTGGTATCAAAGAGCACACCCAGGTTCCTAACTGAGGACGAAGGTTTAATGGAGCACCATCAAGTGTTAGAGAGTATTCAAGGTTTTTTGTGAGGAAGTTTTTGGTCCAAAGATTAGGATATCAGTTTTTTCTGAATTTAATAATAAGAAATATCTTGTCATCCAGTTTTTAATGTCAGCTATGCATTCTGTTAGTTTTGTGAATTTGTAGGTTTCGTCAGGGCGCGAGAAAATATAGAGCTGAGTATCGTCAGCGTAGCAGTGAAAACTAACACCATGCTTCCTAATTATCTCTCCTAAGGGCAGCATGTACAGAGTGAAAAGCAACGGTCCTAATACTGAGCCTTGTGGTACCCCATATTTAACCTGTAATCGATACGACATCTCTTCATTAACTACCACAGACTGATAACGGTCAGATAAGTATGATTTGAACCATGCCAAAGCAATTCCACTAATGCCAATATAGTTTTCAAGTCTTTTTAAAAGAATGTTATGATCGATAGTGTCAAAAGCAGCACTGAGATCTAATAACACTAATAGAGAAATACAGGTTTGATAATAGCCTGCTTAAAGCTTTTTGGCACGTGTCCTAGTGTTAAAGATGAATTAATTATATCAAGAAGTGGACCTACGACCTCTGGAAGCATTTCTTTCAGTAGTTTAGTCGGCATAGGGTCTAACATACATGTCGTTGATTTTGATGATTTGATAAGTTTAGATAATTCTTCCTCTCCTATAGCGGCGAATGATTCTAGTTTTACCTCAGGGACACTACAGTGCACTGTCTGAAGCGAAACTGTAGACGGTTGCATGTTTATAATTTTCTCTCTAATATTATCAATCTTGCAAGTAAAGAAGTTCATAAAGTCATTACTGCTGTGCTCTATGGCAGTTGAATCTCTGTTTCTAGTTAATTTCGCCACTGTGTCAAATAAATACCTAGGATTATGTTTGTTTTCTATTAAGAGATTTGAAAAATAAGTAGATCTAGCATTTCTTATGGCTGTTCTGTACTCAATCATTTTTTCTTTCCACGAAAGGCGAAAAACTTCTGTTTTCTTCCAACTACATTCAGCTTTTCTAACAGCTCGTTTTAGAGCCCGAGTGTGCTCATCATACCACGGCGTTGGATTAGTTTCCTTAATCTTCTTTAGACGTAAAGGAGCGACTACATCTAATGTGCTGGAAAAGAGAGAGCCAATAGTTTCTGTTGCAGCATCGAGTTCTTCTAAGTTGTCAGGTATACTAAGGCGATGAAACTGCTCGGGGAGATTATTTATAAAGCAATCTTTAGTGGCAGACGTGATTGTTCTACAATATTTATGGCTGGGTGGTGGTTTTGTAGCCTTGGCTAATTGTATTATACACGAGACTAAATAATGATCTGATATATCATCGCTCTGCTGTAGAATTTCAACAGCATCAATATCAATTCCATGCGACAGTATTAGATCTAGGGTATGATTACGACAATGAGTGGGTCCTGACACGTGTTGTCTAACTCCAGTAGAGTTTAAAATATCTGCAAATGCCAATCCAAATGCGTCTTTATTATTATCTACATGGATATTAAAATCACCAACAACAAGGACTTTATCCGCAGCCAGTACTAACTCTGATAGAAACTCAGCAAATTCTTTGATAAAGTCAGTATGGTGCCCTGTTGGCCTGTATACAGTAGCCAGCACAAATGTCAACTTACATAATGTTACATAAAGCACCATCACTTCAAAGGAATTATATTTGAAATTCTTTTGAATGATTCTGAATATATTACTATAAATTACAGCAACACCTCCCCCTTTGCCTTTCTGTCGAGGATTGTGTCGATAATCATAACCTTGAGGACTAGATTCATTTAAAGTAATGTAATCGCCTGGTTTTAGCCAGGTTTCTGTCAAACACAGCAAGTCTAGTTTATTGTCTGTGATAATTTCATTTACAATAAGTGCTTTTGAAGAAATAGATCTAATATTCAGTAACCCAAGCTTTATCATTTGTTTATCTGATTTATCTGTGATTTTCATTTTTTCAACATCAATGAAATTTTTACCCTTAAAAGGTTTCGGAAGTTTTTTGTATTTACTAGTTCGAGGTACAGACACAGTCTCTATGTGATAATATCTAGGTGAAAGTGTTTCTATGTGCTGTGAATTATCTGAGTTCTGTGACGTGAGGCGGCTAGCAGACGGTCGGTTTAGCCAGTTTGTCTGCGTCCTGATCTGGGCCCTGGTTTGTCATGTTTCATGATATGTAGCAGTCAATAAAGTCGCACACGATCTTATCATCATCATTTTCAAACTCAGGTGCATCCTTTACCTAAACAAGTAGATGAATATGTGAGCTTCCACTAGCTTGAAAATCAACTCTGTAAAAGTAATCCTCCACTTTACCAATGGGTTGGGCAGGCGACAAAAGCAGATGAGTCATTAGGGCATCTACTGGTTTCTCAAACATGCACATGACAGTGACAGGATTGCCTCGGAGGATTTCACATTTCATCATCCAGTCAAGCTTTGAAAAGTTCATCTGTTCACCTTGCTGGTCCTTGATTGTTGTTATTACTTTGGACCATTGCATTTCGGCTGCACTGAATGTACAAAAAAAACCAAAAAAAACGTAGGGGTTCCTAAATGTCTAATCATATCCTGTAGATCTCAACGTTTTTTCCCAATAAGATGGAGAGCCTCTTAGTGGTTGCATGAAACGTGTGGCATCCCTGTTGTGTCCCAATCTTTCAATCTCACTTATCCTGAAGTAGCTTGTTGGAAATTCTTATCCTGCTCAGCAACATTGAATTCTTGTTGCTTCTCTGTGTCATCAGCTTCCTCATCTAGGTGATTTTCAGATATTGCAGTTTCTCTTATGGATGTCTCTGTTTTCGGAATGCATTGCTTTCAACTTTGATAAAGCTGCAAGAACATTGTGCATATTCACGGTACGGAAGTGCTGGTATCCTTTAAACTTAACGTATTTAACTGTAACTCTTCCGGAACTACACAAGAACATGAGGAGGCACCATCACAAGCATGAACATACAGAGTCAGGCATCAACATTCTATTACAGACTTGATCAGCAAACAGGGCTCTGTGATAGACTGTGCAGACATGTGTAGGGCCTTTCTGAATTTTACACCGGAATGCATGTATGGCAGTTTCCATCACTTTGTTAAACAAAGGCTGGGGTGTTTCCTGGTTGTAACGGATGTGTGGTTTATTTTTATTTTTGATCCATTGCAACCAAAGAAGAACATGATATTTAGCATCACCGACACATTTCTGTGTCTTGCACAGGGTACATCGCAGTATGTAATGTGCTCTGAACTCTGGGTCACCTGCATATCTCCTCACCATGTACTCCTTCGATTTTCTCTGGAATAGAGTTTCTGTGCTATATCTCCTAACCATGTATGGTTTCATTTTATTCTGAAAGCCAGTATCTGTGTTGTACCTCCTAACCATGTACTCTTTCTTCTTTGACTGAACAACCTCATCTATTTTGCACCATCTAGTCTCTTTGTTTCTGAAGTGATGATCCTGATTGTACTTTTTTTTTTGTCTGCAATTGCAAACAGCTGACATACCTCTTTCTCTCATAATCCCTTTTTTGTGTTTTCTGATGGCATAAGATGCAGTTGTGTAAGTAGGTTCTCCACCTTGTTTTGAAATTCTAAGTGTTTTATGCATTTACTTTCATCTCATAATTATTTTAACTATCATATCCTGGTTTTTAGCTCCTGAGCCAACAAGATTTACTGTGGCTTGAACATGTAATCCTGGTTCTGGTAGAGCTAAAAGCATTTGTGATTCCTGTTCACAAACTGATGGTGAAGGCAGTTGGCCAGCCTGTTGCTCTGTTTCAAATGACACAGGCATGAATTCATTGCTGGCCTCAGGAGAAAAATACCAGAAGATCTTAAGAATTCTGTCATGTCACTCAGGTGGCTGAAAGTTAACATAACAGCAGTTCCACCATGAGTAGGCAAGCCTTCGGCAGTCCTCGAGTGTGAATCAAAGAATCCGTACCTTCCAGATCTGACTCTGGAGCAACAATGAGCAGTGCATGGCTGACATCTGTTGAGAGACACTGCAGTCTTTTAGTGAGAGGAATCCACCACCCTTCCATGCCAGGGGTCCCTTAGGCTCTTAGGTATGTTTGACTAAATGTTGAAACACTTCCTTCACTGTCAGATGATCCTGATTAAATCTTTCTTCAGCGATAAGCTGCATTTTAATGCTGACATACAAAGCTAAAACTCTATCAAGGTCAAGCATCTTGAACTTAATCCCTTCACTGTGGTAGGCCTAGAATGTAAGCCCTACACATGTACACTGATGATTTCTTGAGAATTCATCATACCTTACATCATTCTGACAATGAGATGCCTGCACAGACCAAGCTCTGGGTGCACTATCACCACCTTCTGCATACATTCTACCCAAAAACTGAGCTACAACAGCACTGGTGCTTGCCTGTTCAACCTGTAAATAATCATTCATGTAATCAGACTGCTGGTCAAAATAGTGTTATAGAATCTTTGTTAAATTGCACTCTCTATAGTGTTTGGGACAAAGGCATTTTTTGCTAACAGTTTTAAGATAAGAATTTGTGAGTGGGGAAAAAAGAAAAAAGGCACAAAAGACAAGCACATATCACTGATCAATATTATCAATAATCAGGTTCTTTTGATGGCAGTGAGCCTGGGTCCCCTCTGCCAGAACCTGCTGCTGCTTCCCCTTCCCCTGCTGGCCCCTCAACATCTGCTGTAACCACAGGTGTGTACAGGCAATAATGACCATGTTAACACGCATATTATATTTACAGTAAGCACTCATAGCCTCACACAACACTGGCGGTTTGTGAATGAGTATAGTGTTATCATTTGATACAGTGTCACCGAGAAGAAGAGCTCAGAGAAGGCCTAGGGATCAGATTCATCAGATGTGAAGCACTACGGAGCCATCCTGTAGCTCCAGCGCTGCCTCAGACGAAAGAATTTGTCAAATTTCAAATACGCAAATTAATTTATGATAGCAGCACAGTTGTGCTTAATTTGGAACAAGTGGAGCCTACAGCGTACTTTTGAAAAAGAGGCAGCAATCTCAGCAGGGAATGAACCAGACTTTCTCTCCTGTCTTTTCTCCTTCAAACCTCACTCTTCCAAGCAAGATCCTTTTTATTCCTGCATGTAAATAATTGTAAATGTTCTTTGTATATAGTTTTTATATTTTGTACAAATGTTCTATACAATGACCAAAGGTTTTGGTGTGTTACTTTGTGCACAACATAATAAATCATAATTTATGTTTAATACTTAAAAATATGGCAAACATTTGTACATTCATTCTAATTATATTCTATTGCAAATACACTCACAATAGTATAGTACAAAGTAGTTATTTGTGATTGGACCAGTGTTGTGTATTGAGAATGCAGCAACGAGACAGAATTCCTTTTGGAGGCTGGCTCCATTTATCATTTGAAAACAATAAAACTATAAATCTAAACTTGAACAAAAAAAATAATTGAACAATGAAAGATTTACAAGAGAGTTAAGGATGAGAAAAGATTATTTACAATATACAAAAGGATGGGAATATTTACACAAGCTAAACATGAACATAAACAGCACAGAATATAATAAATATATATAATATAATAAACAAAAATTACTCAGTCGGTTGCCATGGGACTGCTCCCTCTGCTGAAAAGTTAGCCATGAAGCTGTCCCTAACCTGGATGGCCTCTCTGGCAGAATTATTGACTGCAACCTAACCTAGACTCTGCAGCGAGTCCTCTGCACCCTGCACTGCCCCTCTCACAGCAGGTGCCTCTGCAGATCTCCTCTTAGTTGTGGAGGACACTCGTCGCCTTCACACTTCTCTCCACAACATCAGGCTGAACCTTAATGAGGCGGCGATACATCCTCCACTGTGAGGACAGGATCCCAAAGGCATTCTCCACCACCAGTGGGGCTCTGGAGAGACGGTAAGTAAAGACCCATCTCTCTCGGGGAAGGGTGTGCCCAGGGAACGGCCTCATCAGCCACAAAGACATGGGGCCCTCTGTGGTCAGCTCCTGAGAGAGGATGGTCAGGTAGCAGATAGAGGGTGCCACCACAGAGTGCCTGGCCAAAGGCTGAGTTGGCAGTTCCTCCATCGCTCGTCCGCCATATCCCCCGACATCAATCACCCGAAAGCAATACCTTGCATCCACAACAGCAAGGAGAACTAAGGAAAAAGTTCCCTTGTAGTTGTGGAACTGGGATACAGTGTTGGGTGCTTTTATCAGGACATGCTTGGCGTCCAGTGCTCCCCAGCAGGGCAGGAAGTTCCACCTCTCCTTAAAACCCTCTGCAATGGACCTCCATTCGTCTGTGGAGGGCACAGCCATGAACTCCGCCACTAAGCAGTCCCAGATTGCAGTCACCACGTCTGGGACAACCTTGCAGGCTGTGGAGACACCAACTGCTGGCGATGATCCGGAAGGAGTCTCCAGTGGCAAGATATCTGAAAGAGAGAGAGAAAAAAATAAAATAAACATTGTTATAAAAGCAAATTGCAATTCCATATTAGCAAATATGAATTTATAATACTGGTGTTTGACTGTTGTAGACTAAAGTTAATTGCCATTTGAACTGTGTGTTCAGAAGAGTGAGAAGACTCACATACCCCCTTTCCACCAGCACGAACCGGGTGCTAGTTCAGAGCTAGTGCTAGTGCCAGTTCGGAGTTGGTTCAACTGACAAGCCTTCTAAGAACCGGTTTGCCTTTCCACGGGCTCGAGAGCAGCACAGAGCCAGGTCTTACGTCACTGTATACGTCTCATATTTCACAGCATATTTGATATGCATCGGCTTCTCGCATAGCGATTGGCGCATGACATCAAAGCTCCGCGAAAACGATCCAAAAGCACAAGGAGTCGTATGCTCTACAAACACTCCCGTGGACCCGCCGAATCGGTCCGCGCTGCTCCGATGCATCTCGAACAAGCCTTCTATCAACAATCGTAGATGTTACACTACTATTGACGCTCATGGCTTTAGGAACCTACATTGGCATCCAAACATGGCTCGCCGTAATTTGTATATAGACGGAGATTATGATCGAGCTGCTATTAGCTCGATTAGCTGCTATTTAAAAAATGGCGGTCACAAGTTTCTTGTTGGTCACGGTAACCCAGCCCCTGACACAAGCAGTTCTTACTTCTAGCCCAGCAACGTTTTGGTGCTACATACGAACCACTTTTCCTGGTTTGGAGCTGGTGCTTTGTGTGTCGAAAGACAAAGAACTGATTTGAAACTAGGCTCTGTCTCCGAACCAGCACTCAAACTGCCTTGGTGGAAAAGGGGTATCAGTCATTTACTTGTAATCACACAGAATATTAAATAATTTACTGACCGGAGACAGATGGACAGGCGCTCTGCAGGTGGAGGGAAGGGAGGGAAATCCTCCCACTGACACAGGACAACAGGTCATCAAACTGGGCTGGCTCAGTCGGAAGTACTGCTGATAGCGGCCGTCATCCAAGCGTAGCTCCTGGAGGAGTTTGTGAAACTCACCAAGCTGTGTTATGGACCCAGACACAGCACCGAATCTACGCCGTTTTCAGCCTTCCACAACACAATCCCTGTCAGCCATATTGTAACATGACAGGAGGTGCAAATTTACGTCTGTTGTGAAGTAAATTTCACGCTCGAATTAAGCAAGTAAACTCAAAATGTTCATGCGCCCAGAAGAGAGAATTACGTATATGCATGGTTTTGCAAAAAAAATAAGTCCCTGAAATAAGGCATCAAAACACATACTAAACATTTTGTTTCACATGACTTTTGGGAACTATATTTTAGTCTATAAAGTTTTTGCTTCACAATGATGTAGAAATAATCCTGCCTACTCAGAAATGTATAATCAATACATTTTTATATGTATTGAGTCTTCATCAATAATGCTGTTATTCACACCTGAGGAGATTATGCGGCTCATTAGGGGCAGGGGCTTAATGAGCCATTCAGTGAGGAATGTGACTCTGTGAATTATGAAAGAATGCAATGACAAAAGTAATTTATAATTTTTTGTTATATGTAAACATCACACACCTGGCATTTGGTGTTATGCACTGGAAAAAAAAAAAAAAAAACACTTTCCTGCTTCCAGTGAGTGATCTCAGTATCATATGCATGCAGTCCAATGTGGGCCAATATCTGGTCACTCTGATTCTCAAATCTGCGAGATGAAAGAAAATCTGAATTTTCATTATTCGTTGTGAACAAAATATGGCATTTTTTCACAGTAAACACTTCACAATCTGTTCAAAACAGGCCAAAGAAATCATGTAAATATTCATATGACCTCTATGACATTTTATGTATTATATATGTAGTTTTTACTCATCTCAGTTTAGCAATATAGTTTGAGAATAGCCAATATGGCATTGTTTTGGCTAAAGCCTCTATATTTATTATTATTTAGGATGGTGTATATTTTTCTCTTTGTATTGATTTGGTCTATTCTCTTCTCCTGAGAGTAAGCTCCGTCCCTGAACACCTGCGACCTATTCATGACGCTCCGGGTTGGATGTAAGATGGGAGAGTGTAGACGTGCAGACTGTTGTGTGTCGATCTTGTGCTGCTTCCATCGGACTCTGGCTGCCACAATCATTCTTTAGCTCAATGCGAGCATGGCGCACACTTGAGGGGAAGCTCTTGCTGTCCATGAGCTCCATGTGCATCCAGCTGTCGCTGATAAGCTGTATATTGTGTTTTATTTTCCTTGTATTTCTTTTCATGTCTTGTTGATCTGTGTTTGTATTTGTATAATGGTATTTGTGTCAGTGAATTGATTCTTCTGTTTCATCAGTTGCCTGCGACACGTGTGTGCAGTGGTATTAATAAACATTTAAATAGCCTTTTTGACTTGCGTGTCCTTTTTATGTTACTTGCCCCCTTCCCTAACAAGCACTTTGAAAGTGGGGTTCGTAACAGCATGTCTACTAATGTAAGTTATGTATAAATTCATATTTAAATGGTCTTTTTGCAGTTTAATATTCAGACCCTATATCATGATAAGAACGGCTTGGTCAAGTTGATCCTGCATCGAAATGAAATTGAATTCTTTTCAAACTGATTACATAAACAGAATATTAGTTTACGTTATGACTTTCATTATTTAAAACCTCACATTTCAACGTTTCTTTAGATATGTCTCTCATGTTTGTGATTAATATTCACTAAGTTACAGTTCATTTTCTGAGGACTACCAGATTGGACTTCATTGCAAAAGAGACGGCAGATCACACATCATGTTAGTTTTCTTTATTTTGCAAAAAGCACATCATTTTGTTTTTACTCTGAGTGTACACAAATAAAAGACCTTATGTCTGTATGACAAATGACGGAGTATTTTATGTTGATTTTTCTGCTATGTGAAAAAAACCCCAGCAAAATGTACCGGCGTGTTTCCCAACCCAAGTGAATCACCTTACATCTCTACAAACAGCTGTGAGGAAGAAGATAAATATTTGCCATATTAGCCATTTATTTTTCATTGGAAAAAAAAAAAGAATAGCAAGAGCTTAAGAGGGCATGTCAGGGGCATGAAACCCCATCAATCCCTTCTGGAGACTTTGTTTTAAGCATTAAAGTGTGAAAAACCTGCGTTCACAGACACTGGCACAAGTTTTCAAACTATGGGCTAGTGTCGTTTGAAGATTGCCCAGTTAATGTTCATGTCGAAGTTGTTGATGAAAGCATCCTGAAAGCAGTAGTGGTTTACTCTGGAGGTGATTTCTACCATAACACCAAGGAACTACGTAGAAGACCAGTGTGTGCAGGTGCACAACAGTCAACATCAGAGCTCCTTGTAACCAAATTACCCCAGGGCTTATATTTGGAGTCAATGCAAAAAAAAAAAAAAAACACCAATGGTCATTGACTCAGGTTGCAGGGATGATGCTCCGTCTAAAGAAGTCCTAAAGAACATTGCATGGAGTTAAATAAAACAAATCTGACATTCTGATGAGCTTTTTTTTTTTAAAATGAGTTTGTTTTTTTAAATGATTGACCAACAGCATGGCACAGACAATGATGTGCTGCATATGGTATGCTCTGGTCAAGGAAGACACTCTATGCTCTACAAAAGGTGTAAGGAGGACACCACAAAGAGTATAATTCAAAAAGAGAGAGCAGAAAGTCCACCATGTGTATGAGAATTTTGTAAGAAATCCATCCAAGGGTGTATCACCTTTACCTGTGGCAATCATGTGACCACACAACATCAACAATGACCTACTTCCTGCAGGCTTTTCAGACGGATCTTGTAAGGATGTATGGAAATGGGGCAAATAAAAGGCCAGCTTTGATCACATGTGATGCCTCCTTTGTGCTCATGCAGTCCATTTCCATTACATTCTGCAGAACAGGGGCCTCATGTATGAACGTTATAAATATGTGCGCACCATATGGGAGCTCTAAACTGTGCGTACACACTCATTTACTGGAGTGAGCGAAATAATGATGTAAACAAAATGACTTAAACTCTGTTTTACACATTTAGATTAAACATGCTGCTATCATTATGGAGTTAAGCACTGAAATTTCATGAAATCATACAGGTGTGCTGCTGGTGTTGTGTACAGACAGTAGCTTAATGATATCCCATTTCATGCTCTTCCCAATATTATGAAAAATACCATTGTATTTGAAGGATGGATTTTGAAGGAAACGGTAAAGATGCGTGTCATGGCGGGGTTGCAGTATTCAAGCTCACGATGAAGGAGATAATCCAAACAAGGAACAGGGGAAATAACCAGAAAAACCATGTAACATTAAACAAAGCTTGACAAAAACAAACAAACTTACATTCATAGAAAACAGGAGCTAATGAGACTAATTAACAAGACACACCTGAACTAAGGACAGTAATCAAATCAAATCACGTGTGTCAATTACAAGGCCCACCATGACTTATGCAATTACGCCGGTCAGAGACCTTATTTCTTGTTTTGATAAAGATGAAAAAGCCCGCTGTGATAAATTAAAACCTCATTATTTTGATTAATACAGTTACTAATACACATTTTTTAAATAAATGAAAAAAAATCCACACAAAAAAAAAAAAACTCAAACTCTATATCTATAAATCTATAAACTCAAACGTGACAATAAGCATACTTTTCTCTCAGTAAAACATTGATAGGCTACTCATAAACACGTTTCGCTAAACGTGTGTTGTTTTAATGAGGGGATTTTAAGGGTTCACGTCGGGGAAAAATAAATTAAGTGTGTAAGGACTGCCATCTTGGCTTATTTATGACCGTTTTGATGTAAAGTAAATGGAGTCGACCACCCCTACATTTGAACTTCCCATTCTTCATAGATTTTTAAGTCGCATCATGAAGATTTCCAAGGATCTTTGCAAGAAAGTACATATTTTATGAGTATAATTGCTTTATATATAGTTTAACATAGTAATTAAAACGTATTATAATAATGTTGAGTTTTTAATTGCTTTCTTGTAGAATTCCACAACACCACAAGCTTGCAATGCACATATTCGGGCTCCTTGTGTGTTGTATTATGCTGAAAGAGATGGATGAGGTTTTTTCTAGTTCAGCAATCCTCTTTTGCAGTCTCTGCAATGGAGCAAACGGAGAAATGCACTACAACTATTTACAGCTGCTTTTGCAGCAAAGGGGGCATTCATTTTCCCAAGTACTCCTTGCTGCAGACTGTAGTGCGGTGACGTCACGTATGCCTTACCGCTCATGCGCATAAGTTTTACACAATATATAAATATATAATATACATACATACACACACATATATAAATAATATATACACACAAATTATATAATATATATATATATATATATATATATATATATATATATATCATTTATATATAATAAATATTATTTGAATTACGGAGTATACTCTGTAATGTGTCTGTAGTATTTGATTTAAAACGTTATTTCCACATTCTGTTGCACTTCACTGTGTATATTGCAATATTACTGTAAACATTAATGGCACCTTATATACTTATTTTAATAGTTCCTCTGTCATGGTTGTTTATTTTTGTGTACTATATTTTTGGACAGTTTCTGTCGATTTGACAATACTGCATGTAAAACATTTATGCTAATGAAGTAGTTTGAAGTTAAACTGACTACATAAAGTATATTTTCAGTCTCTGTATCCCATATGCATACCAACTAAACCAAAAAAATAATCAAGAAGGTTGTGGTGCATGCTTCTACCGACTAATTACCCTTTGAAGTAAATTAGATCAAGTTGTACTGTATGTAAAATGTTTGCAACTTAACTGTGAACATAGCTTTTTAGTAATAAAAATGTAGCTTTTTAAAATAAATACTAATATCCATTACACATATCAGTCTAAACAAGTGGATCCTGGTCCTGGGGATGTCATTAAGAACAAACTGTCTTCATGAGCTCTTTATATTTTAAACATTTGAAGGTCAGACGCTGAAAGAAAGGAACTCCGGAAAAAGAGAAGAGTAGAGAGAGCAGGTATGGGTTTCACTTTATTTCTTGAACAGCACAAATAACACTGTTCCACTGTTTTGAAAATAATTCTACTCTTATTTTTACTTTCCAATTTAGAGGTGATAAAAAACCCCTGCCTGTTGATTACTTGACCAAGGTAAGTACAGTATAAACTCCTATCAATCTATCAGTTTCCTTTTTTAGTATATCTTATGTAAAGTTACATTTTTGGACTAACTGTTTTGGACAAATGCCACCTGAGATCCTGTGGCAGATCCTGATGGGAGTCATCATAGATGATAGCGATGTGGCTTACTTGAGGCTTTCGCTGACATGTCAGATTTTCAGGGACATTGTCAGCAATCCCAAATTCAGAGAACAGGCACACTTTATATGGCTGGACAGTAAGTCTGTCTATAATGTCTGTCTGTCTGCTTTTAAAACTATTTAAAACTTTCAGGCTAGGCTTTCTCAATTGTCTTGACAATTTTTTTTTATGTTGTTCATAAAGTGTCTTTACAGACAAATCCAATAACACTCAAGCATATCTTGTCTAACATCTTCCTATAATGCATTTAAAAATACTTTAAACATTGTTTAAAGTTGACCCTGTACTATGTTAATGCCTCTCTTTAAAATTATTCAATATTGTTTGTTCTGTATTTTATCTAAATTAGGTGTTGTGAACTGGAGTGCATTTTCCAGACAATATAGGCAAGAGTTCCGGGTGCCCTACTCGCTGACTCTGTGCTTGCACTGCACTGAAGTATACAAGGACTGCCCACCTGGGTATGTTGGTATCTCTTCATTTCTAGTTTGGCCAAATATTTCTTTCCCACACTGTGGTATGGAGTGATGCTAGGTTGGTTTAATGCATCACTACAGCATTTGTGTCCAGTTCTTTCAAAGTTGAAATGGTCTTTAGGGGATCTCAGGACGTCATGGAACAAGCCCTGTGTACCAGTAAGGTCTACAACAATGTTAGACAGTCAAAAAAAAACAGGTAAACTGTTGTCCTTAAAATGTGAACAGATAAGAGATGTACTTTAAATTCTCAGAACTTCTCTCAAGATAACTGTACACAAGGCATAATGGAGAAAATACAATGGGACCTGAAGAAAATCAGCTTCCAAAGGAGGCGGCTCAAAAGACTGAATGACTTCATGACAATTCACCAAAAGATGCATGATGCACTGCTCCTTGAATATGCAGATGTTGAAAGATGCAGGAAGAACAAACAGCATCTCTCTTTAAGTCATTTTAAGTGGAAATGGAGGTCTAGAAGGAAAGCCGGAAGCGTAAAGGAGTGTATGTTTCACCATTAGAAATGGACCTGTCATTTACAAAAATTATTAAAAGAATCTTTAATGATGCTGACATTTGACTATTCTACATCTTAATTTTGTCTTCAATCATTTTATATTATAAAAATAAAAAGTAAGTAACTGTAACTTATATCTGTTGAGGCTATTATTGTCTGACCATGTATTATTGTGTTTGTAGTCATGCTTTGTTAAAATAGTTTTCACCCAAAGTCTTTTCTCCACTCACCAACAGACTCGAACTTCGGGTTACACATACCATAACCATTAGGCCACAACTGCCCCATATAACGCACCTTTTCTTACTCTTTTACTGATAGGCGTATATGTTACGAAATACAGCCTATTCAATATCTATATCTATGCTTAAAATTTCATCAACATATTTATAAGGAAACCTAGAGTAACCCATTAATAATTTAAATTTCCCATATTAGTAGTTTCAGTTGTTCCTACATTTTTTCCCCAAAATGTTGAATACATTTTAGAAAAGTTATTAATCATGATTTGTTTGTTTGTATTCAGATTTCACACACAAAATCGTGCTTATGCATGCTTAGTGAGACCCAATGTTCATGTGTAGTGTTAAGTGAAAAGAAAAGAAAGAAAATAACTCTTATTTGATTCTTTGAAACTATTTGAGAGTGTGGGAAAGAGAAGGAAGCGAAGAGAGTTGACTTTCCTCCGGTAAGAATGTTTCCTACACTTCTGTCTAATCAGCTACTGACCTGACTTTACTTTCCTGCCGAGCCCACTTACACCACTGTTTCTTGGCGTTTTTCTGGGACACACAACAATTCTTAACCTCTTCCACTCTGCCGAAACGACGTCATAATATTTTCACTTATTTTGTTTTAAGATTTCTGCAGATACTACCAACCCATATATGGTACCATTTGAAAACTTAGAATCTAATCTTTACAAAGAATATAATGACTTCTGTGTTTATGTTACACAAATTAGTAAGATAAAGCTTAAATATACAATCATGCCAAAAACGCCCCTCCCCTTGACTACGATGAGGAAATATAAATATGAATATGAATTTTTCGCATATTTCATAAAACAGACATGTCATATATCAGAAGAAACTCCTCATTCTCAGGAATTCGGCTATATAGTTTATTTTATTGTTTTCACAACATCATTTGAACGATCTTCAAAAGAATCGCGCAATAAATTTGATAAATGTGGAAAAAACAAACACAAACGTCACATTTCTACCCCTTTCAATGCTTCTCTAAGATAAAATCAGCCACAAACTCTATATCATCTTTTACCTTATGAAGTTTTCTTTCAAATGAGCCTACTTTCACTTTTCTGTGAGCTTATATTGGTAAATAATCCACTGTTATGTCGCGGTTGTCCGAAACACAAAATGGAGACGAATGAAGAAACACGCGATCTTCACACCATCATCCAAACGGTCTGGCTTCCTTCAGTGATGACGATGATATAAATATCAGGCACGTGTATAAAGCGGAGGATCCTATTTGTCCAGGGACATGTCAATCAAGCTTCTAGTCCAATCAGATGGCGAGATATTCAACAAATCATTGAGGCAGACAGGCGGGATCACACAGCAGCTTTACACACACACACGCGCTTCAGTTTCACGTGGTGGGCGTGTGATCGCTTCGCGAGTGATGAGAGGAGCTGTTTGATGGAAGATTTGCATGTGTTTTCATAGTTTGTGTATTGTTTTGACTTCTAAAATGGCATATGGAGAGGGAAAAGCACCAATGGCACCGATAGAAACGTTTTTGAAGTACTTGAACGTGATGAGGCATTGACCAGTGACGCCGTGTTATGATTCGGCGAAAATGACAGCTCGCTTTTCTCGAGGGAGACGAGAGGACCCTGCGCTTGACTGGTAAGCTCATATATTCCTGCATTTACAATGCTAATGCTTATTTAATGATAAAATTATTATTTTGAAATGGGAAAGCACAGCAACTAAGCCAATAAACCGTTACATTTGACAAAACATTTGACGAAACTGCGTATAAGTATGCATACTCATACATATTAGTATACAAGTATGCAGACTTAAATAAAATCGTCATTTGAGTAAATCTACATTTTGAAATCGTAAAATGCATATTATTATATTGTAAACAACTAACTAACAACTTTTATTTTTTGTTTCAGATGCTGCATGAGATCCTGGACCACCGGCAGGGATGGTCCTCAGCTTCACATCTTCAAGACAGGCCAGAGGAAGGTGATGCTCTCAACACAAGGGACAAAATATTATAGTGATGCACAGAATGATAAAAATGTGGAGGATTTAGATCATGTTTTACATTGTTAAAGACCACATACATTTTATTTTATATGTTATACTGTCTTGTGTCACCTGAAAGGAGAATAAAAAGTGTAAAACGCTAAACAAAATCTCATTCTTTTATGCTTTTTAGCATAGTACTTGTTTTGCATCTCAGAGACAAAGATGAAAATGAAGAAAATCAATAAATAATAAAATAAAGTGCTATACCATATAATAAAAATAGGATTTTTGGGGTAATGCAGTCTGAAAAACCTGTTTTTGCAAAGGACAATCCAAAGAACACTTGCATACGCTAAAATATCATTTTGCCTCCCTTCAGTTACATTTCAATAACTTCTGTTTAGAAGATGATAGATTCAAAATATTTTTTTCTAGTACAAGCTGTCACCTAGTGGAATCAAACAAAACAATCAGCAGGTCCCTAGAGCAAACAGAACCTGATTTACAGATTTTCAAAAATAGGATTTTAAACAAAAAAAACAAAAATCGCCTATTTTTTAAGTGCTTATTACAGTATTTTAAATGCATACAATGTAATTTCTGAAGTATTACAGTCTGATTTTGTTATTTTGAGGGGTTTTCTTTACAATGACACCAATATTTTACATTTCTCTCACTGCATGTGTGAAGGGTGAACATTTAAACTTTGGTATGTCAAATTCAGGCGGAAATCTAAAAAATGCCTCAGAGTGGAAGAGGTTTTAACTTTAAATCTGACTTTAGTATAATTTGATTACAGTGAGTCTTATATTTGTCAAACCACTGTTCTAAAAGTCTGCTCAGCAAATGATGAGCAGCTCCTTTAAATTTAGTTTGTAAACAACATGTGAAATCTTTAGAAGAGATGCACCAAAATTTCAACCGCTGAAAATTATCGGCCGAAAATGGCATTTTCAGTATTTGAATTTAAGTAACATGTCTAATAATGAATGATACAATTATACAAAAAAAATAAAATAAGTCATTTATGGTTTCGGTTTTAAGCCAATCGTATAAATTTTGCGGTATCTTGCGGTTATTGAGTGGTCATACTGGGCAGGAAAAAAACATCCTGATGGGTTACTAGGGCAGCTGTTCAAAGATATTTTGCATGCATATCCATTGTAAAGCACACATCCCACCCCCCTTCCATTTTACTAGTGATGTTAAAAAGTTTTTTTTTCTATAATATACAATTGTGGCTTTATACATGATGACATTTCAACTCTCATCTATTGATTATAATTTTGTCTTGTCTTTGCTGAAAAAGACTCATGGATGTATAGATCTGTAAACTTTGCCAATATGCTACATCAAACAAAGAAAAAGCAATGTAAATCCAGTAGCAAGTTGGTGTACTTGTATGTTTTAGTATGCAGCTATATAAAACTGTAACAGAATATTTTGTAAAAAAATTGAAAATGGAATGATAATATATGAAAATAAATTACATTGGAATTATTGGAATAATTGCACACAAGGCATCTTCATTAGCCCATTGAGGCTTTTTATTTTTAACAAATATTAAATTAATGTTAAATAAATTATACTTTGGGGTTTCCTTTGAGTTACAGTTCACTGATGTTCACTTTTCATTAAGGTTCAAATGGTTCACAGGTCTTCACTTTACATTAAGGTTCCCATTCACCAGTTACTAACATTTATTACTCATTAATAAATGGTTCACAGGTCTTCACTTTACATTAAGGTTCCCATTCACCAGTTACTAACATTTATTACTCATTAATAAATGGTTCACAGGTCTTCACTTTACAGAAGGTTCCCATTCACCAGTTACTAACATTTATTACTCATCAATAAATGGTTCACAGGTCTTCACTTTACAGAAGGTTCCCATTCACCAGTTACTAACATTTATTACTCATTAATAAATGGTTCACAGGTCTTCACTTTACATTAAGGTTCCCATTCACCAGTTACTAACATTTATTACTCATTAATAAATGGTTCACCGGTCTTCACTTTACAGAAGGTTCCCATTCACCAGTTACTAACATTTATTACTCATTAATAAATGGTTCACCGGTCTTCACTTTACAGAAGGTTCCCATTCACCAGTTACTAACATTTATTACTCATCAATAAATGGTTCACAGGTCTTCACTTTACAGAAGGTTCCCATTCACCAGTTACTAACATTTATTACTCATTAATAAATGGTTCACAGGTCTTCACTTTACATTAAGGTTCCCATTCACCAGTTACTAACATTTATTACTCATCAATAAATGGTTCACAGGTTTCCACTTTACATTAAGGTTCCTTTTCATAGGTTGTTAATGTTCATAACTCATTAATAAATGGTTCACAAGTTTCCACTTTACATTAATATTATTACTGGTAATATTACTGGTCTTGTGGTGAACAATGAATCCGTGCACGTTAAAACACAGAAAAAACTTGTTTGCCGCAGTAATCTTTAATCAAAATCTGAAAAGTTACTTCTGGTCTGGAATGGCGTTCCTTCTCTGATAACGTCAGTTTGACGGCTTGGGTTGAAAACGTGTAAACCACTCTTCTGCAACCGTTCGTCTGCTATGAGTGAGATATGGAGAGGAGGAGTGCGAGAGATGGAAAGGAGGAGCACTAAAGTAAAACTCTGCCCTCTATTCAATATTCTGTTTCACTTGGAAATACGTCACAACACTGGAGAAGAGTCGTTTGCAACTTCCGGTTCACGCAGACTTTAATATCTAATCAAGTTATGGTTATTATCTTTTGTTTTATTTTCAAAATAAAGTTGGAATTTTGTCTTTAAAAAACAATAATTTTGTTTTTATACACTGCTGTGGAGAGGCATCATGACCTTTTTGGAGAGTATCATGGGTAAGACAAAAACTTCTGGTAAGCAACATAGTAAGACAAGTGGCAGTCATGAGATATTAATAAGAAAGCACAAATACAACAACCTTCAGTCTAATTATGATAGTCAATTTTTGCTGCATCATAAAATAAACCAGAAATCTGGTTTTGAGTTAAATATGTTAATAAATATATTTATTAAGCATTTATAACATGTGAGTTAAAAACGGCTCACTATTTGGCAGGTATTGCATTAAAGTCGCCTTTTTATTCATGCAGTTATAACTGCATTATTAATGATTTATAATGCATTTGTAAATGACTTATTACTCATTAACAAACACCTTTATAAACCCTTTACAAAGGGAACCTTAATGTAAAGTGTTACCCAAGTAGCTACATCTGAAAGCATCATGCAGTTGACTGATAGTGATTTAATTGGTAACAGCCTAGTGTCATATTATTCTAATTTATTTGACTACATTTAAGAATTTAATATTATAGATAGCATAAATATTTAATAAGATTAGGAAAGAAATTTTATATAAAGGTAAAAAAAATACCCTGAAAATCATTTGTCCCATATGGGAAAGTTAATTTCTGACACTGGTAGATGGCATTAAATATGAAAACCCTTCATCTCTGGTTTATTGTACAAAGTCTTATTTCTGGGTTTTATTCATATAACTCAAACAAGTTCACCGTTATGTCAAATTCATATTTCACTAAGGTCAATCACTGAAACATTAGATAATGGCATTATGATATCCATCTGTTGACTGAATAAAAATCATAATAGAACTATAATAGATGTGCTGTGAACATTAACTACGATGGTGGTCAGCAATAATAAAACAGGCAGTGTGTAAAAGGTGTTGGCTATTAGGTAGTTGTGAGTGCAGGTGCGAAGTGAATTATTATATCTGAGATAATAATATTTCTGAGCTAAACACGCGTTTTTATGGACACAGAAGAAAGCCTTTATAGGCTCTGCCTCGATTAGTGTCTCAAGTCATTCGTTAGTCTGGCTGTTTGAGAGATAGAGATCAATAGATAGAGATTAAGATTAAATGTAAATTTAAAAGTGATTATATAGTTGCAATAAATGCGTTAAATCCATCGCAGCAAAGGACTATTATTCTGCTGCTCTGAACTGCGGAAGAACTGATGACGGCACAGTTTAATGTTTGGTTAACCAATCAGCGGAAAGGGGCGTTTCATTCCCGCCCACATGTTGAGATCAAATATTCAAGTTGTTTATTCATTTTCTACCCCTGAACGAAAAACGAAAAATCAAGCCGAATTCTTGTTTTCTTTTTGTTTGAAAAAAATTAAAAACGAAAAAGGTGCCGTTTTTCATTTTCCGATTTCATTATTAAATCAAAAAACGAATGACCAAAAGATACACGGACCCTCTAAGTTCAATGCAAAGGGAGATATTTTCTTTTACAGAATTTGCTGTTTGAGTAGTAAAACTAAAACGACTGGTAGGGACTACAACAAGCTTCTTTCCAGGTTGGTGACATTGCAGACTGCTTCACAGACAGGGTCAATTCAACTGGATTTGCACATAGATTAACATGACGGCACATGCTAGTCGATGAGTTGAATCAACTCCACAGCAACTACATACATTTATTCACTAGCCATTCCAAAATGTCCAGTTTCATTCTAAAAGTTGTAACTTCTTCCTGAGTCTCTCCATCAGTGTCTGACTGAAACACTTTAAACGCTGAGCTGGAGTCAACAAACAACATCCGTACATATGTGCTGTTATTGTCCAAGTGTGTGAGTACATAGTGCAGCACTGTGCATACTGCATCCTCTGTGCTCCTATTTTTACGGTAAGCAAATTGGTGTGGGTCCAGTGTGGGTGGGAGGCAGTCTTTGAGGTGTGCTAGAACCAGACGCTCGAAGCACTTCATGATAATAGGTGGCGCTTTGGTAGCACGGACGCCATTTTGGGGTAAAAATGCCAACTGGACAACTGAATCCATCACCTCTTGCGCACCCAAAGTTGGAGAATCTCACACCCAAATCAGAAGCGCAATAGAAAATCTCAAATTAAGTCATTAGTAAATATTATGACACCGACAGTAAATGTTGTATTGTCATTTACATGTTTTACATTATCAGTTGTGGAATTCAACCATTAAGTACACATTTGAGGTAACATAGTTAGCCTACTTTGTTACATTTTATGTAACCTTACATATTTACTATTAATAGTGAATTAATAATTAATAAAGTTAAGATCATCATGTTTTTTAGGGTGATCCAGAGGATTAAAACGTACAATATATATTTCAGACCAAGTGGAGTAATAATTGCTATTATTAGTTACTATTTCTCCACTAGGTCTGAAAGATAGGCTATACTGTACATTTTAATCACAGGTGCATACACTTCTATGCATTTTCTACAAATAGGAGATCATTATGCACAAATGTAAAAATATACAAATTCCATGACTAAAAAAAAAAAATAAACAAAAAAGTGTAATAAACAAAACGAACCTGTAACACCAGTTCTGTGTCACAGATGACCTGGACGGTCATCCTCAGAGTCTGAGAGCATTATTTTAAAACATAAGGCTTTATCAACACATATAACTGTATCTACAAGGCATATATATTATACATATATTATATTAGGCATATATATTATACAAGGCATCACACAACAGATACTATCATTGGATTGTGGCTATCAAAAAACATGCACAGGTCATTTATTCAGACTAATGGGTTCAAACCGTGTTTACTACTAACCTCTTGTACACTTCCTTGTCCATTAACTTCTGCTATACTTCCTTGAGACGGTTCCACAGTACAATCACTAAACAGCACACAAACAACAAGGATTAAGATAGAAACCATGAACAGATGTAATCAGATGTTTAACAGTCCTTTAGATTTAGATTAGACACACAATATCCCATTTCTTCTGCTTTTATATTGAACATGAACCATGACAAGATTAAAAACATCTTGCATTTTTTTGTTCATGCTGTCTTGTGGTAAGCTTGTATGCTGAGGTGTTATTGGCAGAAAGAATTACAATATTATATTTTATATATTATATTTGTTATTTTGTTTCCATAAATGTGATTTTTTTTTTTTTTTTTTTTTGCACTTCACAAATCAAGCAGCGATTGACAGCACTCTGATCCAGTGGCGTTGGGCATTGTCTGGTTGGGGCACAATCATAATCCCCGTTCCACCCCTCTAGACACTCTTGTCTGGCTCAAGTTGAAATCTCACGTTTTAATAGTATTTATTGGACCTAATTTAATAAAACAGGCTGTGTTACTTTAAGGAATGATTACCTCAAAACGTACGTCCGTATGCAAGTTTGATTGACTTTATTTAAATGAAATACATTAGCTATTGTCACATGTTTACATATATAATTTTTAAGCTTTGTGGCTATACTATTGAAACTGTTTTTAAATATTTACTTCCATTGTAAATATTATATAATATGGCCCATTTATTTCCATTGTAAGTGCCTTACTTTTTTTTTTTAAGTTCTTATGAACTGAAAAATGAAGAAACAAAAAATAGGCTAAAAAGAAGGCACAATTCAACTACAGAGGAATTAAAACACAGGGACGAAATATCCCAATAAAATGCCCTCATGTTTCAAATAATTAATAAAACATTAAAAAACAAATAAATGTTTATTTTTCCCCCACATTTCAGCATGGAGCTCCATAAACATTTTCAACATGGGCCTTAATAAAATCCTGGGATGGTTAAACTTATTAATTATTGCAGGCTTGAACAGAGAGATCAGTGTCTGTATTCGCTCTGTCTGGGGTGTAGAATTAAGACGACACAGTGTCAGTACTTAAAAAGTTAATAATATGAATGTGCTTTGGTCCTGTAGTGGCCTCATTGTTAGAGAGTCAGACTTGTAACCCAAAGGTTGCAGGTTCGGATCTCAGTACCAGCAGGAATTGTCGTGGGGGAGTGACTGTACAGAGCTCTCTTCCACCCATAATCCCATGACTGAGGTGAGACCCTTGAGCACCGAACCTCCAACTGCTCCCCGGGCACCGCAGCAAAAATTGGGTGCCCACTGCTCCGGGTCTGTGTTCACGGTGTGTATGTGTGTTTGTTCTCTGATCACTGTGTGTGTACTTGGATGGGATAAATGCAGAGCACAAATTCAGAGTATGGAACAACATCCTTAGCTACACATCACGTCACAAAATGAAGAGCGTTCTCACAGACATGATGGTTCCTGCTGGAAAAGAGATCTTCTGTTCTGGGCATTTCGTGGAAAGTTCATTCATTGTCGAGTGGTAGAGCGTTGAACAGAAACATCAATGACATGGGTTCAAATCCCAAACAAACACTTTTACAGAGATGTGTGTGTCCAACAGTTCTCTAAAATAAATAAATAAAAAAAATCTTTATAGCGTTCGTTAACCTGAAAGTTTTTTGTTTTTTTTAAACACGAATGGAAGGATCCCAGGATCCCTGTGGAATTTAGGCTAATTATTGGGTTGAAAATGTTGTTCATGGCGAGTGTGACAAAGAACGATGAGTGGGTCTATACTCTTCATTTTGCCTGGGAAAAGCTGGCATAGTAAAACTGAGTAAATCTGATCAAGCAATGCATCTGATTCTGTTTGAATTCTTCAAGAATTCAATGACCCATTGTCAATTATTCCTTAATTAAAGCGCAGTCCATGAAAAAGTAAACACAATTTTGACATTTACTGTACTGTTTGAATTCATTCTAAACCACAAATTCTTGCACAAATGCTTATGTTTTCTACATGTAGTTATGTGGATATGATTTTTAAAAATGTTATTTGATAGTATTTTATCTCCACATGGGGCAGTTGACTGCTACTCGCGAAAACGAGCTGTGATACGTCCACTCCATAACATATGAAAATCTATGGTTATAGCACCACTTAGCGGTCAACAGCAGAAATAAAATGAACCGCGACGATATCTGCGGCAACAAAAATGCATTCTGGTTGAGAAGCATCTGAATGTGGAGTAGTGTATAAAATTAGAGTATAAATCCTTTAATTCAAAGATGTGAATAGCTTCTATATACAGTAGTTGTGTTTGTTTTATGTTTGTTCTTTTAAAACAACATTCAGAAGCCACATTAAAGCAATTCTTAGGTGGCTTTCTATGCATTTGTTGTGTGTACTTATTGCATTAGTACACACAAGGGCATTGCACACGATACACTATATTGCCAGAAGTATTGGGACGCCCCACACATCATTGAATTCAGGTGTTCCAATCACTTCCATGGCCACAGGTCTATAAAATCAAGCATCTAGGCATCTGCTCCTACAAACATTTTTGAAAGAATGGGTCGCTCTCAGGAGCTCAGTGAATTCAAGCATGGCATTATGGTGTGGGGTTGTTTTTCAGGGGTTGGGCTTGGCCTCTTAGTTCCAGTGAAAGGAACTCTTAATGCTTCAGCATACCAAGACATTTTGGACAATTTCATTTTCAATTGTGGGAACAGTTTGGGGATGGCCCCTTCCTGTTCCAACATGACGGCGCACCAGTGCACAAAGAAAGGTCCATAAAGACATGGATGAGCGAGTTTGGTGTGGAGGAACTTGACTGGCCTGCACAGAGTCCTGACCTCAACCCAAAAGAACACCTTTGGGATGAATTAGAGCGGAGACTGTGAGCCAGGCCTTCTCACCAACATCACTTCCTGACCTCACAAATGTACTTCTAGAAGAATGGTCAAACATTCCCATAAACACACTCCTAAACCTTGTGGAAAGCCTTCCCAGAAGAGTAGAAGCTGTTATAGCTGCAAAGGGTGGGCCAACTTCATATTAAACCCTACGGATTAAGGATGGGATGTCATTAAAGTTCATGTGCACGTAAAGGCAGGCGTCCCACAACTTTTGGCAATATATTGTTATTGTGCTTAATGTTTTCTAAGCCAATATTTATTTCCAGTTGAATTTTCTGATTTCCCATGGCCTGGTTCCCACCACTTAAAAAATCCTGGAATCAACCCAGGAGCTAGCGTGCAGATAAGACAATCCATTCACGCAACCGGAGGTTTCTGGGTTTTTCCCTTCACGTGCTATAAGGTTACCGACCGCTGAGAGAGAGGAATCAGATAAAGAGATAAACTTCCAATAAGCCTGGAACATCCCTTTGTTTATGATTCACAATCAACTTTAATTACTTTTCTTTATCTGAAGCAATATAAACCAAGTACAAAAGACAGTAAATCAGGACACTATAAAAGGAACATTAGAGGCTGTGGGAATGACAGAGCAAGAGCTGGAAACAAACATCAGTGAAGAATGAAGGCTTTAGTATGTATACTGCTGCTGTTGGAAACCTTTGTGTTTGTCGTCCAGCAGCAGGTAGATGGAGGACTCAATGAGAATGAGATCAGTCAACAGATCAGCTCTGAGGACGGAAGTCAGAATTCACCTCAAACAGACACTTTGAGAGCTGAAGCTTCAACTGACAGCCAACAATACTGTGATCTGTGCTTCCCTGACATCCATGCAGCACTGAGAGAACTGACCGCCACCGTTACAGAGCAGAAAGAAAACATCAAAGCTTTAGAGATGCAATTGAGAGAAGCTGAGCAGGCTGCAGAACAACAGATGTTTATCCTGGAAGAGCTGAACAAGAAAAATTATGGTACCTCATCAAAACCTCACCAATATAATACAAATGTCAGTGTTAAGTTGAGTGTATACTGTGTAAATGGTTTAGTAGTATAAATGTCATTTAACAGAATCTTTATTCCTTCACAGAAATTTCCAATCTTACTCAGAGTCAAGTGGAGGAGTTGAGAAAGGAAAATAGAGGTGAAAGTGTGCCTGAATGATGTTAAATTCAGTGTAACAGAGTAATATATCACAACAGTCCTTATGTTTTCAATAACAGACAGAGAAATAGCTTTTTCAGCTGCACTGATGGAATCTGGCAGTGGATATGTTGGTCCGTTTACCACTGACATCACAATAACCTACAAAAAAGTCTTCACAAACATAGGGAACGCCTACAACCCAGTTACAGGTAATTATCAATGAAATGGAGTCATAAACCCTTCTGCTCCATTCAGACCTCTCTGCAGTTGTGTAATGTGTATAAGAGAATTAAATGATCTGCCATCTTTAAAAACTATTACAGTGTGTTTGGTAATTGAGCAATCATACAGGAAACAGCTGATTCTGTATCTCTTGTTATTTGATTCAGGTGTTTTCACAGCCCCACTGAAAGGAGCGTACATGTTCAGAGTCTCTGTATACGGTCATGGTGGAATTGAAGCAACTGCAGCCATTTTTAAGAATGAAAAGCTGGTGGTTATGGCACATGATTATCTGGCTCAGGGTGCGTTAGGCGCCTCAAATGGAGTTGTGTTGATTCTGGAAGTTGGAGATGTTGTCTATGTGAGACTTTGGTCTGGCTCGAGGATATTTGATAACCAGAATAACGTCAACACTTTCAGTGGTTTCCTACTGTTTCCCTTAAGAGAACAGGAGATTTGCAGGATGTGATTCCAATAATTCAGAACATTTAGCATATGATTTAAGATGAAATAATGAAGAATCATTAACATATGAACCTGTATTAATAAGGACTAATGTGTGTTTGAAATGTTCAATAGACTACTGCATAAAAGTCTGTACTAAAGTTGTATACATGTACACATACAATTTATATATACAAGTTATATACATTTGTATAAGGGGTTTTAGCACTGTGTAACACACTTGGCCTGTCACATTAGTTTCCCTTGCGTACACCTACTACCTGACACTAAGGGGGAGTGTTGTGCTGACTGCTCTAGTATATCAGCAAGGTAGTGATAGAAGAAGGTAGATTGGTTTGGTGACAACAAAGAATATACACTAACAAGAAGCGACACTCAATAGAACGTTCCATTGAAACACCGGCGCCCAGCAGCGGCCCTGCGTTTCCGCCATTTTGTGGTGAAAGAGTCGGCAGTCCACTAGTTTCTATGGCAATATCAGCTGCTTTGTTAAAAAAAAACGTACATTAAAGCTGAAAACCAACCTGAATGATGACAACACAGAATAAAATACTATTAATAGTGATCATCAAATCCTTTTAACAGACTTTGTGTCTTCCACTTTTTTTACAAAAACTTTTCTCTCTAGAAACCCAGTCAGTTTGGGTTAAAATTCTTTGAAGTTCAAGTATTAGCATTATAAACACTGAATTAATACCAACATATGAAATTAAGGACATGCATCAGAAAAATTGGGAATGTTGGACAATAAATATATAACAGAATATAACAGTTTGATTTTGCAGTGTTGTCTAATGTCCATTAAAGCAAAAGTGTCCAAAAGTGTGAATTATGGGATAACGGACACAGCAATGCATCATGTTTGTAGTGTGATCCATTAAAACGTACAATATATATGTTTCAATTTAGAACTCGTGGAGTGATACTATTATTATTCCATTAGGTCTGATCTATATTGTTCGCTGCAAACATGATGATCAAACATTTATTAATTATTAATTTACTATTAATAAATGAGTAAAGTTGCATAAAATGGAAATACTCAATAAAGTAGCCTAACTACATTCACTGCAAAAAATGCTGTTCTTACTTAGAATTTTTGTCTTGTTTCCAGTCCAAATATCTAAAAATTCTTAGATCAAGAAGCATTTTCTTGACAAGTAAAAATTATTTTCTTGTTTTTAGGAAAAATAAGTCAAAATTAAGTGAGTTTTTCCTTAAAACAAGCAAAATAATCTGCCAATGGGGTAAGCAAAATAATCTTAATCCAAACTGAAAACAAGTTTATATATCTTATTTTTGGTTTGAAATAAGATTATTTTATTCAATAGAATTAAAAGTAGTTAAACTACAGTCAAGCTACCCTTTTGAAAATGTAGTTAGCTACACTACAAGTTACTATCAAAAAGTAGCTAGCTACATTGAAACTACTTTGATTTTTTTTTTTTTTTATGACATAGTGTTACGGTATGCTGGTGCAGAGATGAGGCAGATACGGATTTCCACAATAATAGATGCTTTTTAATAAACAAAGGTAAGGAACGCCAGACATACACATTAACAAAACAGAGAACGGACGAGGAGTGAAGGGAGTGAGTGCAATATATGGGGAGTGCTGACAATAGAGTCCAGGTGCAGGTGATGAGTGACGATGAGGAGCTGACGAGGGAAGTGAGTGCAGGTGTGGAGAACAGGAGGATTCTGGGAAATGGAGTCCAGGGAAACAAGGGATCTGTAACAGTACCTCCCCCTCCCGGTAGGCGCGTCCTCGCGCCGTAGATGTAACAACCGGGAGGGGGGCGGGCGCCCTGGAGACCTCAAACCGGAGCAGGGGGATGAGTAGACTGGAGTGGAGGTCTCCAGGGCGGGCTCAAAAGCCATGGCGGGTCAGGGGCCGAAGGCAGCCATGGAGGGTCAGGGGCCGAAGGCAGCCATGGAGGGTCAGGTGCAGCAGGCTGCCATGGAGGGTCAGGGGCCGAAGGCGGCCATGGTGGATCAGGAGCCGTGGGCAGCCATGGCGGGTCAGGTGCAGCGGGCAGCCATGGCGGGTCAGGTGCAGCGGGCAGACATGCAGCGGGCATACATGGCGGGTCAGGTGCAGCGGGCAGCCATGGCGGGTCAGGTGCAGCGGGCAGCCATGGCGGGTCAGGAGCCGAAGCCTTCGAGGCGTTGAGCCCAGGCGTCGCTGAAGGACTGGCGGGTGATGGCGGAACCGAAGGCTCCGCCGACCGAAGCGCAGCCGGTGCTCCAGAAGGCCGCAGTGTAAGACAGACGACATACAACAAAGTGAACACTGGGGAGAGTGAGGAGGCCAACTGGAGCTGAGGGACGGAGTGACGGAGCGAAGACGGAGGAGTGCAGTCCAGAAGTGAGGGCAGGCCGACGAAGGAACAAGGTGTGAACGGGGGCAGGATGGAGACTGGTGACACTGGTGGACTGCTGGACAACGGTGGAGCAGAGGGAGGTTGGAGCCGGGGTGAAGGTAATCGCCCAGAGGTCCGAGGTGGAGATCTGGGCGAGGGGGCTTGAGGTGAAGGTTCAGTGCTGAGACATATGGACGGAGGCGGGAGAGGGAGGCAGGGAGGGGAAACAGTCTTTGGGCTGGAGGTTTCAAAAACACAGTTCATAGGAGCAGTTGGTTCGGCGGCGGCTGGCTCGGCGGCGGCGGCTGGAGCGGCTGGATGGGCTGCGGCGGCTGGAGCGGCTGGCTCGGCGGCGGCGGCTGGAGCGGCTGGCTCGGCGGCGGCGGCTGGAGCGGCTGGATCGGCGGCGGCGGCTGGAGCTGAGGGCTCGGCGGCGGCGGCTGGAGCTGAGGGCTCGTAGGCGGCGGCTGGAGCTGAGGGCTCGTAGGCGGCGGCTGGAGCTGAGGGCTCGTAGGCGGCGGCTGGAGCTGAGGGCTCGTAGGCGGCGGCTGGAGCTGAGGGCTCGTAGGCGTCGGAGACTGGAGAACTTTGCTCGGCGTCGGAGACTGGAGAACTTTGCTCGGCGTCGGAGACTGGAGAACTTTGCTCGGCGTCGGAGACTGGAGAACTTTGCTCGGCGGCGGAGACTGGAGAACTTTGCTCGGCGGCGGAGACTGGAGAACTTTGCTCGGCGGCGGAGACTGGAGAACTTTGCTCGGCGGCGGAGACTGGAGAACTTTGCTCGGCGGCGGAGACTGGAGAACTTTGCTCGGCGGCGGAGACTGGAGAACTTTGCTCGGCGGCGGAGACTGGAGAACTTTGCTCGGCGGCGGAGACTGGAGAACTTTGCTCGGCGGCGGAGACTGGAGAACTTTGCTCGGCGGCGGAGACTGGAGAACTTTGCTCGGCGGCGGAGACTGGAGAACTTTGCTCGGCGGCGGAGACTGGAGAACTTGGCTCGGAGGAGACTGGAGAACTTGGCTCGGAGGAGACTGGAGAACTTGGCTCGGAGGAGACTGGAGAACTTGGCTCGGAGGAGACTGGAGAACTTGGCTCGGAGGAGACTGGAGAACTTGGCTCGGAGGAGACTGGGGTTGAGGGCCATTTCATCCCCTCAAATACAATTAAAATCCCCACAGGCACTGGAGCTGGCTCTGTGGGGACTGGAGCTGGCTCTGGAGATACTGGAGCTGGCTCTGGAGATACTGGAGCGGGCTCTGGAGATACTGGAGCGGGCTCTGGAGATACTGGAGCGGGCTCTGGAGATACTGGAGCGGGCTCTGGAGACACTGGAGCGGGCTCTGGAGATCTGGGCGAGGGGGCTTGAGGTGAAGGTTCAGTGCTGAGACATATGGACGGAGGCGGGAGAGGGAGGCAGGGAGGGGAAACAGTCTTTGGGCTGGAGGTTTCAAAAACACAGTTCATAGGAGCAGTTGGTTCGGCGGCGGCTGGCTCGGCGGCGGCGGCTGGAGCGGCTGGCTCGGCGGCGGCGGCTGGAGCGGCTGGCTCGGCTGCGGCGGCTGGAGCGGCTGGCTCGGCGGCGGCGGCTGGAGCGGCTGGCTCGGCGGCTGGAGCGGCTGGCTCGGCGGCGGCGGCTGGAGCGGCTGGCTCGGCGGCGGCGGCTGGAGCTGAGGGCTCGGCGGCGGCGGCTGGAGCTGAGGGCTCGTAGGCGGCGGCTGGAGCTGAGGGCTCGTAGGCGGCGGCTGGAGCTGAGGGCTCGTAGGCGGCGGCTGGAGCTGAGGGCTCGTAGGCGGCGGCTGGAGCTGAGGGCTCGTAGGCGTCGGAGACTGGAGAACTTTGCTCGGCGTCGGAGACTGGAGAACTTTGCTCGGCGTCGGAGACTGGAGAACTTTGCTCGGCGTCGGAGACTGGAGAACTTTGCTCGGCGGCGGAGACTGGAGAACTTTGCTCGGCGGCGGAGACTGGAGAACTTTGCTCGGCGGCGGAGACTGGAGAACTTTGCTCGGCGGCGGAGACTGGAGAACTTTGCTCGGCGGCGGAGACTGGAGAACTTTGCTCGGCGGCGGAGACTGGAGAACTTTGCTCGGCGGCGGAGACTGGAGAACTTTGCTCGGCGGCGGAGACTGGAGAACTTTGCTCGGCGGCGGAGACTGGAGAACTTTGCTCGGCGGCGGAGACTGGAGAACTTGGCTCGGAGGAGACTGGAGAACTTGGCTCGGAGGAGACTGGAGAACTTGGCTCGGAGGAGACTGGAGAACTTGGCTCGGAGGAGACTGGAGAACTTGGCTCGGAGGAGACTGGAGAACTTGGCTCGGAGGAGACTGGGGTTGAGGGCCATTTCATCCCCTCAAATACAATTAAAATCCCCACAGGCACTGGAGCTGGCTCTGTGGGGACTGGAGCTGGCTCTGGAGATACTGGAGCTGGCTCTGGAGATACTGGAGCGGGCTCTGGAGATACTGGAGCGGGCTCTGGAGATACTGGAGCGGGCTCTGGAGATACTGGAGCGGGCTCTGGAGACACTGGAGCGGGCTCTGGAGACACTGGAGCGGGCTCTGGAGACACTGGAGCGGGCTCTGGAGACACTGGAGCGGGCTCTGGAGACACTGGAGCGGGCTCTGGTGACACTGGAGCGGCTTGCTTCCTCCTCCTCCGCTTACGGGACCCAGTTGAGGATAGTGGGTCCCGTGCGGGGCAGGCAGGGAGTTCGCTGGAGAGGTGTGCGGAGGAAGCCTGAGGTTGACTAACTGGCCCGGCCAACCGTGTTTCTGGATGGACCGGACGACAACACTGATCCTGAACCTCTTCTACCAAAAATTTGGAGCCATTCAACCACAAAATTAAATTGATAGTATCGCTTAAGGAGAAACAAAAAACAGGTTCATCAAAACGGATAGTGTCGTCATCCAATCCATCCAAAAACAGGGAGATCAACTGAGCGTCGGGCCAGTTAGACAAGTAAGCAAGCTCAACGAACTCCTCCACATACCTCTCCAGCGAACGTCCTACCTGCAGGAGCCCGATAATGCGTTCGCTGGCTGTTAGGGTGAGAGGCGATGGAGGAGCTGGATCCAGGGAGCTGGGGAAAGTCTCCATATTTTTTTTTTTTTGGTGGAAAATCCGGTCGTTTAGGGTCCGTTCTTCTGTTACGGTATGCTGGTGCAGAGATGAGGCAGATACGGATTTCCACAATAATAGATGCTTTTTAATAAACAAAGGTAAGGAACGCCAGACATACACATTAACAAAACAGAGAACGGACGAGGAGTGAAGGGAGTGAGTGCAATATATGGGGAGTGCTGACAATAGAGTCCAGGTGCAGGTGATGAGTGACGATGAGGAGCTGACGAGGGAAGTGAGTGCAGGTGTGGAGAACAGGAGGATTCTGGGAAATGGAGTCCAGGGAAACAAGGGATCTGTAACACATAGCTTATTACAAATAACTGGATAACTGTTAATGAAGAATGTTTAAGTAAGATGTTTGGGGTTTAAAACAAAGCAATGCACTACAATTATGATTTCAAAGCATTCTGTTTTATTTTGTAAACTATATCAAAAGATACAATACTCAAATGTAGCCTATATCTCACACTGACACTGTTTGCACACTTTATAAATAATACATTCAGAATTTTAATATATGTTTGGTTTATCATGCTATGAGAGGACCGACAACCAATTGCACTATGTAGTTTCAGAAGTGATTTCTACATATAAATGCAGGATTCATGCTCAAAATTGCTACCATAACCATAACACGGGACAAAAATGTGCAATGATAAGAATAATAACAAGAAATGTAAATGGAGACTGAAATGCAGACTAGAAAAATATTAGAATTTTTGTAGCAGTATTTTTGAAATTCTATTCCAATTATTTGTAAAATGACTTAAAATTTTAAATGTCTCACTATACATTGCTATTCTTATTATGTTAGCACCCTCACTGATTTCATAAGCACCTTCAGTGATTTGGTTCTGGAACCAGACCTGCACTTAAACTGAACCGGAACTTAAATTGAATACACAGAAAAAATGCAGGTTAAACTCACAGCACATGCAGTGATAAAGCTTTGAGACGTGAATCATTTGCTTCTCGCATGAAAATTCTTATACCCGAGCAACCGATTTTATTAGATCAGCCTTTGCCGTGTGATAAGCGAACTAAACCATGTTGCGATTTTGTTTTCTGTTCAATTGACGGATGCTTTGTCCTTTACATAATCATCAGGCGATCTCTTCTCGATGAACTGCTTATGAACTGAACTGATAAAGCAGCAAGATGCGTTATATAACAATAGATGGCGGTAATGCACGGTTCATGATCTGAAGACGCTGTGCTACTTTATGAATAGGCTCGTCAGAATGCAAAACGGAAAGTAGCTTGTAGCTTTTGGTCACGCTACACCGCTACTTGATGTAAAATGTAGTTAACTACTGGAAAAGCTACACTGTTTTAAAAGTAGTTGAACTAAATACAAACTACTAAAAAATGTAGTTAAACTAGTAGCGCTGCTACATGTAGTTAACTACACCCCAACACTGCTTATTAGTGGTATATACATGGTGACTATGTTGTACTCACGGACAAGTGTGGACACATAACGGACACTTACTTAACCACTGTGAAATGAATGTGCTTACCAAAATGATACACTGCAGTAACTATAAAGCACTTCATAGTGTGTCCTTTTGACACATGGCAACTACATTCATAGTATGTTCATAGTAAGTACATGGAATTAGGACTGTAAAATAAAGTGCATCCTTATACATAAACATTACATTAGAATTACCAGCTCTTACCAGATTTAACTTACGCATTTACTAACTGGTATATTCACTAATACGTTCATAGTAAGAACATGGAAATATGATTGTAAAATAAAGTGCACCCTTGTACATAAACATTACATCGGAATTACCAGCTCTTAAACGGGCTGGTTGCATAAACTGCTAAGACTAGTCTTATAACTTAGTCATCACATTTTTTTTCTTTAAGACAAGTACATAAAAACATAGATTGGTATAATTTGAATCAAAAAAGTAACAATGATTGCCCTTGACTAATCACTAGTTGGTCATAGTAGTACTTAAGACAGTCTTAACATATTGGCTATGCAACTGGCATGTGTATCTTACCCATTAACTATTTGGTATATTCACTAGTACATTTATAGTAAGTACATGGAAATAGGACTTTAAAATAAAGTGCACCCTTGTAACATAAACATTACATAGGAATTACCAGCTCTTTAACCTTTGTAATAATAAGCATATTAACTACTAAGGACTGTCAAATAAGATACACTGTTGTGGAGAGCAATTTAGCATTAACAGTTCATAAAAAAAAAAAAAAATCAAAATGTGGCAAAAACTGCACATGTCCACTCTGTCATGGAAGACTTAGTGACAGGGTGGACAATGATAGGGTGGACATTTTTGGCTAAAGTTAGCATTTAATGAACACATGGTGTAGCTGTAGTTAGCCAAGTGATTCACTGTTGAAGCTGACTGTGCACTGTTTAAATGTATATATTTTGAATTTCTGCAAATTTTTATGTTAATTATTTTTTCACAATGACAGGGTGGACATGTTAAGCTTGACAACATGCAACTACAAACACAATAGTTGGTCAATGACAGGGTAGAATGAGGATGTTCGGAGTAGGGATGGGCATTTCAAGCAAAAATAATATTCGAAGATCACTGGGAATTATTTGATTATTATTCTAAAATCACACCCCTCCCCCACATACATGCACACATGTATAGGTTACACACGCATAAACGGAGAGAGAACGCGAGAGAGACCATTCACACGTTCAATCTTTTTTCCAAGACCATTCATAATGGTGCGGAGCACAGTGAGTGTTTTCAATATACAGAAGTTGAGGTTCAAACAGTTTCATTCATTAATTTAGTTAGTTGATGCACATTGTACTGTAGGAATTGAGGACGAACCAGACAAATGAATCTTCTAGACGATTCATTCAAACATAACTCCATACAAAACTCATTTCAACACTCCAGATCCCAAATCAACACACTTTCACACCACTGTCTATCCAGCAGAGGGAAACAGAGAGCACAAGACCTTCCCTGATTTCCTGTTCATTAATAGCTCAATGATATCACCTGTGCCTGGCTTGTTAGTGTGTGTGTGTGGGCATATATAAGACCTGCATTTATTTGTATCCTTGCTCAGTCTTGAAGTTCTTTTGTTCAGACAGATCGTTTGGATTACTTTGAGAGACTTTTTACTCAGAACTTTGACTTGCTTATTTGGAAGCTTTACTTTGTTTTTTGGACCTTTTTACCTTGTTTTTTGGACCTTTTTACCTTGTTAATCTGTACTTTCTTCAGCCCTGCTTCTGATGTTATTTTTTATGTTTATTCAAGGAGGACACTAAGTAAAGACTGTTTGTTTTTCTCCAATCCTGCCTTTTGGGTCTACACTGCTCTGTGGTGTCGTGGCTAGAGCATTGGGCTACCAACAACACATTCTGGGTTCTAGCCCCGGTCGTGACACACACAGGACCCAAAATCAGAGAAACTGTCATTTGCTCCATTCAGTCTACCAAATGCTTATGCTCATCACTCACAATTCATGTAATTGTTATAACTATTGAATGGTTGATTGAAAGTGTGCCTTGTTTGGTATGAGTGTAAATCTCTATTCATAATTCAAATTTTGGCTTGAATAAAATCTGTGTAAAATGTATCATATTCTTTTTAGAGAAATCATGTCTAAACTGTACTCTCTGTATTCTCTGCTGAGAGCAGGAAAGTTAAGAGACCACAGGTAACATTTCATTTATGATCAGGGGAAGTGAAAAGCCACCTCTGAAACAAAGACGATTGGTCAGAACTCCTCAAAGAGGTTGGACAAACACCTCAGTTTAAATATTCAGTACATGATGACAATTTAGGACCAGAATCAGAATAGGAATGATGACATTGACGAGCACATGATGAAGAGCAGACAACCTGATCAAGGCAGATCAAGATCAGCAGATGAAAATAAGAACAAGCAGTTTGATTTACTCCTCCGCCAGCACACCCGATTGGCTTCCCATGACATCAATCTGGACCTGAAAAGACCTGCAGCGAATCAAAAGAACCTGGGAAACACCTTTCTCCAAGCCAAGGACGCCTATGAAGGAAATCCCCAATTAAAGACACAAACAACAAATGCAAGTAACTCCAGATTCTAGCCAAACTGGTGCATTGATATAAAGTCTAATAACCTGCCTAAGAAGCGATAGAAGGGATAAATTAATGATTAATGGTTCATTCAGATCAGTCTTATGAAGTGCATATATTGATAGGAATATGCTTCATCATTTCACTCTCTCTTAAAACTCATTCTTAACTCACTTCTTTTCTTTCAGCAACTCGTGTGAACATGTGTGTGTGCATGTGTGTGTTAGATAGTAGTTTGTGTTAGAATAAATCAATAAAGTCTCATTTATATTTTTAAAGAGAAGTGTCTTTTTATGTTCTTACGAATTTAATGTCTTTAACTGCCAACCTATTCTTACCTTGCTAATAAATAGTGTTTTCACGATAGTTGGATATTCATATCTGCTACAGAGCTTATAGTAACGGCCAGAGCAAATGAACGATTCAGTTGCTCGGTCATAAAATAAGTGACTCTTTTAAAATTCCCTATAAATTAATTAATAATTCCTTTAGCCAATTTGCTTTACAAAATCTTAGGACAGCTGCGGGCATTAAAGTAAGATTTTTAAATTTGAGTACATATGAAAGAAGTTGTTGACTATCCCACTGATTTAACATGCTTGCTGTTTGTAGACAAAGTAAAAAAGTACAATTCCCACTTGGTTCAGGGAAAAAAGAAACAAACTTCAAGCTGTGTACTTAACTATGACTGATATTTTGCCACATAATAGATTCACTACAGACCCAATACAACTTGTTCTTTTATGCAAAGAGCAAAGTGTAAAGTACTTTGTAATGAACCAAGTTTTTGAATGTCTGATCAAAGATTTAAAAATTCTAGAGGACACAGGCATTATGATAAGTGAATTGTAAAAAGTACTCTGGGTGATATTTCATGAGACAACTTGGGATCCCATTCTCTTGGTGGCTTTGTGGAGAACTTCAGTAGGGCTCATAATTTTTTTTAATATTTTTTGATATCAACAAGACATTTATAAGTGAACCACATTTATGTGGCAATGCAAGAATAGTACACTCTAATAAAAGCGTGATTTAGTGATTTAGACACTACACAACCTCCATTTTCTCTGAGAAGCACAGAAGAGGGGATGCTGGAGAGAGGGATAACGTGTCCGGTGAGAGGGGCTGTTGCTCTGGTGTTACCGGAGGCTGTAATATGTTGTCCTGGCTTCCCTGGCCATTTTCCCGAAAGTCGTCCTTGGGTGCTGAATCTTGGAGCAGTTCTAACACGTCACTGTCTCTCGGTGAGCTCTGTGGGCAGGGCTCAGTCAGGATTGTGTGCGTGAGCAGTGGTTGTTGTGGCTGCGTGGTGTTATCATTGACCTTGTGGGATGTGTCAACTGCATGTCCACATCAGTGTTTGTGGCACCAAGTGTGATTCTCCTTTTAACCAGCTTGCATTTTTTCACGTTTGCCAGCCTGGGCTTCCGCCTGTTTAGGTATGAGTTGTTTGAGGGTATTGTATCTTATGCTCTTACTTTGAGCATTCATCAGCTAGTTGAGGAAAAACAGTTCACATATATGCAATTAAATTGATGCAAAAAAACAATTTCCTTATTGTGGAAATGACACCAATAACAAACCAAGTCATGCCTAAACAATAAAAGAAAATACAAAAAAAACAAAACAAAACAAAGATACAAAAACTGAGGGTTATCAAAGACACTAGTGTAACGGATGGGAATGGGACAACGAAGTTGGAGATCCACGTGCAGGTTTTATTGACAGGAGAGTTTAGTCATACAGGCAGTAGGTCAAACACCAGCAAACAGAAACAGGAAGGCAAGGCAAAAGAGTAGTCCAATACAGAGGCAGAGGTCAAGACAGGCAGCAAACGATCATCATACAAGGAATCAGTCCAGGGTCAAAAACACAGGCTAGACTAGGCAGAACAAAGAACAGATGGAAATACACAGAAACAAGGCAGAAACAATACTCAGCCAATACCAAGATCCAGCGGCTTTTAAGAGCATTTCCAGTCTAACCATGGACCCAGTCAACCAGCTACTACATCTTTGCAAAGCAGGGATGTGCACAGACATTTTGGGGGGCAGGGGCTCAAGTGGAAAAAAGGGCACTTCTCATCAAAAAAAAATTTTTTTAAGAAAACATTAAATATATGAACACATTCATTACTAATTTATATGAAATTCCTAACACTCACGCAATTGTTTTATACTTCTACAAACTAATCAGTTCACAAAGTCATGTCTTCATGGTATTCATTAGTTTTCACTAAGTTTATCAGAAGAGCGGGCAACAGCAGCTATGCCACAATGTGCTTGTTTTCTATATGCTACTAGTTTTAAGTATTTATTATAAACAAACTGCAAGGAGAGGAATAGTTTCATTAATAATCTGTTTATTTTGCACGAAGGAATAAGTCATTTTTAATCTTTTGGTGTTACAGGAATACAAAACACTTCAAAATAATCAAAAATATATTTACACAACCAAAAAAAGGCTGTTGCTTATATTTTGTTAATTGTACAGGGAAAAAAAACCTGTGCAAAATACTGAGAAAAAAAAAATACAGCAACTTAACTAAAATTATTACTAAAAAAAATCTTGAACTTTTAAATAAAATCTGTTACTTTCATTGCCTTGTTCTCTCTCCTTCCTCCCTTATAGCAGCAACCTTCTGGGGGTCATGTCCCTGTAGATGTTAGTAACTTCACTGTGGTTTACAGTAATGTCCTTTTCAATAGCCAGAAGGAGGAGATCAGAAAGCCTCTCTTCTGTGCAAAGGCTTCTGAGTAGGGATGTCCCGATCACGTTTTTTTGCCTCCGAGTCATTTGATTTTGAGTATCTGCCGATACCGAGTCCCGATCCGATACTTAATAGCCTACATAAAAAAAGAATAAAGAAGAGCGAAAAAACAGATCCAGGAACAGTGCTTTTCAGGTTTTTCAGGTATTCAGTTTTCAAATAGTAATCAAATATAAAATATCACTGCATATTATCTTTACTGTATAAAATAAATAAAGATTAATCATTATTGAAGTTACAAAAACCATTCAGTCAAGAGCAGTGAGTGATTTCTTTATTTGTTGTTTGATTTAACATTAAATACAGGCAGCAGGAATAGTTGTTTTCCCTTTAAGACATGCACGATCCAGTACATATACTGTTACACATGCGCTGTCTTTCTCGACTAATATACGTTCACTTAAGACATAACCGACTATGTTTGCCAGGATACTCGCTAGGACGGGCATGTTGACATAATTTTTGTATGAATGTGGCCGCCGAAGCGCAAGACTTGAAAGAGAACTCAGTATTTGCGCGCTGACTGGAATAAGCGTGTGCGCGCTTCGGATGAGCGCACACAAATCTTCTCACAGCGCGTGCGAGTTCTCTTTCGCGTCTTGTTCTTTAAGGTTTAAATCAGCAAGGCTTAAACGAGTTAGTTTAAATACAGACAGCAACGTGTGCTGTTCAGGTCTCACCTGCGCTCGCACGCTATCAACACCCGGGTGATGACGGCGTAAATGACTGGACATTACAGCAGACGGCACTCGCAGTTAACAGTTTACAAAGAGTGACTGTTTGATTATCGTTGTTGTAACGTTTTGTGCATCCATCGACTGAAACATACATTATCTGAACTCTGTCTGTTTTCCACGTTGCTATTTTAAACAAACCATATTAACCAATAGATGCGTCGTCATTCGAGATGGACCGCACTGCAGTGCAAGTGCGGTCCGTAAGTGGAGAACCGTATGGTTCGATTTTTTTACCGAGAACCGTTGCACCCCTAATACATATATATCCGAGTCCTGATCGGGAGGAAATGTCCGATTCCGATCGAGTCTGAAATCACATGATCGGGCCCGATTTCCGATCATGTGATCGGATCTGGACATCCCTACTTCTGAGTGTGTCCTTCACCAGCTTGAGCTTGGAAAAGGACCTCTCCACTGTTGCTGTTGACACTGGTGGAAATAAGAACTTACGCAACAATTCCAATGTTGGAAAGATATCCTGTCCACTGTTGTCTCTTAGTGTTTTTAACATCTCCTTTAGGGTGGATGTGCTTGGGAAAGAGGCATGAAAAACCCTGAGCTCTGTTTTCAACTTCTGCTCCTCTACTCCATAGAATTCACACAGTGTGTGAATGGCCTCAAGAGAGTCAGGACCCGTTGCATCTTCGCCTATCCAGGTGTTGGCCTTTGTCAAACTGTGGAGTGCACTCTATATTTTACTGGACTGTGTCTCACCCTCTCCCCTAAATCTTCTTTGTAGTTCCTGAGAAAGGACATCTATGAATGAATAGTACAACTTCACTCTATAGTAGTCTTCCACTGACTGGAAGGAGTGGCTCTCTGTGGCTGCACTTGTACTTTGGCTATATTTTGCAGGCACCCTCCTCTGCCTTTGCTGTCCTGGGGAGACTGCAGGAATGCTGATCCCAGTGGCTTCTGCCTTTTCAGTGGCACTCTTAAACAGTTTTCCAAATTGTTCTTCTGTCCTGAGGTTGGATAAGGTGTCCTTCACTCCATCAACAACAGTATATTCTGTGGACAGATCAATATCACAGTTCTGTAGAGCATCAGAGGCAAGTGCAGTGACCTCAAAGACTGGAGTGGCTATCTCAAGGCAAAGCAAAAACTCAAAGTCTATGGCTTTAAGGTACATCCTGGCATCTCCAGCTGCAGTATCTGGAGGCTCCTGCTCTGTAATGTCAGTAAGGACCTAGACCACAGTACTCATCACTTTAACACTCTGAGGTCTGAAAACGCGCCGGCGCGTTTTGCAGGTTTTTTTTCACATTGCAGCAAAACAGACTTAAAATACTGCGTCATTTTTTGTCATAGAGACATAAGTAATATATCAATTGAAACTATAGAATATCTTCTTTTATTTGTATACACTCAGAGTAAAAACACAATGTTGTGCTTTTTGTAAAATAAAGAAAACTAACATGATGCGTGATTTCTCGTCTCCCTCTGAACGAAGTCCAATCTGATAGTTCTCAGAAAATGAACTGTAACATAGTGAATACTAATCACAGAAAAATTAAACTTATGTCTAAAAAAACGTTAAGATGTCAGGTTTTAAATCATGTAAGTCAAATTGAAAACAAACCTTCTATGTTTATGTAATCTGTATGAAAAGAGAGCCATGTCAGAAGTCCGTGTTTCAGCTCATTATCCGCTAATGCGGCCACGCCCACGGAGCCAGCGCTATTCAGACGCAAATTCAGAGGCAATACATGCATTCATCGTCTCAATCGTGTATTTATTGTCTTGAAAAGTGTTTATCTGGATGTAAAAGTCATGGTTAGCGAACCCTAGAAGACATGCAGTTAGTTCCTGTTTTCTTTTCTTCTATAGATGAATTTTAGCGCCCTCCGGCTGCAGTATGAATTGGAAACTCCATTCATGGAATAGCCTCTTCTTCTTTTAGATGAATTTCCGACTTCAAGGATGAATTGAAAACACCAGCGCTCATAGTAATGACAATGAATATTAAATAAATATAACTAATATTCTATATATAATATAAATATCAGACTCCAGAGGGTTAAGGAGGCCTTCAGGGCTTTTTCTCTGCATGCCCAACGTGTGTCAGAGAGCTTCTGCAGTTTTTATTACACGCTCTCCAGGGTGCAGGGCCTCTTGGCATTTCACAAATGCAGTGTGTCTTTTTGTAGAGCTGGTGAGAAATACATAGAGCTTCTGTACCAGGTTGAAAAAGGTTATGAAGTGGAGGCTTGATTTTGCAGCTTCAACAAGGACCAAGTTTAAGCAGTGGGTTTGGAAGTGCACATACAGAGCCCTGTTATTGTGCTGCAGTATTCTTGACTGCAGTCCTCTATACTGGCCACTCACATTGGCAGCGTCATCATAGCCTTGACCACGCATGTTTTGGACCTGGAGGCCGTTGTTCTTTAGCAAGTCAAGAACTGTTTTCTCCATCTCCTCACCTGTTGTTTTTGACACATTGCAGACCTGAAGGAAGCGCTCCTTGACTTCCATTTGATACATGTAACGCATGACAAGAGAGACCTGCTCGCAATGATACATCAGTGGTTTCATCTATAAGTACTGAATATATATTGGCCTCCTCTATTTCTTTCCTTATCTCTCTTTTTGTGAATGTGGCCAGGGCTTTGATGAAATCATTTTGTGATCTGTTTGAGAGGAGTGAAACTTGACACCTCTTCTTACCCATTTTCTGGTCTTTGACATTATCCAAATGTAGCCTGAGTACACTATCGTACTGGCTAAACATTTTAACAAGTTCGAGGAAGTTGCCCTGGTTTGAGCTTGTGTCAGACTCGTCATCACCCCTGAAAGCCTTCCCCTGTCATGCAAGATATAAAGTTATGTCAATTAATCTGGTCAAAATTTCTCTGTTTTTTTGTTTCTCTCGCTTCCCTTTTTGCCTCACTTTGAATATCCGATACCTCAAAAGCTGCTTCTAAAGCACTCTTTTTGTATGTGTTCCATCGCACCATGCTTGTTAAGTGGGCCTCTGAGTCTGCATGCTCTTTCATTTTTTCAAGTCCCCTTTTCCAGTTCTTTACCCCAGCCACTCTCCACATACTCTTGTATTTCGGTTCATTAAGAAAAAGCCGACAGCCGAAGCAATGCATACTGTCCTTGTCAGTTGAATACTCCAACCATGGCTTATTTTCATACCATGTCTTCTGAAATGATCTGCCTTCAGCATTTTTGGGAAATCTAAGGACAGGCTGGCATGGTCCTATATCAACACACATTTTCACATAGCTGGCATTACACTTGAGATCAAAAGCTTGGATGTGGATGGGATCTGTTGGATACCTTAAGGATGCAATTTTTGATATGGCCTCTTCTACACTACTCACAGTTTCCTCAACCTTATCCTCTGCTATTGCTTCCTCAAACTCAACATTATCCACCATTTCCTTTCCTGTAACTTCTTCCTGTTCAACACTGACCGTGATTTCCTGATCATCTTTGTCAACTGTGTCAGTTGTTACCACTAAAGCCTCCTCCTGTCTTTCAGTTGTTGCTTGAGAGATCTCTACTGCTCTCTCAGATGTAACACTTTCAGCATCTGCGTTATGTGTTGTCTCTTGTGTTTTGCTTCTGGTACCTGGTTTTAACCATGCATTTAGTGATTTGCTACTCTTGGCTGCAGAGCCGGCCCGTTATATAGGCAGTATAGGCAAATGCTAAGGGCGCAATCTCGCTAGGGGGCGCCAAAGAGGCCGGATGCGTGGTACCAGTAGGCTACTTTATATGAGGGAAATTTCACGTTGTACACCCTCAATGTTGTGATTGTCAACTTTCTTTGTAGCCATTTGTTATATATGTATACTGTATTTTTTGCAGCGCTGAGAAATGATTGCCTAGGGATATAATCTTGTGTCAGAAGACGAATACACTGCTATAGTACTGTATATACTGTAATGAAATGTAGTCAAATGTGCAGAGGATGCTGAATTTACTTTTACTGTAATTGACAGTACACTGTATTGTGTGGCATACCAAGTTCATACTTATTTTTCTCATGCTTTTCATCTACTGCAAGATCAATTTATAAATGAAAAAGATGTATTTTTGTTACCGTGTTATATGAATTGATCTCACTAGTGTTCACTGGGCAGTGCAGTAGTCTGTGTATTTGTTATGTTTTGTGTGTCATCTGATGCCAAGGTTTGATTTTGTCAGACAAGAATAAGTTTTTGACTAAAACATTTTATTTTGACCTGGACATCGGAGGTTTGTGCAAGTTGGTGTATAGTTTTGATATTGTGTTTAGCTGTGAGAAAATGTTGAATTGTTTCATGAATTGTGTGTTAGCAATCAAGAAAAACAATAGAGACTGAAAAGTTTGAAGGACAAATTTATGCTGGCTTGTCATAAAGCCAACTTCAAGTCTTGTGTAAAAAAATGTAAAAACTTTGGTCAGTTAGTCCAGAATATAGATGTTCTGGGTGATTGCTAAAGTGTTGCTAGGTGGTTGCTAGGAGACTCTGGGTGGTTGCTAGGCTCTTGCTTTGCAGTTGCTGGGGTGTTGCTAGAGTATGTGGTTGATAGGGTGTTCTGGGTGACATTCCCACCTCTGTTAATAACAGAAACTCAAAAATTGTTTTGTTGCTCTTTAACTTGCACTAAAATGTGATTTGTACCATTGAAGTAGCCTGTGTAATATTGATAAAACTGCTCATCTCCTTTAGTGATACAAGCTCAGACTCATTCAGAAGTTTTTCATATAGTGTATTTACTTGGTGTCATGATGGATATTGAAATTTTGTTATTTATTAATTTTAAACAGCATGCCACCACTTTGCCACCCTGTAAATAATTTTCTAGATTCGCCCCTTTTGGATAAATCGCAATATAAGGGGGCGGCAAAAAAAATCTTGCCTAGGGCGCCAAAGAGGCTAGGGCCGGCACTGCTTGGCTGTTTCCTGGCGCTCCTTCTCCTTCCTTTTTTGTATCCTTTGTTTTTTTCGCATTGTGCAGCTTAGCAACAGAATACTGAGCTCCCTGAATAATGAACACATTAATGTATCGATCAAATACATTATTATTATTATTATTACTACTATTATTATAATTATAATCACACTCACCATGCATGCGCACACACACTTAATTAATCTCACACTTTTTGTGAAATTTAATAAGCCATTCATCTTGTTTTAAACATTAATTTTGTCATTATTTGCTATATCCAGCAAAGTAAACAATCAGATTGAAGGGCGATTCTCACAAAACTGTATTTTCTGCAAGCTTCAGGGAACTTTTGGAGACTCCAAAAGGACACCAAATGATATAAGCAGTCCATTTAATTCTATTAAATAATAAATTTATGCACACCAAAGCACCCTGCACCCATGAAAAAAAGAAAAAAAAAACCCAGAAAAAAAATACAGAATTCACAGTGTAGGCCTATAGTATGTGCACAGACTTGAATGTACTGAAATGCGTCTTATCACAAACAGTGCGTGATCAGTGATCGAGAGCGCGCACATACACGTTTTGTTGTTTATGCAATGTGCATCAATAATAGATGACTCTCACACACACGCTTTCCTGTACGACACAAAAATTGTGCTTATTAGAAATAATCACAGAATATGTGATTCTACTACATGAATCACATGTGTGTCCTCAGCACTGTGTCCATGGACGTCCATGATGAAGCTCTGTGATGAAGCTCTGTTGTGTGTTCCTTCTGGTTTGGTAGTCCCGCAAGTAACTTTGTTTCAAGAACTGCAATCCTTTGTAGAAGTTTGTGGCAGTTTGTGCAGCAGGTAGATTCTTCAACCAGAGGAGGCATATTATTTCTAATCCCTCAACCTCCTCCTTCTGTTCTAGGTGAACCAAAAACAACCAATAACAGCTCTCAGTGATGTGTGTCGGGTCCCCACTATGATAACAGTGACTTTATCAAATGTTTACAGAACAAGTGGGAACCCAGTGTGCCTGTAGCTTTCTCTATTTCTGTTTTATTACGTTATAGAAAGCCTAAGGCCTTCTCAAACCGTTTGGCAAACCCATTTAATCTGCTGCCTATTACACTTCAAACTAAGATTACTGTAGAGATAGAAAGTAAGACTGTTAAGTTAGCACTTTTAAACATCCGCTCACTTAAAAATAAATCACTTCTACTCAATGACTTAATAACCACAAACAACCTAGAATTTATTCTTCTAAATGAAACATGGCTTGAAGACAGTTGCAGTGCAACAATCCTGAATGAAACAGCCCCTCCTAACTTTACTTTTATGAGTGTCTGCAGAGCTGTTAGGAGAGGTGGAGGTGTTGCTGCTCTATTTAAAGATGTCCATCAATGCAAGCAAGTGTCATTTGGTGATTACTTGTCTTTCGAATACTTGGGTATTGTGTTAAAAGGTGCTCCTCGCATTCTACTTATAGTTATCTACAGGCCTCCAAAATACTCTCCAGCCTTTGTGGAGGACTTTACAGAACTGTTATCAGCAATTTCCTCTGAGTTTGACTGTTTTGCTATTACTGGGGACTTTAAAATCCACATAGAAAATGCAGAATCCAATATGGCAAAATAAATCATAACTGTTTTGAATACTTTTGATCTGACTCAACATGTACATGGACCTACACACAGTCGTGGACAGAGGTGGGCACAAATACATCAAAAACTATTTTGTTACAAACTACAAATACTGGCTCATGAAATGTAACAAAATAAAATACAAAATACTGATGTGAAAAATGTATTTAAATAAAATACAAGTAATTCGTATTTTGAAAATACGAAAATACTCCCACAATAATTTTAAGTCTTTTTTTTTATTACTGGAAGGTCAATAACACAAATAGTAGCAATAACACAAATATGAGAAATGTGTAAATTCAAAATGGCGAAGTAGGAAAATAAAAAAGCATGGGCATTTCACTAAATCTCTACAGGGCCTGAAATAGCTCCCTCTGTCGTAAATGGCATGTATATCTAAGTTCACTTCACTGGCTAAGGGAGGGGAAACAGCCATAAATCTATATTTATGTTATGTGCACTAACAGCTTTAATGAGGAACTGTATTGAAATGTCAGTAACAGAAATAGCAGCAATAACACAACTATGCTACAAAAGAGAAAACTAAACCATTGTCATTTAGGCTAGTTGTTTTTAAGTACAACCAACTTCTCCAATAATTCAGGAGTTAATCCCCTTCTATGAGGGCGGTAGACCATGCCTGCAAAAGAAAAGAGACGCTCAACTGGTGCTGATGATGGCAGAGTGGTGTTGAATCTCACAAAGAGCAGCTTGATTAGTGGATACGAGTCCAGTGAAGCCAGGTCCTTTCTGGGGTCCTCCAGGAAGTGAAGGGTCTCTAACTCTGCTTTGCTGTGGCTAGGTAAGATCTCTGTGTCCATCTGGTTGTCGATTCCTGTTGAGAGTGAAGACAATAGAATCAGAAAAAAAAAACATTGTTATTCATATACTTTCATACACAAGGTAACAATATGACATATGAATACCTTCTCATTTAATGATTAACACCTGAAATTGCTGTTTGCTACAAGCCTTCTGAAGTGGATACATTTTCTCCTTACCTTGATCAGAGAAGACAAAGAATTCATCTTCATTCTTCTCAGTGGTGCTTTTTGATGCAGCATCACTCTCTGACAGAAGACCAAGCTCTTCAGCTGCGTGCAGAATGAGTTGATGTATCCTCTTCTTCTCACATGTTAGTCTCAAAGGCAACCACCTCATCTTGAAAAATGGATGTGTTACTGTAGCAAGGATGGCTTCGTTTACATCCGTCTTAAGCTGCAGGAAGTTGCTGAACCTCTTCTCAAAGCCAGCTAAGGTAGCTTGCAAAATGTGTGAGCAGTACCGCAGGTTTGAAGCTTGCAGGTCTTGTAATTTAGCTTGGACCGCAAAGAGAGTCGGTAAAAGCTCACCATAGAAACATGCATTTTGCCCTTGAAGGCGATCTATCGAAATAGCAATAGGCTTCAACACTCTGCAATATTCATCAATGAAGTCAAGTTTCACTTCTCTGAATAATGGAAGTTGCAAGGCAGTCATGATCCCAGGAAGCTTCTCACGAAGACATGCCAACTGACTCAAGCAGTCATACAGAGAATTCCACCTGCAAATGCAAGGTGTCTTGAGTTGCTGGTCAATCAGTTGGCTTAGCATCTCAGCACTCTTTGGTCTGCCAGATGCAGTCCATAGGGCTGAGCACTTTGCCATGGTTGAGTGATTCAGTCTAGAGAGAGTTGGATGCTCTTTGATTGATTTCTTAGCATCAGTTGTTGAGACCAAACTCAGTGTGTGTGTGGCACACCTGATGTGAAGTGGTAAAATTATAGAACACCCTGACATTTCTTCTTCTTCAGGATCAATGATGACGTAGGACAGATCACATTCCTGCTCTTCAATTTCATCTTGTCCATCCGATAGTATACAGATATTAAACTCTTCAAATGCCTTTACGAAGTTGGAGGCATTATCAGTAACTGTAGCCACAATCATTTCTGTAGTCAGTCCATACTCTGTGTGAATTTCCTCCAAAAGCTCTGCTATACGGCTGTATGTATGAGGGCTGGGAAAGTGTCTGCACGCAAGAGCAGCTGATTCTCTTTCAAGTGTATCTCTATGTGTCCAGTGTACAGTTACACCCATATAACTGGTCTTTTTTGTTGACCAGATATCAGCAGTTGTACAAACATGCTTTAAGTTTTTAAGTGTCTCCTTCAGGTTTGTTGTCTTTGCAGTAAATTCATCATCAATTCGTCTTCGGAGAGTTCTTCTGGACATGACACCAGCACCTGGGCAAAGTCCCTGCACTAAGTCTGTAAATTCTTTCTGTTCAACCGTGGCTAATGGGTACATTCCTTTGACAATAAAGGATGTCACAAGGGAGTCAATTTTACTTTGTGGTACTGATAGGCCAATGTGACCAAACAGAGTAGTCTGTGTCAATGATTTTTTGGCTCTCTTTTGTTGTCCACCGGTACATTCCTTTTTGTAATCGTCAAATTCCCTTAATTTCTCAGGATGCTTCCGTCTCAAATGTGTCTTAAAGTTTGATGTTGCTTGATGCGAGCCACATATGATTACTTTTTTGGTTGTGCACAGCTGACACTCAGCTTCTATCTTTCCAGTTGGAATTTGAGATACTATTTTGAAGAATGTCCCATCCAATATGGCACACTTTATCCCTGTGGTACCTTCATCTGTTGCTGTGGCAGCCTGGCACAGTTCTGATGGGTTGTGATCTTTACTCATCTCAGATGTCTTGCTATTCAAACTAAATGGTAAAAAATATTATTGTTAGATTATCAGTTGCAATTTACACAGCCATAACTCAAATTACTACACACCAAAGAATAAGCTCTATTAATAAAACATTTAGCTAGAATGAAATCTATTCACTTTAAATCAATTACTTCTTCATAATTAATACAGGAAAATTCACACCATATTGCTTTACTGAATGTACATTAAATGAATGTCTTTAAGCCTACTACAGTAGGCCTATAGCCTGACCTTTAAAATAGATTTTGAGAGTGGTAAATATATATATTTCTCCCAAGACCCCTACCTCACTAATCAGCTCATTAGCTCAGATCAGTGGAGAACTAACATTACTGCAGAAAATGTTGGGGATAGGCTAGTACTCCAGGGGGAAAAAAATAACTGACCGAGAATTTTTGTCACAAAATCAAAATTCCATTTTAATCATAATATATATGATTAATCATTTACATTTATGCATTTGGCAGACGCTTTTATCCAAAGCGACTTACATTGCATTCAAGGTACACATTTTACATGAATGATAAAACATTGTAAAAAACATTTTACAAGGTACACATTAATCATAATATGTGTGGGTTTGTTTTACACACGACACTCTAACTGCCCTGACCGTGTATGCCTTTTCCATAGTAGAATCGCGCTGCGTGCGCAATTATTGAAAAACAATAGGATTGATGATTATTTTATACAAAATCCGAAGGAATATCAATATTTCTCATATGTAATACGTTTAAAAACGTGTAAAAACTGCAGATGGATTTTATATTGTGAACGCTTGCTTAGCATGGAGATTTCAGTGGAGTTACAAGCTTACGACGATCTCATAAGGCACAATTTTCTCTATAATGCCGTTCAGTGTGCAATATGTGTGCAGACTGTATATTTTTCACAAAACACTTTACCTTAATGCCGTTTTTAAGAGGAGCAGCGCGGCAGCGCCACTTCTTCTCCTGTGTTCAAAACTCGTTCACTTCTTGGAGGGAGCCCGGTCCAGAGCTGTTAAGGGTGTCACGTGATTTTCGTGCATCTAACCTGGACATTGCCATTGCCAAAATCAGACCGAAAATATGGCAAAATCATTTACTATGGTGATAAGCATATGGTGATTTTTCTTAAGTATTTAAGTATTTGAAATACTCTAAATACACTCCCTCAAAATATTTTGTTACAAACTACATTTTATTTTTTCCACACCTGCAAAATACAAATTACAAAATACACTAAAGTAATTAAATACGTATTTAAAGAATAAAATAAAGTAAAAGTTTTGTTTAAACATGCCTTGCTTTCTATGGCAAACAGATGTATAAATGTTTAAATGATTAAAATCACTTATTTAACTCAGAAATTTGAAGTAAATGTGTTTTTGTTCTTTTGCAACACACACACACACACACACACACACACACACACACACACATATAGAGAAAAACACCTGTTTATTTGGGGTCAAAGACGATGGTAATAGTTGAAACATTCTACACTCATCTCTTTAATTTTGTGCTGTATGTTGAAGTTAAAAAAAATTGATAGTAAAAAACAAACAAGCTAAACTTGAAAACATGAAAACATAATATTCCTATTGAAAATGTTGTATAATTGAGAATATTGTATAATTACATGTTTAAGCATACTCACAGTTTTCTTTTAGTATGAATCTTGATCACTCAACACAAACTTTTGTGTTCTGCCCTCACAAAGATAACACCTAGATTAGTTTTTGCTCGTGTGAGGAAACCACTCAGCTACATTAGTTATAAAAATGCTGGTCATCAGACTGTTTTAAAAGAAATTAAAAAATAAAAGTAAAGTAAAAAGTTTAAAGAAAATAGACAACATGTCTTGCTTTTGTGGCAAACAAATGTGTAAATATTTAAACGTTTAAAATTGTGTGTCTTATTTTACTGTATTTGTATGTATTTGTTCTTTTGCAACACACATACACACAGACGCACACACACACACACACACACACACACACACACACACACACACACACACACTAACTATTAAAACTAAAACTTTTCAAATGTATCAAAAGTAAAGACACATTCAGATCTGAAGAAGACTTCAGATGCCTCAACTCCTGTGGAGCTATGACCCCAACCCCCTGCAAAGACCCCAAACTCTGGATCAACATGCACCAGTGCTAAATTTTTCTATATATCCTAATCATTCGTTAACATATTTTCATAACTTCAGTAAGCACATTGTTTCTTCCATAATTTAATACATTGTTTAAATTAATAAATTGTTAGCTAACTGGGTGATTTGTATATACATTTCTGAAATTGCACAACTTGCACACTCTGATACCAGATTATTGAAACGTTGACATGCACTCCCTGTAAAGCTGCTTTGAAACAATGCATATTGTGAAAAGCACTATACAAATAAATGTGAATTGAATTGAATAATGTTATGTAGACTAAATCAGCACTAAATCAGATATTTTTGTGTGAGAGCCCAGTGAATCACCAGAAAGGTTTTGATGAAGACATCTAAGCAATGTCGTAAAACCATTAACACAAACACAGAGGATCCCCCCACCGGGTTGACTCAGAATCACCTTCACTGTGAGTTAAATAAATGTTTTTCATTCTTTTGTCTTTTTAACATAGATCATATTGGTGAGTTTGGAAACACAGATACAGATGCTCCAGAAAGAACATCTCCCAAACAACACCTATTCTGGGGTGTGTGGTTAATGAGGACTCTTTGGCTTGATGAATATTTCTGATTCTTTGTCTTAGGAACTAACATTAATCTATAGTTTTGGTATTACTCATCATCCTATGGTGCCAACACGCACACACACACACACACACAGTTGTTCTAAAAAAAGAACATGCCCAGACATGTAATTTTAAATAAATATAGCCAGTGTGGTGTAGGGGTAATACATCCTTAATGTCTTGACTCAGATATTCTGACTCAATTAACATATACCCCATTGACCCCAAACAGCACTGATTTTAACACTGAGGTGTGAAATTTGCATGGGTGACTTTCACCCCCACAATCAAAGGAAAAACATGGTCACCATCAGTTCCCAACAGACTGAAAGGAGCCAGTTACCCAGGATTCACCAAAATGTCATAAAAATGCCAAATCTGGGCTGAGATAGAACCTCCATAAATTTACCCATATATCTAACTATAAATCCAACTCACTCTATATCTCATTGACACTCTTGACCTGCCAATCAGGGGACAACAGCCATAAATTCAACCATAAAAAACAACCATTGACAACCACTCATAAAACATATTTGACATCCACTGTCCAGCCAGCTTGAGTGACAACACACAGAAAATCTGGGTCATATATTAGGGCCATAAATCAGGGTAATAAATCATTATTCTGACACAGTGTATATGATACTCTACTGTCCTGGTTGATAAGGGGGATGTGGGCGGCGGTGTCAGTTAGCCTGCAGTTCTTGAGTTCTCACTGCTCTCTGCAGATGGACATGAGCACTGTCCCACACTCTCTCACTGCGTTGCATCCAGTCATCCACTGCTGGGACTGATGAGGGTTCTCCAGACCAAGGGAACAGAGGGGGTTGGAAGCCTAGGACACACTTGAAGGGGGTCATACCTGTAGATGAGTGAACCAATGAATTTTGGGCATATTCTGCCCAGGGCAGGAATTCTGACCAACGGTGTTGTTCTCTACTACAGTAAGTTCGGAGGTATCTGCCGATTTCCTGATTCAGACGCTCCACTTGGCCGTTTGCCTGAGGGTGATAACCTGAGGTGAGGCTAATGTTGATATCAAGGTGCCTACAGAAGGCCCTCCAAACCTGAGAAGTGAATTGGGCACCTCTGTCGCTGACTATGTCATCAGGTAGACCATAGACTCGGAAGACATGATGAAATAGGGCGTGGGCAGTCTCCATGGCTGTGGGGAGTCCTTTCAATGGTACCAGGTGGCAAGATTTGGAGAAGCGGTCAATGATGACTAAAATAGTGGTGAATCCACTTGAAGGGGGTAGATCCGTGACGAAATCTATGGAGAGGTGAGACCAGGGACGTTGGGGAATGGGTAATGGTTGTAGGAGGCCTGAGGGTAATTCTTTGGGGGTCTTAGATTGAGCGCAAACTTGGCATGATTTTACGTAGTCTGTGACAGTTTGTGACATAGCTGGCCACCAGAACGTGTTCTGTAACAACTGGAGGGTGCGAGAGATACCAGGATGACCTGAGCCAATGGAAGAATGGACCCACTGCATGATACGGAGGCGTAAGCTTTGTGGTACATATTGTTTGCCAGAGGGGCAGTTGGAAGGTGCTGGTTCTGATTGTTGTTCCTTCTGAATTTCCTCCATGATATCCCAAGTTACAGGAGCCAAGACAACGGATGGTGAAAGAATGGGTTCAGGATGGACATTGTCAGTGGAGAGGTCATACTGCCTAGACAGAGCGTCGGCCTTATTGTTCTTACTGCCAGGTCTATAGGTTACCGTAAACTGGAAGCGGGTGAAGAACAGTGACCATCGAGCTTGGCGTGGGTTCAAACGTTTTGCACTCTTGATGTACTCAAGGTTTTTATGGTCAGTTATGATCTGGAATGGATGTGCTGAACCTTCTAGCCAGTGTCGCCATTCTTCAAGGGCGGATTTCATTGAAAGGAGTTCTTTGTTTCCCACATCATAGTTTCTTTCGGCTGCCGTTAATTTCCTGGAGAAGAATGCACAAGGATATAGTTTGCTTGGTTGACCATGTCTTTGAGAAAGTACGGCCCCGATTCCACTATTGGATGCGTCTACCTCTACGACGAAGGGCAGGTTGGGGTCTGGATGTTTCAAGATGGGTGCTGTGGTGAATCTTTCCTTCAGGGAGTTGAAAGCATTGTTGGCTTCATTTGTCCACCTTAATCTTGTAGGTTTTCCTTTTAAGAGAGAAATTAGGGGTGATGCTATAGTTACGAATGAAATGTCTATAGAAGTTTGCAAATCCCAGAAACCGTTGGAATTCCTTTACTGTTGTGGGTTGAGGCCATTCAGTGACTGCTTTCACCTTGATTGTATCCATCTTCACCCCTTGATGACTTATTTGGTAGCCTAGAAATGAAGTCTGTTTGACATGGAATTCGCACTTCTCTGCCTTTACATAGAGTTGGTTCTCCAGAAGCCGGGAAAGGACTGTTCGGACGTGAGTGATATGTTCTGCCTCTGAGTTGGAATATATCAGAATGTCATCTATGTATGCAACAACATATTGGTTCAACAGGTCTCGGAAGATTTCATTGATGAAAGACTGGAAAACAGCAGGTGAGTTAGCTAGGCCATACGGCATTACCTGATATTCATAGTGCCCCCTAGTGGTGACAAAGGCAGTCTTCCACTCATCACCCTCTTTGATCCTGATCAGATTGTAGGCACTTTGCAGATCTAGCTTGGTGTAGATGGTAGCTTCACGCAGTTGCTCTAAAGCTGAAGGTACAAGTGGGAGGGGATAGCGGAATTTTACAGTAACATTATTTAATCCCCTGTAATCAATACAAGGTCTCAAACCTCCATCCTTTTTCTCAACGAAGAAAAAGCCTGCAGCTGCCGGAGAAGTAGAAGGTCGGATGAAACCAGAGTTTAGGGCCTCTGTGATGTATTCCTCCATGGCTTGGCCCTCATTTCGGGATAGAGGGTAGATCTTATTCTTGGGAGGCATAGCATTAGGGAGGAGGTCGATAGCACAATCCCAAGGACGATGAGGAGGTAGAAGGGGGCTTGTGGAAAGACAATTATTCATACAGAAATCGGACCACTGAATGAGCTCACCATGCTGCCAGGAGATGCTTGGATCGTGAGTGCTTAGCCATGGGAACCCAAGGACGAGGTCATGTTGGGGGGAGTCCATGAGGTATAGACAGATGGATTCTTGATGAAAGAGTCCCACAGTAAGTGTTAGAGTTTTGGTTTGATGAGTTATTCCCTTTCCGATGGGTGTATCATCAATTGCCTTGATCCTGATGGGTGGGGTGCATGGTTGAACAGGGATGTTGTATTTTTGTGTGATTTCCTTTGGAGCGGCCTTGAACCTGATCAACGAGTCGATCATCGCTGTCAAATTAACAGAAAGGTTCTCAGTTCTTAGGGTAACAGGAATTGTGAAGGACTTGTTGCTAAGCAATGCAAAGTGTTCAACATTTACCTTAGAGGCGGTTTGTCTCTTGTGTGGACATCCTGAGATGCGGTGTCCTGCCTCGCCGCAGTAGAAGCACAGGCGGAACTGACGACGTCTCGCTCTCTCCTCCTCAGAAAGTCTCGAGAAGTTTATTTGCATGGGCTCCTCGCTGGTTGTAGTTTCTGGGGTAAATACATGGGCTGCGGGATTTACATGAGTCTGTTGACCTCCTCTTGCACTCCTGCGCCGCGGAGCTTGCCTCATCAGATTGTCGACACGTATGGCCAGGTTCACATACTCAGAAAACGACAAATCATCTCCTTTGCATGCCAACTCGATTTGTAGTTCGGGGCTGAGACTACGCTGAAACACGGCTTTAAGAGAGATATCATTCCAACCGCTCTGGGCTGCAAGTGTCCTGAATTCGACTGCATAATCAGCAGCTGTGCGGTTGTTTTAGGAGAGGTGAAGTAGTTGAGTTGAAATATTCTTGCTCCCAGCAGGGTATTCAAACACTTCTCGCAATTGTTGAATGAAATAATCCACTGAGGTTCTAATTTGAACATTGCTATCCCATACAGCAGAAGCCCAGTCGATAGCTTTGCCAGTCAATAGCGTCATTAGAAACGCACACCTCTTTTCATCAGACTCAAACTTCTCTCTTTGATGATCAAAGTATACTCTGACTTGGCGAATAAAGCCTCTACAGCATTCAGCAGAACCGTCAAATTTGTCAGGGAGAGCAAGGCTTACCGTGTTCAGCGAGGGAGGAGGAAGTGAGCGGATGTAGTGAGTCAGATGTTCATTGACTGATCGGAGTTGAGTGAGCTGCTCCTGTAAGCCCTTGATGGCTTCTGTCTGGTAAGTGAATGCTGCTTGCAGGTTGGCTACTTCTGCTGGATTCATGTTAGGCGAAGTATTCTGTAAGGAGGACACGGAGTCCGAAGTAGAATCCATTAGCAGTGGTTTTTATTGAGCAGCAACAGGAACACACAGATGTCGTAAACAGGCAGTGGGTCAATACCAGCAAATCAGTCCAATCGGCGAACATACAGAAGGGATAATCCAAAGGCAGAGTGGCAGGCAGGCAGTAGGTCCAAACACAGAAATCAGTCAAATCAGGCATCCAAAACAGAAAGGATAATCCAGATAATCAAAGACAAACAGGCAGAATCATACACGTGGTCAGCAATCAGGTAAACAAGGAAAACGCTCGGTAAGGCAGTGTAACTGGCAATACTTCGCAAAGCATGGATGTAGCTACTCTGGCTAAGTAGTACCAAACAGGAAATCACCAGTGAAGCAGAGGGAGCAGCATACTGTCAATACTCAGGAGAGGGCTCCCTCTGCTGGCGTGGCATTACACTGCGTTGTATAGATAAGATATCTCCGGAAGGGGGATTAGGGCTGTGTGGTGCAGTTTGAGGTGTCTTGGCAAAAGGGGAGATTGAAACTGTGTTTATCAGTTTGAAGTGCCTTAACAGGTAGCAGTCCTGTCGTGTGAGGAAGATCCATTCTGATCCGCTCTGATGGATAGATCCGTTTAGATACACTCTGATGGACAACAACAACAACAACAACAACAACAACAACAAACTCCCTAAGACTTCCTAGCTCTTCCATCCAGATAGCAAAATTCTCTGTTTTTACTGTTATTTGTATTCCTTATGTTCTATTTTTATTATTCTTTTTTATGTAAAGCACTTTGAATTACCATTGTGTATGAAATGTGCTATACAAATAAAATTGCCAATTGCCAATATGACAGAGCTCATGTTTTAAAGCAAAGCACACACTGGAAATTAATAATTCACTAAAAAATGCAATGTGAGTCTCTGTTTTCTCTAATGTGACTAGCGGCCTTCTTTACATTAGCGCTGTTTCGGACTGATTGTTTGAATTAATTTTATTACTTGAGCAGTTTAACGGCTTAAAATGATCTGATCACAAAAAGAGAAGTAAAATCGTGTCAAAGAGTTAGAATGGAAATTTCCTCCTACCAGAGTTACCAGCGGTGCATGCAGATGGTCAGGTCAGTGTGATAAACTCCCGAGTCCCGACTTCTAACTGCATGACGAAAATTTACGTTAATGACGCTGCTTCACGTTTTTTAATTTATTGGTGTTAATTGCGTTAAATTATTTTATTTAAGGATTAAAGCGTTAGGGATTTAGAATATATATTTAGAATTCATTTATTTAAAAAAAAAAAAAAAAAAAAAGGGCACTTTCTCTTGAGGAAGAAAAAGGGCAGGTGCTCAAGCCCCCTTTGATGTCTATGTGTGCACGTGCCTGTCGCAAAGGGACTTATCTATTCAGGAGTATGTTCACCAGATTTGTGAGTTATCAAGTTCCATTTGATGATGTGGATATAAAGGACATTTTCCGTTTTAGTCTAGATGAGCCCATAAGATCCTGGTTTCCTGAAGGGAAGTTTTAGTCTAAGAGACTTTATGGACTATGCCCTAATTTTGTGTGGTTGATCTTTCACTGTGGGAGAAACGGAGAACTTTAAGAACCCAAAGAATTTTTTGGCGGGGGGCAACTCCGACAAGCTCCGGTGGCAGCAGAGCTTGTACAGTCACACATTTCTATGCCTTCCAGTCTGATTATCGCAACCCTGATGCTCTCCGCACTCCCAAACCCAGTAATTCCCTCACCAGATCCTGTTCACGAAATGGCAGTATCAGAGTCCGTTCCTGTATTTGCAGCCATTCCAGAAACTCTCCAAGTCTTAGCAGATCTTCCACAGCCCTCAGCCAAGATGGCTGCCACACCTGAGCCTTCAGAGATTGCAGCGCTGGCCATTATGGCCACAGCCATTTGTTGTTTGTGGGCTGCACATACATCGAATCCAGTCCATGAATCCACTCCAAAGCCTGCTCCAGTCCATGAATCTGCGCCAGAGCCTGATCCAGCCCATGGGTTCACTCCTAAGCCTGCTTCAACCTATGAGTCCAGTTCAGAATCCACCTCATTCCGTGAGTCCACTCCAGAGTTTGCCGTGGTCCCAGAACCCAGCCTCGTGGGCTATGGACATCCTGTCTGCCTGGATACGACCACAGAGGACATCCATGAGTTCCTTGTCTGCCCTCTTGTAACTGTTTGCTGGTGTTTGACCCTCTGCTTGTACAACTACGGTCTTCATGTTTTATTAAAGCCTGCATTTGGATCTCCAACTCCGTTGTCCCGCTCCCATCCGTTACAACTAGGGTCCTGTTTCATAAAGCAAGTTTACCAAATAATCCAGGTTTATTTCAGTAGTCTGATTATTTTGAACCAAATCAACTGACAATAAATCAGACTTAACTAAAATAAGCCTAGCTTATTTGGTAAACTTGTTTTATGAAACAGACCCTAGCAGGGAGAAAAAGGCCTGACCCACCCCCACAAGCAACCACTCACTACACTCACACACTAGTGTTCCACACTAAAATGGCAATGAGAAAGCCACACTTGTGTGTTAAACACTTCACCTCAAAAAGTAGTTGGGCAAGGTACCCTTTTTACCAGTGTCTTGAGGGAACCCCCAGCAATTAACTCAATTAATAAAAAAACAAAAAAGGAAATAAAACATCATGTGCAATTTTATAACTTCACATAAGTGATTGTTCACACAATTACTCATTCATCAAAAACTTATCTCAAGTTCCCTGTCCCCAAAATACAAATCATACGAAAAGGAAACCCAATAACACAAATCCACAAACAATTATCCAACAAGGGAAAAGAATACCAACAAAATAAAGAACAAATTCACAAAAAAGACAAAACAAAATTCATCCATATCTCCTGCTGATTAAGGATGCACCACAACGTATATAAAACAGTTGGATGCTGCAACTTACTCTCGCTGCACTCAGGCTGTGTGTAACGACTGCAGAACACAAGCTTTAGATTACACACCAACATTACCAAAGTCACATACCACAGTCCCCATATCCACATACCTGAGAATAAGTGACCCGAACCACATGACTCCACTAGGACAAAGGCCAAACAGGGAAACAAGCGGCCAAAAAACGGCTGATTGCACACTCAACCCTTTTTTGCGCGTCTTGCTTTTATTAGAGGCATAATCATGATAATGATTAACCAGCCCGACACCGCTGAGTCTAAGGGGCAAACTGATTGCAATCCTCCACCGGGGGAGGATAGAGGAAAATCCACAACTGCTACATGAGGATTGTCAGTAAGAAACTGGAATGTTTCTGAACGGTTAGTGGAAAAATTTATGTAGTTGCTGTGGAGTTGATTCAACTCATCGACTACTAGCATGTGCCATCATGTTAATCTTTTGTGCAAATCCAGCTGAATTGACCCTCGTTTGTGAAGCAGTCCGGCGATGCCATTTGTTGTAGTCCTTAAACAGAGAATTCTGCAAAAGAAAATATCTCCCTTTGCATTGAACTTTGAGGATCGTAACTTTGCAGACGTGTTTATGCTCAAACAGCAGCATTACACACTAACTAAAGTTATAAAAAGTGAAATCATAATCAACCACCCCTTTAAGACCAGTCCAGTGCAGAAAGTTACTTAAAACATTTAAAAATTAAGGTAAATTTATTCATTCTGACTATGACTTTTTAAAATAAGGATTTTTTTCAACCAAATGTTACATTGTAAATGTCCCATAATTTGGGTTAATCTGTCAAAACAATTAGAGATATGACAAAGGAATCACGCAATTTAAGACAATATGCTGTCCCTCTAACTCAATGAAACAACAGCTCAGTCACTGGGCAGTTGTGGATCAGATGTTACATCATCAGTTCAGTGTATTGTGAAGGAGTATCCCAAATGATTTGCTGATGTTGAAAAAAAAAATGGTGACATGGTGGGAGATGGGTGTTACTCCATTCTACAACAAACTAAAAAAGGAGTAGAATATACAAACAGCAAAAATACTTTTGCACAACGATGCAGAGATTATGTGTTTGTATTTCTGATGTGTCCTCAGTTCTAATTTACTCTGGGGAACGTTTTTTTTTTTTTTTTTTTTTTTTACTATTGTAACGAAATGTAGCGGTTATTAATCAATTTATGGATGAAATATGAATATAATAATTCATAAGGTTATGAATAAATTATGATTCATATATCGACCCAACGGGGAATTAAACATATATCGTGAATCAATTACAACGAATTATAATCAATTACATATATGATTAGTTCTGGTTTAATAATTATTTAGAGAAACTGTTCGTTTGTCCAGCAAACTAAGTCCCTCACAGAATATTATAAACAAAGCTATCTGGCCATGAAAATAACCTGCTATTATAACATCAAAGCATAAAACGATCGAAAAACGTTAAAGTGACTTGGTTTTCAGCTGAAAGAACAAACAGAACAATCGAGCATGAATAACGTTTTAATATATGCAAACTACGAATACAGAGGTTATACATCTAAATATATATACAAGACAATACACACCTATGTACAAGAATAGAAGTAGGGAAGGAAAGAGAGAAGGCAAGTAGCAAACTCACAACCAGTCCTAAGCCAGCACGGAAATCAGTTTCATCATCTAAGATTGAGAAACGGCAGTATACTTACATTGGTTGCGTGTGTCGAATTTCAGGTTAGCGCTGGTGCAGTTCGTTGGCTTCCTCCGTTCAGCGGGAAGGTTTGAACTGAGGACGAGAGTGAGTTTCGCTGGAAGATGGCGATCCCGAAGCTGAGCGCGGTGGCAGCGCGTGGTCACCGGAGAGGTCCGGGAAAAACGTGCACGAGATGCTCGTGAGACAATCGGGAGAGAACACACAAGAAATTGTGCGTCTTTGCTTTTATGACAGATAAGCCGACACACCTCCTTGAGGTGGGGTAGCCAATAACATGGGTGCAAAGTTGGCGGGAAAGCTTTCCCATTGTTTGGCCTCACGACTTAATCCAATGATTTATGACTACCAGATCAGATCTCCAAAAGGAGTGTGTTCTTCACAGTATCATTAAACACATAGAAAAATGCATTTGTCCGTTTGTTGACATGTCTCAATGAATAGCTCGAGTCCGGAGCTTTGAAACGAGATCAAACTCGATAGGTCAGAAAGGCATAGGAGAGAAGTTATGGTTTACAGACAAAATTATATCATTAAAATGCACACTAGCACAAATACACTCATTTAACACTAGGAAACATTCATACGCCCTAAAATATATGAAATATATATTTCAGCATAGTGGTGCTATATATATATATATATATATATATATATATATATATATATATATATATATATATATGCAGTTAAAAGTGTATGTTTGTGTGTTTCTGTATGTGTGTCTGTGTGTGTGTGTTTTTGTGTGTGCCAGTGTGTGTGGGTGCTGGAATGTGGATCTGGCCCGTAGTCCACATGAGGGGCCCCTTTGATGTCCTAAGAGCAAGGAAATTGGGCCTGCTGTGTTACCTCGGAGGGCCACAAAGGTGTCAAGTGGGCTCATCTTTAGTAGACAGTTCGGAGCCGATTTAGTGATTAAGAAACAAAGTTCATCAGGTTAAAAGCGTTCTGAAAACTCCAAAGTTTATTGATTGTCCTGATACGTGTGCATACGCTACACTATTATTTAAATTTATGTTTTCCTTAAAGTAGTAGTTCTAGTATTTTTTTGTTAAAACCAGATTTCAGTGTTTTCATAATAAGAAAGTGCTGAATAAATTAATGCAGTGTTATGTTGATTATTGTATTTTTTTTATTTTTGTGTATATTCACAGCAATGTATTGTAGAAACATGGCCATACTTCACAGTATTTCATTTTTAAGTATTGAGCAATATGTCTCAAGTAAACAAACAGAAAAACGGTTTGGGTCTTGTGTCAGTAATGGATCCGCGCATTACCGTAGCTCTTAAGTGAAAGTAACCTAATATAGCCACCCCCTGATGGGCAGTTTTAACCCTTTAGAACCTAGCTAAAATAGCCCGTTTTCACGTTTTTTTTTTTTAATTACAAAATTCTTTTTAACAAATTATAGTTACTGACCATTAATATGTATGGTGAGTTTGTAAATATAATTTAAATAGACAAAAAAAAATAATAATAATTTTTTGATTTTTATTTAGAAAAAAGAAAAATGATGATCAAAATAATCTAACACTTCAAACTTAAATTCAGCTATATTACATATATACAAAACGTTTTGTGACACTTGGTTGCACAGTTTTCATTCAGGAGAAATATTTTTACACGCATACATATACTACATATGCACGCATACATTTACCGCACAGACACATTATACAGATACACACACCAAATGCGAAATGCGAGTCTCACTTAGCCTCTTCCCAAGTCTTATCAAAAATCATCCCAATCAACTGTTGTCATGATCACCGTCAGTTCCTGTCAGTTCCCGGACTACATTTCCCATCCTCCTCTCTGCCACCCTCTCTGTCACCTGCACTCACTCCACCAATCACTACACTAATCACCACACCCATTACCAGGACTATAAAAGACTCTTACACACGTCACCTCACTGCTAGGTCTTGTTTTCCCCAGTGTAACATTTCCAAGCGTTTATCCTGTTTCCCTGTCTGTTCTGGTTCCAGTTCCGGTTCCTGTTACTGATCCCTATCTGGTTCTACTGTTCTGTGATTGATAGTTGCCTGCCTTATGACCACTGCCTGTTCTCTGACTACGATCCTGCCTGTCTCTGATGTTCCTGTTCGCCCCGTTTGACCATGCCTTTACGACAACGCTCAACATTTAATAAAGCTTGCATGTGGATCTTACTCTGACTCCCGCCTTCGTTACAGCTGTGTACTCCTTCGCCATGTTTTTGTTTGTTTCTTCTATTATTTATGCAATCCTAAACTGCCGAACACCATATCTCTCCATTCAAATCCTCCTTCCACCCGCTCTCCCTTAAAACGGCTGCCATTTGCTGACGAAAGGCACAAAATTACTGTAATAACCCACATATACCGAAAAGCCCATGTTATCTACTGTCTGTAGCAATTTGAATTATTATGACAGCGCAAACAGTTCAAGAGTTACAGTAACTTGAACACAGCTTGGTTGGTTGTGTCGCCGACGACACATCCGGTTTTAAAGGGTTAAACATGGAATAACTCGTGACCAATGCATGGGATTTTTGTTGTTCACAAAGGGTTAGTTCACCCCAAAATTTAAGTTAATTAATTACTCACCCTCATGTCGTTCCACACCCATAAGACCTTTGTAACAAATTAAGATATTTTTTTATGAAATCCGGTTTATTAATCTCCCAATAAATTACCCCCGAAATTACCACATTCAAGGTCCAGAGAAGTAGTAAAGACATTGTTAAAATAGAGACTACAGTGGTTGAACCTTAATGTTAAGAAGCGACGAGAAATAACGGCTTTATTCAACCATTTTTCCTCTTCCTTGTCAGTCTGTTACGCAGTTGGCGCAGTGAACACAGTTCAGCGTTTTCACGTTTACGTCAGAACATGGCTCATTACATGCGTTGTGGTGTTCATGTGAAGGGTTAGGTCAAGGCCGGCGTTCAGACGTGAACACGGAAGCAATTAACTGTGTTGAAGACTGACAGGGAAGAGGAAATAAAATTGAATTAAAGATGTTATTTTTGTTTTGGCGCACAAAAAGTATTCTCATCGCTTCATAACATTAAGGTTGAACCACTGCAGTCATGTCGACTATTTTAACGTTGTCTTTACTACTTCTCTGGACCTTAAATGTGAATACTTTCTATGGGAGATAAAAAAAAACCTCTTGGATTTCATCAAAAATATCTTGAAGATATTCTGAAGATTCTTGAGATTCTGAAGAAGAACAAAGGTCTTACGGGTGTAGAACGACATGAAGGTGAGTAATTAATGACAGAAATTTCATTTTTGGGTGAACTAACCCTTTAACTCCTTGGCACTTTTTCTTTTGGCTGCTTGTGTTTTAAAAGACTATTTTCTTTTCTTTATATTTTCTTCTCTGTGTTCTGTAAATCTGAGCAACAAAGTGCGTTATAAAGGAGATTTACAAATAAATTGAAATTAAATTGTTATATAATTTGTTTTGGATTAAAGCATCTGCCAAAAGTGTAAATGTACAAATAATTGAACTCTCTGACAGAACCTATAAGTGATTAATAATTAACAAAGATAAAAACTCAGCTCATATTAGAGTACCATAAAACAAGTCAATGTCAACATTATCATTAGTGCATGAGTTCCCTTAATCTAGGTCATTCTTTTACATGACAAGCTGTAAATCAGGTTAATAATTATTTAATGTTTTTATACATGTCATTTAAATTGACAAGTTTTGTGCATTTATTCATATTTACATCTGTTGATACAGGATCTGTTGACACATGTGGAGGAAAAATAACACTGAAAAGAACATTTTGTGGATTCAACAAGTTTACCTCAACATTTGTGGCATGACATCAATCACCAGAGAAAAAAAACTTGTTCTTTAGTTTAAAAAAAAAATGTAAGGCACTTACAATGGAAATAAATGGGACCAGCAGTAAATATTTAAACACAGTTTCAATAGTATAGCCACAAAGCTTAAAAATTATATATTTAAACATGTGACAATAGCTAATGTATTTAATTTAAATAAAGTCATTCAAACTTGCATAAGGACGTACGTTTTGAGGTAATCATTCCTTAAAGTAACACAGCCTGTTTCATCAAGTTAGGTCCAATAAATACTATTAAAAAGTGAGATTTAAACCTGCACCAGACAAGAGCGTTTCTAAAGGGGTGGAACGGGGATTATGAAATTACAATTTTGAAAACAATATAACAAGAATAATATATAAAATATAATAATTCTTTCAGCCAACAAGACCTCATACAAACTTACCACAAGACAGCATGAACAATAAAATGCAAGATGTTTTTAATCTTGTCATGGTTCATGTTCAATATAAAAGCAGAAGAAATGGGACATTGTGTGTCTAATCTAAATCTAAAGGGCTGTAAAACATCTGATTACATCTGTTCATGGTTTCCTCTTAATCCTTGTTGTTTGTGTGCTGTTTAGTGATTGTACTGTGGAACTGTCTCAAGGAAGTATAGCAGAAGTTAATGGACAAGGAAGTGTACAAGAGGTTAGTAGTAAACATGGTTTGAACCCATTAGTCTGAATAAATGACCTGTGCATGTTTTTTGATAGCCACAATCCAATGATAGTATCTGTTGTGTGATGCCTTGTATAATATATATGCCTAATATAATATATGTATAATATATATGCTTTGTAGATAGTTATATGTCTTGATGAAGCCTTATGTTTTAAAATAATGCTCTCAGACTCTGAGGATGACCGTCCAGGTCATCTGTGATGCAGAACTGGTGTTACAAGTTTGTTTTGTTTATTATTTTTTATATGTGCTTGAGTCATGGAATTTGTAAACTTTTACATTTGTGCATAATGATCTCTTATTTGTAGTAAATACATGGAAGCGTATGCGCCTGTAACCACTGAAGAAGATGATGAGCTTGTAATCACAGCACATGGTCTTCATAGTACTGATAGAGTAAGCTACAAAAGTATGTTGATTGGAGATTACAAGTCTAAAAATCTCTTTAAGAAACAAAGCAGTTTAACAGCTTCTGATATTATTTCAAATCTGGCCCTTGTTCTCGAAAACATCTCAGCAGATTCAACATAAGGTAAAATGTGTGGGATGGGGCAGTTAGAGGATTTAAATGTGTCTTATACTCGGAATTCAATGACATGTTTGTGAAGTCAAATGATTATTATGTGTTGTGTTAATTCACTTTAAATGTCGATAAGGAAAAAAATTGTCAACAGTAAACAGTCTTATATTGATGTCCATTAAAGCAATACTATCTAAACAATAAAAATACAGCCACTGTGTCCAAAAGTGGCAATTATGGGATAACAGACACAACAATGCATCATGTTCTATAAGGTCATCATGTTTTTTAGGGTGATCCAGGGGATTAAAGGAACACTCCACTTTTTTTGAAAATAGGCTCATTTTCCAACTCCCCTAGAGTTAAACAGTTGAGTTTTACCGTTTTCGAATCCATTCAGCCGATCTCCGGTTCTGGCGGTACCACTTTTAGCATAGCTTAGCATAGTTCATTGAATCTGATTAGACTGTTAGCATCGCGCTTAAAAATTACCAAAGAGAGAGGGCATAACTTTACCCAACCCCTTTCTGCCTTTTAATGTGACTCCACTCCAAACGCTGTCTTCATTTTGTTTATTAAACGCAACGTTTTTAATTTCAAAAGCATTTCTAAATCCAGTTCATATTTCCAACAAACGAAATTTCAAGCCAAAATAATGGAATGGTTAAAAAAAAAATCGCAAAAGTTTTGCGCAAATCTGTAATGGAAACGCGAATACATGATATAGAAATTAACAACAAGAATAAACAAAACTCTCAAATAATAATTAATAATAATAAAACGTGTTTCTCTTTTATTGCATTTCTGCTGTGTTGGACTATGATGTCGCCACTGCGTAAAAATATTTCTCAAACGGCAGTGCCCCCCCGCCGATGACCCAATGCCCCTCCAGTAGATCTGCTCTGGCGCCGACTCTGCATAAACCTCACCCTGATGTGTCTGCATCAGGTCAGTAACTAGTAGACATGTGTGTTCTACAGTACGTAGTCAACCACAATGCCTATTACTGCCGTGTGTAATGTTGCCACGAGGCCGCATGAAGACACTTGACGCAAAATCACCACCAGCTGCTGTGACATTTGCACTTTTAAATAATTAAAATTACTGGTTGTAGTAATAATAATAATAATAATTTTTAATCTTGGTTAATTATTTATCATGTAAGTGCTTAATGTTCCAGCTATTTGACTACTGTTACAGTGACGGCAGACAAATGCTTGAAACTACATTCAATAATTCACTGATGTATTTCGACAGGTCCGACATGCACATTGAAACATTTATTCCTGTACAACCCAGAGCTCTGTGCATAACATGCAGAAAAAGAGTCCATTAATTAAGAAATTGTTGATCATATTTATTATTAAACCACTTCTTTGTAAGTGAATTAAGAACCTGTTGATCAATTTTGATTAAATTTCTTTGTAGCCTACTAAAAATGTGAGAACATTGTTAGGCTATTAAGTTCTTATGAATTGAAAAATGAAGGTAAAAAAGGCTAAAAGGAAGGTACAATTAAACTACAGAGGAATTAAAACATAGGGACGTAATATCCCAATCAAACACCCTCATGTTTCGAATGATTATTAAAACATGCAAGTTTATTTTCCCCCCGCATTTCAGCACGGGGCTCTGAAACTGGCCCAAACATTTTCAACACGGGCCTACATAAGTCCTGGGACAGTTAAACTTATTAATTATTACAGGTTTGAACAGAGAGATCAGTGTCTGTATTCACTCTGTCTGGGATGTAGAATTAAGACGACACAGCATCAGTAAATGAAAAGTTAATAATATGAACGTGTACTTTGGTCCAGTAGTGGCCTAATTGTTAGAGAGTCGGACCTGTAACCCAAAGGTTGCTGGTTTGCCCACTGCTCCGGGTCTGTGTTCACGGTGTGTATGTGTGTTTGTTCTCTGATCACTGTGTGTGTACTTGGATGGGATAAATGCAGAGCACAAATTCAGAGTACGGAACAACATCCTTAGCTACACATCACGTCACAAAATGAAGAGCGTTCTCACAGACATGATGGTTCCTGCTGGAAAAGAGATCTTCTGTTCTGGGCATTTCGTGGAAAGTTCATTCATTGTCGAGTGGTAGAGCGTTGAACAGAAACATCAATGACATGGGTTCAAATCCCAAACAAACACTTTTACAGAGATGTGTGTGTCCAACAGTTCTCTAAAATAAATAAATAAAAAAAATCTTTATAGCGTTCGTTAACCTGAAAGTTTTTTGTTTTTTTTAAACACGAATGGAAGGATCCCAGGATCCCTGTGGAATTTAGGCTAATTATTGGGTTGAAAATGTTGTTCATGGCGAGTGTGACAAAGAACGATGAGTGGGTCTATACTCTTCATTTTGCCTGGGAAAAGCTGGCATAGTAAAATGGAGTAAATCTGATCAAGCAATGCATCTGATTCTGTTTGAACTCAAGAATTCAATGACCCATTGTCAATTATTCCTTAATTAAAGCGCAGTCCATGAAAAAGTAAACACAATTTTGACATTTACTGTACTGTTTGAATTCATTCTAAACCACAAATTCTTGCACAAATGCTTATGTTTTCTACATGTAGTTATGTGTATGTGATTTTTAAAAATGTTATTGATAGTATTTTTTTTTATCTCCACATGGGGCAGTTGACTGCTACTCACCAAAAAACGAGCTGTGATACGTCCACTCCATAACGTGAATCTATGGTTATAGCACCACTTAGCGGTCAACAGCAGAAATAAAATGAACCACGACGGAGCCCACGGCAATAAAAAACGCATTCTGGTTGAGAAGCGTCTGAATGTGGAGTAGTGGATCAAATTAGAGTATAAATCCTTTAATTCAAAGATGTGAATAGCTTTTATATACCATAGATCTGAGAATAGACATGACTCTTTTACTCACTGAAATTCCAACACGCAATATTCTAAAACAACATTCAAAAGCCACATTAAAGCAATTCTTAGGTAAAATCAAGCATCTACGCATCTGCTTCTACAAACATTTGTGAAAGAATGGGTCGCTCTCAGGAGCTCAGTGAATTCAAGCATGGCATTATGGTGTGGGGTTGTTTTTCAGGGGTTGGGCTTGACCCCTTAGTTTCAGTGAAAGGAACTCTTAATGCTTCAGCATACCAAGACATTTTGGACAATTTCATTTTCAATTTCATGCTCTTTGTGGGAACAGTTTGGGGATGGCCCCTTCCTGTTCCAACATGACGGCACACCAGTGCACAAAGAAAGGTCCATAAAGACATGGATGAGCGAGTTTGGTGTGGAGGAACTTGACTGGCCTGCACAGAGTCCTGACCTCAACTCGATAGACACCTTTGGGATGAATTAGAGCGGAGACTGTGAGCCAGGCCTTCTCATCCAACATCACTGCCTGACCTCACAAATGCACTTCTAGAAGAATGGTCAAAAGTTCCCATAAACACACTCCTAAACCTTGTGGAAAGCCTTCCCAGAAGAGTAGAAGCTGTTATAGCTGCAAAGAGTGGGCCAACTCCATATTTAACCCTATGGATTAAGAATGGGATGTCATTAAAGTTCATGTGCACATAAAGGCAGGCGTCCCACAACTTTTGGCAATATATTGTTATTGTGCTTAATGTTTTCTAAGCCAATATTTATTTTCAGTTTTCTGATTTCCCATAGCCCTTCAGACTGGTTCCCCCCCATTTAAAAAATCCTGGAATCAACCCAGGAGCTAGCGTGCAGATAAGACAATCTATTCACACGACCAGAGGTTTCTGTGATTTTATAGCTATAAGCTTTCCGACTGCTGAGAGAGGATAAAGAGATAAACTTCTATTGGGCCTGCAACATCCCTTTGTTTATGATTCATAATCAACTTTAATTACTTTTCTTTATCTGAAGCAATATAGGTCATGTACAAAACATTAAATCAGGACACTATAAAAGAAACATGAGAGGATGACAGAGCAAGAGCTGGAAACAAACATCAGTGAAGAATGAAGGCTTTAGTATGTATACTGCTGCTGTTGGAAACCTTTGTGTTTGTCGTCCAGCAGCAGGTAGATGGAGGACTCAATGAGAATGAGATCAGTCAACAGATCAGCTCTGAGGAAGGAAGACAGAATCCACCTCAAACAGACACTTTGAGAGCTGAAGCTTCAACTGACATCCAACAATACTGTGATCTGTGCTTCCCCTGACATCCATGCAGCACTGAGAGAACTGACCGCCACCGTTACAGAGCAGAAAGAAAACATCAGAGCTTTAGAGATGCAACTGAGGGATGAGATGAACAAGAAAAATGATGGTACCTCACCAAAATATTCACTCTTTTATCAATAATCCTCAAGAAAAATAGATTGCATAGTGTAAATGTTAGTGTAAAGTTGTGTGTATTGTGTAAATTGTTTATTTACAGTTAGTAGTATAAATGTCATTTAAAAGGATCTTTATTCCTTCACAGAAATTTAAAATCTTACTCAGTCAAGTGGAGTTGAAAAAGGAAAATAGAGGTGAAAGTGTGTTTGAATGATGTTAAATTCAGTGTATTCATTCTCAATGTAATACAGTAATATATCACAATATTGCTTATGTTTTTCAATAACAGACAGAGAAATAGCTTTTTCAGCTGGACTGATGCAATCTGGCAGTGGATATGTTGGACCGTTTACCACTGAAATCACACTAACCTACAAGAACATCTTCACAAACATAGGGAACGCCTACAACCCAGTTACAGGTAATTATCAATGAAATGGAGTCATAAACCCTTCTGCTCCATTCAGACCTCTCTGCAGTTGTGTAATGTGTATAAGAGAATTAAATGATCTGCCATCTTTAAAAACTATTACAGTGTGTTTGGTAATTGAGCAATCATACAGGAAACAGCTGATTCTGTATCTCTTGTTATTTGATTCAGGTATTTTCACAGCCCCACTGAAAGGAGCGTACATGTTCAGAATCTCAGTATTTGGTCATGGTGGAGCTACAGCAACTGCATCCCTTTATAAGAATGGAGAGCAGGTGGTTGTAGCACATGATAGTCAGGCTCAGGGTACGTTAAACTCCTCAAATGGAGTTGTGTTGATCCTGGAGGTTGGAGATGTTGTCTATGTGAGGCTTTGGTCTGGCACGAGGATATTTGATAACCAGAATAACGTCAACACTTTCAGTGGTTTCCTACTGTTTCCCTTAAGAGAACAAGAGCTTTGCAGAATGTGATTCCAATAATTCTGAAACTTCAGCGTATGAATTAAGATGAAATAATGAAGAATCATTAACATATGAACCTGTATTAAAAAAGACTGTGTTTAAAAATTTGAAATAGATTACTGTATAAAAGACTGAGTCTATAAATGTAACTATGTAATAAAACATTTTCAGCACTGAGAATGACAGGACCCATGAATCTCACATGTGACTCAAAAGTGTTTTTTTAAAGTAGTAAACGTGTAATATAAATAATAGCTTTTAAGTGTAATTTGTTACTGATCTTTGATTTGTATCTTGTTATCTTACATAAATAAGAAAATAAAGAGACATTGTGGCATTTTATTTTCCTAATATTTTCATGAATATTTCCCCAACAATGCTTGCTTTGAAACACTCATGATATCATATTTATCAATCAAATTTTGCAGTCAAAATAAGTGATTATGTGGCAGTGGCGAGTGGTGACTTTTTTTTACCAGTTGTGCTGAGTGCTCATCCACCCCCCTCTTTCCCTGTGACGTAACCACAAAACCAACCATTAAACCGTATGCAGATGTGATTTTGTGGGATACGTGTGAGACAGATAAATGTACTACTGGTATGCTATGTAAGTACTGATTTACATTCGGTGGCAAACTTGGCATAGGCCTGTGAGCCAATTAATGTTTCTGCCAGTGGGTGCCCACACTATAAAGTTGCGCTTCTGACAACATTAAATCCTGGAGAGAAGACAAATCTAGATTCACTGGTGCACATGCAGGGGGACAAAGTTTAAGATGTAATAATATCTGAGCTGGAGTGAGCACGTGTCCAGTTTTGAGAACGGAATCCAAGTGTGAGCCTGCTTGCGCAATTGATGTGCTCTCATGTTACAATAATGCACTCTCGACATTTGTCATTATAATAACGCAATAGGTTGGATGATTGTATGCTTTAAATCATCAAGTTGGGCAGCTTTGAACAGCTCTTGGGGTTTTTATCCAGTATGTGAGATCCCATTTTTACTTCCTTTGATGAGGCCCGCACTTAAATTTCCTTTGCGCTGTCCACTCAGTTGTCATCAGCGGGAAAACCTCTCTCTATGGTTGCATTGGTTGGTTGGTTATTTTCACAGCTAGAACATGAGGGATGCACAAATAGATTTTTGAATGGCAGTCACAATTTTTATTATATTTTTTTTACTGCGGTATTGTAATTTCAGGGATGAAATAGGTTACAGACATAACTGAAATGCGGGACACGGCGGGATGGGTGGTCACCCTAATGGCCCTTTCTCACAGGGCGCAGAATACGCTGCGCTCGCCGCTGGGTTCAGCGCAGCCCTTCAGATATAAAGCGATTTGCGCTACATTGGCCAGAGCAAAGTAGGTGAAGTTTTCAAAACTTTTAGTGGCAGGTCTATACGTCTAGTCACTTGATTGTTGTTCCACCTTTTGATCAGCAGCTTTTCTCCCGATTGCAAACTTGAATTGCATAACTCTGGAAATTCCGACATGGAGAGTATCACCTGTTCATCGATTTCAATTTCTGTGCTTGTTTGGATGCCCCGTTTCAATTGGTTGCGTGGGTAATCGTCACAGAGCGCAGCGGCAAAAGTTGAACTATTTTGAACTTTGACCGTGGCGTGCGCGCAAGCTCGCCAATGGTGCGCTCCGCTGCGCATCCGCTTTGGTCAACACAGTTACAAACTGTCCCGGCGCGGCGCAAGCCATTAAAATAAATGGGTTTCATAGCGCAGCGCATTCCGCATCTTGTGTGAAAGCCTCATAAGGCTATGGCCAATTTGTGTTGTTACGGGAGCATTTATTATTTGGTCTTTTGGAGAAGTGTAGACAAGCACATTCAGGTTTGTATAAATTTTATTCTTTTAATGGCAAAATTCCATGTTCGCAAATGTAGCCTAAGTTTTCCTGTAAAAACCCTTGTTTACATTATTCAAGAAAGAAAGAACAATCTGATTTTCTATGAAGGAAAAAGTTAAAACTTTTACTAAGTCCCCTTACTGTGCAACTTTATTACATGTATTTTCTTGTATAGGCTACTCTATTACTTGTAATACTCTTTTTTGTTAAAAGTACAGACGCATAGGCGAACGCACTCAAATGAGATCTAAATCAGACAACTAAAGGCCTTTGCACACTGAGTCCAAAATTTTCGCATGTGTTTTTTTCGTGTTCATGATCCTAAAAATTTGTCACACACAGAAACCTTGCACTGAGTCCGATGCGTATTAATGTATCCGTTGTGAAAAAAAAAAGAAAAGAAAAAAACGCAAAACAATACAAAATGAAGTCTTCAAGCATTGAGCATGATTTAGTTGTCCTCTCTCCACTTAAAAAGAGAAAAAGAAAGAAGAAATTTTGGGTCCATCCAATCCCAAGATTGCATAGAGAGAAAGGAGAGTTCCACCTCATCAAGGAGCTGTGTGATTATCCCTAGCTTTCAAAGTTTACTTCAGGATGTCAGTGGCTCAGGTTGATGCTTTGTATTCTGTCTCTTTGTATTCCGCACTTTGTTTGTCATACAGTGCTACTGTTTTGTGCTGTAGACGACGTGGATCAACTTGTCAGATGGCATTCTGGATTGTCTCTGAATTGTCAAAACATCTCTCAAAATGCGTGCCATGGATGCGAAAAACGCAGAAAATCGAACCTGATCCGAATATTTTTATGATGGATGAAAGTTTCGGAGGCAGTGTGTAAACGTGATTGCCATAACGTGAGGTCGAATTTTTTTTTACGTGCTAAAGTTTCGCATGTGAATTTCGGACTCAGTGTGCAAAGGCCTTAAGAATTTACACTATGGCAGGTGTCGCTTTAAATGCAAGCGAATCTTATTTATAAATGAAATTCATTCTCCGATCCATTTTAGTGAACTCGTCTATGACCTTCTCATAGAAGCTGTCAGATGTCTTCAGTTGGTGCAGCATCTGCTTTTCAATGGACATCAGAGCAAGACCGCTCAAGCGCTGTTGTCCTGTAGCATTGCGGTGAAATGTCTTAATCTTTCTCAATGCAGAAAATGTTCTTTCTTCTGAGGCACCTTTAGCAACAATTTGCAGAGTTTATGCAGTTAGGTCATGTCATTACAAAGGCCAGTGGAACACATGAACAAGGTCAACTCAGAGATATTTCTCTTTACAAGTTCAGGGGATGCATATAATACTTTAAACTCAATGTGCAAAAGGACATCGTCGAAAAAATGTGCATACGTTTCTTTCAATGAGTTAAATGCAGTGTCTGGAAAGGTCTTATTGTACTCCACGAATTTCGAAAAATCCAACAGGCTAAGAAAGGCCAGTTTCTCCAGCGAGGAAAGTCTCTTCTCCATATGCAAATCAATAGTGTCTAAAATTTTGGGGAAAAAAATTCTTTATACTGTTCCTTTTTGTCACCACCTCTGTTCCTCTTTGCTGTAGAGGAACATCTTTACACTTCAAAGATGCGATCAAACACCCCTTGTTGTCTTTGCAACAAGGACGTTTTCTTCATTCCCCTAACACAAAAACCAATGTCAGAACCCTTTGAATCAAGTATGTTGAAAAGCACATCTGTATGAGAGAAAACATCAGAAAAAAGCTCCAATAGAAAAATAAATTTGGGATCTTGAAAATAATGCAAAAATCCCCCAGCTGAAAGAATTGATTTTTCATCCCAATCTAATGAGTTGTCCACTGTCGTTAAAGAGCTCCATTAAGGATTTGTGTTTCTCTTTGGCAGTGTTGACTAAAGGAGAGGTATAGTTCCATCGTGTAGGTGCAGTTTTGGGAAATCGCCTCTCAATGATGTTATCCAAGACCTGAGTACGGTTTGCTGAGGTGGTGAAGAAGGAGGCAAGGCCATTCAAATAATAAAAAAAAACTTTTAAAGAGCTGCAAGCTTGTGAAATCTATCTTTTGTCACACCCTCCTTGGTAACCTTCCTCCAAACTGTTGACAGCTGGGCAAAATTTGAAGCATCTGTCATCTCATCTACAAGTATTGCTGCAAAGGTGGCATCTTTGATTTCGGCTTTTATTTCATTCAACAGAACATTTCCCACGGCTTCGATCAAGTCATTTTGAATGTGACTGGACAATCCAGAGAAAACTGTGCAGGTCTCAAAGTGATGCTCAATTTTTTCGTCATATTTCTGGAGCAAGTTGATTAGTTGTTTCTCAATGAATGACTTCCTGCTAAATGGATTTGAACGTAGTGATTCGATCATTTCAGGTTCTTCCATTGTTTTTCAAATGCAACAATAAAACCGCCAATTACAGCTATGTGCATTATATGTAGAGTGTCTTATTAGACTGAACACCAGAAGTATTTAATTTAAAATTTAAAATAAATAATTATAATAAATCCATATAAATATGATTATTATAAATAAAATATAAGTAGGCTATGATATAAAACATATTATATTATACTTATAGTAGCCTAATAAATATATAGACTAACAAAAATATAACAATAAATATACAAGTGTAATATATAATATATTATACTTGTATTTTATTTATAATATGGTACATTTGTATTATATATATATATATATATATATATATATATATATATATATATATATATATATATATATATATATATTATTATTACTTTATGTAAGTGTAACTAATTATTATATTATTACATAAATAATTTTGTATTATATAGGCTAAATTGTTAGTATTATTTAAAGCTGCAGTAGGTAACTTTTGTAAAAATGTATTTTTTACATATTTGTTAAACCTGTTATTATGTCCTGACAGTAGAATATGAGACCGATAATCTGTGAAAAAATCAAGTTCCTCTGGCTCCTCCCAGTGATCCTATTGCCATTTGCAGAAATACACCGCTCCCGGTAAGAAACAACCAATCAGAGCCAGGAGGAGTGTCTTAGCAGTGTCAATCAAGCTCGCGTGCGCGCTGATCACACCCCTCTCATGCACAGCGCCAGCGCGTACAGGTGTTCAAATTCAAGATTACCGGTGTGCCACAGCTTTGCTTATGCCGGACAAACAATCCAAACTGCCAATTCCTTGAGTGGCTCCTGCTCATAAAAAATAAAGACGGGTAAACGGAAAAAGACAGATGACGATGATAAAAAAGCCAAAAAGAAAGAATTCGATAGAGCCCGAAATAAAACGAGGGTAAATATCGGAGCGGCTTTTCCGAGGTGGAGGGAGCTACGTGTCCTGAAAGGATTAAAAACCGATGCAGAGACATTTCTGCTTGACAAGCAAGTATCCCTGCTTGATTTGTTTCATTTTTTAAGAACTACACAACTAAGATAATTTCAATACAGGCCTGCCCGTCCCCTGCCTGATGCTCTGTGCACACCACGGCTTCCTCTTCTCCCCGCCCGTTGACTCCTCGAAGTCGCTGTGGGTGTGAATTCCTCGTCGGAGCCCATTGACTCAGTGTCAAAACTCTAGCCGCATAACATACAGATAAAATGTCACGCACTGTGCAAAGCAACTATTGAAACCTACTAATTCACTGGCTTGTCATGTTGCTGAAATAATGTACTAGCAAACCTTATTTAGCATTACATATCGATAGAATAATTATTTGCATACGTTATATTATCTTACTAGCTATTTATTACTTATAGAAATAGTGCAACGTCATATAGTTACATTACATGTATTGCAAAATACATAATGTTTTGAGGACCAAGTTTGTAGTCAAAGTATGGGCAGGCCGTACCAGTGAATGTGCCATAACTGTTTATCCGCCTTACTAGCCTGCGCGTTCACGGCAGGCTCCGTTGTGATGGGGGAGGAGCTGTGGAGGGAGGGCTGTAGCGCAGCATAGAGCAAGGGGGATTGACCTGTGAGTTGTGCTTGTTCAAATTTTCAGGCTAAGTCAATGTTTTCTAAAAACTCCCTACTGCAGCTTTAAAAAAAAGTTATAAAATAATGCAAATTATTGACTAACGAGTGTGACATCAGAAGCCACACCCATGATGGGAAGTTTGGATCATTTTACTGACTCGGATATTTGAACAAAATGAACAAATCTTTTTTCCAAGTCATTTCGCTCATTTCAGCAGAATATAATTAAAATGTTACTTGATAATAGCCAAATTTAACAACACATCAACTTAAACAACGTTAATCAGATTTAGAATACGAAGAAAAAACTGCAATACACAAGGCTAAATAATGAAAAACAGAAACGATTAATTCATTGCTTTACAGGGTCAGTCAGTTCATCCTAGCAGTTAGTTTACCTCACCTCCCAATCTAATTCATTCGTTCATCCTGTGACATGATAGATATGTATATCTATGTTGAGTCCCCATCCCTGTGTCGCCTCAGAAAACCCTATTTGTTGTATGTAGGTTTCTGATTAAAAGGTTTTTTAAGTGTAATGGTAGGTTTTGAGTGTTTCAAGTGTAAAAGTAGATTTTAGGCAGCTTTCTGTGCGGTCTGTCAAGTAAATGATGAAGAATTGGGTGTGAGGGTTAAGTCTTCTTGATGTTCAAAGTTAATGAGGATAAGCATGATTTTTCATTGACATGACCAATAAAATCAGCTGCAGGGCGGCATGGGCGTGGCTTCTGATTTCACACTTGGATGTGGACTGGATTGGCTGCAGCGAGACGCTTCTTAACCGATGCATAAGTTGTTAAAGCTCTGCCCTCTTCTGGAAAGGGGGCTGGGAGCAGCAGCTCATTTGCATTTAAAGGGACACACACAAAAATGGTGTGTTTTTGCTCACACCCAAATAGGAAGTAATTTGACAAGATCTAATAAAAAACAGCTCCACTATCTCTTTTAGTTACAAGATGAGCTGAAATGCTTCTTTTTCACAGGGATTTGTAATTCTATCACCCACAAAGAGAGGCAGCATCCTGAGAAATCACCAGTTTTGAACTGCATGTCCACTTCATCTCTTACTTCATTGAGAGAGGTCGGCCGGTTTGAAATTGGTATTTATACGGAAATTAATTTTACATCAATTTATTTGGATATATGTGAACAATTTTTTTCTCTACTAGCTGATGTTTAAAACAAGGTCATAAGATACAACACCCTCAAACAAGTGCCTAAACAGGCGGAAGCCCAGGCTGGCAGACGTGAAAAGATGCAACCTGGTTAAAAAGAGAATCACACTTGATGCCACATACAGACTTAGACACGGTGGCTTAAAAAACAGCAGTCCACTCAGTGGTTCTCAAACTTGTCCTGGGGACCCCCCACCACTGCACATTTTGCATGTCTCCCTCATCTAACACACCCAATTCAACTCTTGCAGTCTCTACTAATTAGCTGATGACTTGAATCAGGTGTGTTAGATGAGGGTGACATGCAAAATGTGCAGTGGTGGGGGGTCCCTAGGACCGGTTTGAGAACCACTGCACTAGATAGTGTGCACAAACTCTTTCTCACTCAAGGCCAAAGGAGTACAGGCTACTTTGAAAGGCTTGCGTGTTCAACTGTGCACGAGATGGAGCAGGAAGCGGAAAATTAAGTAAGGTCTATATCCGCGACTTAAAGGATTAGTCCACTTTTAAATACACTCTTCCTGATAAATTTACTCACCCCCATGTCATCCAAGATGTTAATGTCTTTCTTTCGTCAGCCGGGCAAAAAATCCTCCTATTACCCACGGCACCAAAATGGTCTACTACAAGTGACAAACAAATAATGTGTGATTTTTAACAGTATTTTTATTTATAGAAATTAATTTTAATTATAAACAAGCCCGAAATACACCAGGACTCTTATTTTGAAATGTCTGTACTATTGCAGGCTGATCCTTCAGATTCTTACAATCGTCTAAAATATTTTATATAAAGGCCATAAAGTAGACATAGTAATAATTCATCAACTCGAGTTCATTAGCAATCGCTTGGCATAAATCTGCGCTTTTCACTGATTGAGAATCACTTTGAAGCAGTCTGAACATAGAGTCTGAAATAAAAGTATAAGAGGATAAAAATAATAAAAGCGAAAATGTGTCTCCGAATATACTTGTTACGGTACACAGGAGGCAGACACAGATGTAACAGGTATCGGTAGTTTTATTGACCACAGTAGAGCAGGAGATAACAAACAGGTGGGTGAACTGGATGCAGATGGTATAGAACTGGTAGTATGAGGAATAGTTACTGTCCTTTCTGTTGCAGGTAGAGATACGTTGGAGCTTGGAGATCGCTGGAGTAACTTGGAGCTGACTGGAACACACCCACACAGCAGACGAGGCACACAGAGGGAAGGAGACACGCTGGAGACAGGTGAGTATACGAAGAGGAGTCCTTGAGGTAAGCATAACAGGAAGTATATGCGAACGAGACCGGACATAGAGTGCTGTGTGCGTGTGTGATTTAGTGCTGTTGATGAGTGGGGGGATGAGGTGCAGGTGGCGGTGATCAGTACTCTGGAGATAGCGTGCGTTGTGATTGGGTGACGTTGGAACCTGACGTGTCTGTGACAATTCTTGGGCGGCCGTTATTATACGTGGGTGGCCCGCCCAACTAAAGTCTATGTGTGGGAAGCACTGCAGCGTAAGCTTTTTGAAGAATACCGAAAGCGGAAGCACGTGCAAGGTGATCATTTGTGTTTGTATTTGTATTTTTGTAGAAAATGACCAATCGTTTCTCTAGATAAGACCCTTATTCCTCGCTTGGTATCGTTTAAAGCCCTTTGAAGCTGCACTGAAACTGTAATTTTGACCTTCAACCGTCTGGAGGCCATTGAAGTCCACTATAAGGAGAATAATCCTGAAATGTTTTCATCAAAAACCTTAATTTCTTTTCAACTGAAGAAAGAAAGACATGGACATCTTGGATGACATGAGTAAATTATCAGGAAAATTTTATTTGAAAGTGGACTAATCCTTTAAACCAGTGTTTCTCAACTCCTCGGGACCCACTGCTCTGCACATTTTGTATGTATCCCTTATTTAACACACCTGATTTAGATCATCAGCTCATTAGGAGAGTCTGCATGAACTGAATTGAGTGTGTCAGATAAGAGAGACATACAAAATGTGCAGAGCAGTGGGTCCCGAGGACTGGAGTTGAGAAACACTGCTTTAAACTATGCTAGAGCGCGTATTAGAGGTAAAAAATGATATAAATACTGTTCGGTTTCTCGCACAAACCGATCATTTTGTGTCTTAGGACATCAATGTGTCGTCACAAGCCGCAGGGTTTAATTTGGATTTGTCTGTGCATGTTTTTTGACTCTCATAGATTGTGTTCCCATTGACATGCATTATTCGGGTGACAGACAGCAACGGTTGGAGTTAAAAATCATAATTTGTGTTCTACTGAAGAAACATCTTGGATGCCCTGGGGGTAAGCAGATAAACAACTATCCCTTCAAGCAAACTGTCCTGAATTTTTTAACTTAGGTGTTTGACCAACTTCTTAGAGGAGTTTTGACCAATTAGGTATCGTGGTAACATTGTATTTTAATGTGTCCTTGTTACACCTTGTTAAATGTATTTACTATATTATTAACTATAAATTAGGCATAATTACATGTAACTGACTATAAACCAACCCCTAATCCTACCCTAACCCTATAGTAAGTACATGTAGTTAATTATTATTACTCAGTACTTAAATGTATAATTACACTGTAATAGTGACACATTAAAATAAAGTGTAACTGGTATCGTCTTTGGTTCAGAGGTGACTTTCTGCATTGTAACTGTTGTTATGATTATTTATCAGATGACACAACATATTATAATGTTGTTTATAAGGCATTATTCATGCATTATAAATACAGGCTTCATAGAAAGTGTTTCTGATTTTTCTTTTTATTGGTGGCATTTTAGTCTATTCAATTTAAACATCATCTATGTTATTAAGAAGAATAAAACACACAAACGTCACTTGATTTATAAGCTGTTTTCCTCATGGGGGCTGATATTTTCTCCCTACAATGTAAAAAACAATTCAGATTTTACTATCCATTGGACATTTGGTCTCCACATTGTAGGGAAAACACCCTAGGAAGTAAAATTAGCTCAAATGAAATATTTATAGGGAATTATAAAGAGTTGTTTAGATTACGACTGAGCAACTGAGTCGTCCAGCGTTCATTTGCTCGAACCGTATAAGCTCTTGTAGCGGATATAAATATCCAACAATCGTGAAAACACTTATTAGAGCACGGTAACTTGATCACAGTTTAAGACATTAAATTTTAGAAGCACATAATACAAGACACTTTCTTTTTTAAATCTACAAGAGATTTATTTATTCTAACACAAACTAATCTAACACAAACACACGCACATACACACACATACATTCATACGGGTTGCAGTAAGAAGGAAATGAGAGAGAAAGGGTTTTGAAAGAGAGAGAGAGAGAGAGAGAGAGAGAGAGAGTGATCTGATTAACCGAATTCTTATCAATGCATTTCAAGGACCAGAACGAACCATGAATCATTCATTTATGCACTAGTTCAGTTTTGGTCTGGAGGTACTTGCTTGCGTTGACTTAAAGGTGAATTTCCCTCGTCGTGCAGAGAGGGGTTTCCCAAGTCGATGATTGGTCCAGATCAGGTCCGTGTGGAACAATGAAGGAAGTCTCTTTGTCGCTGGAGTTGAAGCGGCAAAAGTCGTTGGTTGAACTTTGCGGCGAAACTTAGGACACGAGACTTTCAGTGGTAAAGGAAAATTAAGTAAAAGAAAAGAAAAGTGAGTGAAGGTTGGATGGCTTGAATGAGCGGCTTGTCTGTTCTTCTTGTTACTCCATTGTTCTTGGTACTCTGGTCATGGTTTCTCTTACCAGAACTAACCAACTCCCTCCTCGTTTACTAACCAACTCTCCCGTTCACTATCTTGCAATATGATCATTTAAACTTAGTTGTTTGTCACACCTCTGAGGAGTCTTGGCCAATCAGACATTGTCCTGTTTCAAGAGGGCCTTCCTCTGCCCCCAATAAAACAGAAGTGTCACATCCCGGTCTGTCTCTGCTTTAGCAGAGTGCCATTTTAACATAATTGCTATTAAATGGAATACAATACATTTTAAACAGATTTCATTCAAGTCAGGATATAGGAAAGGGGGAAAGAGTCAAATCAAGTCCAAATAAGGCATACTTTCAGTCATTCAGTCAAGAGTTAACACATTTACATGAATTGTGAGTGTTCTAAAGCCTAACTGTTTACAGGTAGTACTTGTGGACACATAATGCAAAATGTATGTAGTTAAAAGATGTTTGATAAGTCCGTTAAAATTGTCGGAACAATTTCGAAGCAGATTTATTTGTTCAACAGTCTCCTTGGCTCTCCTGTGAAGTAAGGAAACTAAAGGGTCTGCATTGTCTCTCTGTTTCTTTGCTCTGATGATCAAAGAAACTTTGTCTTCTTGGGTGACCCTTTGGTATGTCTCTTCTCCTGCTATCAGGAAGCATGTGTCGTAAAAGTAATCAGCCTGGCTTTATCTGCAGACGGTTCGGAGCCGGAACCTCAATTCTGAATTAGAAATATGTTTTGAAAGAATCATCTGAATGATTCATTTGTCTGGTTCGTCCACAGTTCCTACAACATCAAAAGGAATATCTGGAATACACACAAAAATACTATAAATTTTGTACATTCCCTGCCGTTTCACACCTTGTATGTATTCTTGTGTGTTGGAATATTGCTTTTGGAAAGCTGAACATCAGTTCACTGGAAATGTATCACTGGAATTTTTATCCTCAGTACATTATCAGTTTATGTGGGTTTATATAATCTTTCAAAATGCTGTTTATCTGAATTTCAGACAAGATTAAAGACCACATGAGCACTTCAAAGTGTTTGTTATTATTACACAAGTGTCTTTTTTTTCTGTCTGTAAGATTATGAGAAGGATCATTTAGTTAACGTGACCGTAATTACAGGCAAAATATCATTTATTTCCAGTTTCTGTGATTTCCAATCGGAATAAATCCAGATTCAGAAATAATGAACTATTTATTTATTTACACAGTCATTCTTTGTGTGACATGAATTAGTGTGTGTTCAGGGTCTGATCTGAAGCTTTTACTGCAGGTCTGTTTAACAGCCTGAATGTCATTTTTGCAGTAGCACTATTTTTATGGTCCCTTTTGAACATTCTGTTGACTATAAGTAACTTTGCAACTACATGTCAGTTTATTCTAACATAATCCTGCCAGTTTGCTAATACTCTACTGACACTCTAATAAGAGTTATTAGACATGCAGGTGCAATATTAATTATAGTCAACAGAATATGTTAAAGGGAACATCCAAATAAAGTGAAACCATTTTCACTTCTGCACGTGTCAAAAATAAATTTTCATTATTGATTTACCACTGTATACTTTATGGTGGTTTACACATCCTGGCGGCATTTATGATGAAGCAAACAAATAAAAAAAAAAGTCAGCTGGCAAATTGGTGGAGATATATACATTAACATATTCCCCTCGTTTATACAATAACACCTAGATTGTACATTAGGATACTTTAATATAAAGTTCACCACAATTCAGTTCAGTTTATAATGTCAGTTGAGACCAAACACGACATAGTTGCATGTTAGAAAATACTAGTAGATAAATAATATGTAGTGGAAAGCACATGTGTCCTGTGAAGTAAGGGGAAACAGATGTGTCATAAAACACCCTACTAAAACAATTGACAATTCTGTCATCATTTACTTGCTTTAATACACATTGCTCATCGTGCACAGTTGTCCTAAAGCAACCAGGGTGGTGAACAAAGAGTAAAATGAGAACAGGAATTGGATGTGCACATACAAACAGTAGTAATACCTACAGTGTACTTTTCTACTCTGCATATGAACCAAAACAGAAAACTTTCACAGAACCAGCCTTTAAAAACAATCCAATCTTTATAATGATAAATGCTTACCATACGCCATAATAAACTCACTGCATTAATGCACTTCCACCAAAGATTATGTGCACATTTATTTACATTGCTAATGCTGACAACAATAACTCAAGATGGAAATTTGAAAAATTATTCATTTTGTAAAAATTCCTTAGGCTGCTTGTGTTTGAAAAGACTATTTTCTTTTCTTTATATTTTCTTCTCTTTGTTTTGTAAAGCTGTGCAACAATGTACATTGTAAAAGATGATGTACAAATGAATTGAAATTAAATTGTAATATAATTTAATATAATATTATCATATAATTTGCTTTGGATTAACGCATCTGTGTAAAAGTGTAAATGTAAAATTGTTTGAAGTCTCTGACAGAACATATGAGTGAGTAATAATTAACAAAGGTAAAAACTCAGCTCACGTTATGATCCTGTAAAACAAGCCAATGTCAACATTATCATGAGTGCATGAGTTTTTATACGTGTCATTAAATTTATTTAAGTTGATAAGTTTTGTGCATTTATTCAGTTTTACATCTGTTGATACAGGATGTTGTTGCATGTGGAGAAAAAAATAACATTTAAAGGGACATTTTGTGGATTCAACACAAGTTGAACTTTATCAGCAACATTTGTGGCATGACATCAATCACCAGAGAAAAAAATGTCAATTTGTTCTTTAGTTGAAAAAAAAAAGGCACTTACAATGGAAATAAATGGGCCAAGTAGTAAACATTTAAATTCACACTGTTTCAATAGTATAGCCACAAGGCTTAATCTTTATATATGTAAACATCACTTTCTAACTTTTTTTTTTCTGTATAAATTTATATCCAGTGTTTCCTCTTTTTTTGTCATAACATTAAGCTGGTAAACCTGGTAACTGTTGTAAGATATGCACATGGATACCAGAGAGTGGAGTGACCATCTATATCAGAGGTCAGAAATATATCCCAGGTCGAGATAATCACAGACGTGACAATAACTAATGTATGTGATTTAAATAAAAAACTCAAACTTGCATATGGATGTACATTTGAGGTAAATATTACTTACTGTAACACAGCCTTTTATTAAGTAATTGTAGGTTCAATTAATGAATGGGAACGTATTATAAAGTATTAATAAAGTATTAATATTAATACAATATTAATAAAGTAAATAAAATAATATATATATATATATATATATATATATATATATATATATATATATATATATTTTTTTTTTTTTTTAGTAAAATTAATAAAAAGAGATGAATCAAGTTATTTTCTGTTGAGATCAACATAGTGTCACAAATGTTATGACTTTATGACTAGAGCTAAACATCTGCTGAACATTCCTTTAATTATGATTAACAATTAACTTGAATTACTTTTTATTATCTGGAGCAATATAAATCATGAGTAAAAGACAGTAAATCAGGACACTATAAAAGGAACATGAGAGGCTGTGGGGATGACAGAGCAAGAGCTAGAAACAAACATCAGTGAAGAATGAAGGCTTTAGTATGTATACTGCTGCTGTTGGAAACCTTTGTGTTTGTCGTCCAGCAGCAAGTAGATGGAGGACTCAATGAGAATGAGATCAGTCAACAGATCAGCTCTGAGGACGGAAGACCGAATCCACCTCAAACAGACACTTTGAGAGCTGAAGCTTCAACTGACAGCCAACAATACTGTGATCTGGGCTTCCCTGACATCCATGCAGCACTGAGAGAACTGACCGCCACCATTACAGAGCAGAAAGCAAACATCAGAGCTTTAGAGACGCGACTGAGGGATGAGATGAACAAGAAAAAATATAGCTGCGAGCAGCGATGGCGGGCCCAAGCCCGGTGGCACCGCCACCCCGGTGGCTTCAGGGCAACTGTGCACAGCGGGCAATAGGCACTTAAAACGGTTAAACATCAAAGGACTATGTCAAATTCACTCCACATTTACTGCACTACAAGGTGCCGTTATAGAGCCCCTCCTCCCTGCCCATTTTCAAAGGATTACATGTGCCAAGTTTTAACATTATTCTGATGAATTTTGAAGCAAATCAGGTAAAAATAAGAGGGTGATCTCAATGTATGCTGAAAGTGACACATTTTCTGCTTCCAGTTGGTGGCGCTATGACTTTGAATCACAATAGTCAAATCCATGTGATCAGCCTTGTACAACGAAGACTAAGCCAAAGTTTCATCAAAATCAATTAATGTATGCAGAAGTTATAACACTTTGTTGCCCTTTTCTTGCCATAAATTCGTTGCCTCGCCACGGCCAAACCGTTTGAGATATCCAAAATCCGTTTGCAATTAAACAACTTCAATGTGTTAGCAACAAGTTAAAAAAAGCTTGGTGTAAATTGGATAAACCCTGTAGGAGTAGTAGTATAAAATTCATAGCCTGTTTTTTCAAAAAATTAACATTCAAACCAAAATAGCCGACTTCCTGTTGGTCGGAGCTAATGAATGTAAATTAGAAAATTGTCCGGCTTGATGAGAATAATATGTGTACCGAGTTTGGTGACTGTAGGAAAAACTAACCCCCACTTTTGTCAAAAGGTGGCGCTACTGAGCCCCTCCACCACGCCCATTTCTATGGCTTTGTCCATGTCTACTGGTTGACAATATTGATGTGTGTGTCGAGTTTCATGCAATTTGAAGCATGTTAAGAGCCTCAAAAACACTCAAGAATATTATTACAGTTTGACCTGTTGCCATGGCAACAATATTTCAAATATCAAAAATCCTGTCATAGGTCTACATCTGCTGTGTATTGACATTACACTGATGAAGTTTGAAGCAAATCAGGTAAAAATAAGAGGGTGATCTCAAAACATTTCAAAAAGTGATACACTTCCTGCTGCCAGTTGGTGGCGCTATAACTTTGACTCACAATAGTCACATCCATGTGATCAGACTCCTATAACCAACACACTCGTGAAGTTTCATAAAGATCAATATATGTATTAAGACGTTATAACACATTTCCTGTTTCCTTTTTCTCGCCATAAATTCGTTGCCTCGCCACGGCCAAACCGTTCGAGATATCAAAAATCCCCTGGCAATTTTTAATCATCAGTGTCTTGACTTCATGCTGACCGAGTTTGGTGGCGATCGGATTAATCGTCTAGGAGGAGTATATCAAATTCCAGAGCATGCGTTTTTCAAACAACCCTTAATAGCTGACTTCCTGTTGGCGTGGCGATTAACTTAGAGCGCGAAAGTTGTTCGGCCCGATGAGGTCTATATGTGTACCGAGTTTCATACTAATACGTGCAAGCATGTTTAATATATGGACCAAATTTTCAGACTTTTTTCAAGGGGGCGCTGTCGAGCCCCCCTGCCACGCCCGGGTACCAGCCTCTCCGGTGTCCTAATGGCCGCGGATTCCAATGTGTGTGCCAATTTTCAAGAGTTTTTGAGCATGTTAAGGCCCCCAAAAAGCCCCGGAAGACGAAAAAAAAAAAAAAAAAAATAAAAAATAAATAAATAAATAAATAATAATAAATATAGCTGCGAGCAGCGATGGCGGGCCCAAGCCCGGTGGCACCGCCACCCCGGTGGCTTCAGGGCAACTGTGCACAGCGGGCAATAGGCACTTAAAACGGTTAAACATCAAAGGACTATGTCAAATTCACTCCACATTTACTGCACTACAAGGTGCCGTTATAGAGCCCCTCCTCCCTGCCCATTTTCAAAGGATTACATGTGCCAAGTTTTAACATTATTCTGATGAATTTTGAAGCAAATCAGGTAAAAATAAGAGGGTGATCTCAATGTATGCTGAAAGTGACACATTTTCTGCTTCCAGTTGGTGGCGCTATGACTTTGAATCACAATAGTCAAATCCATGTGATCAGCCTTGTACAACGAAGACTAAGCCAAAGTTTCATCAAAATCAATTAATGTATGCAGAAGTTATAACACTTTGTTGCCCTTTTCTTGCCATAAATTCGTTGCCTCGCCACGGCCAAACCGTTTGAGATATCCAAAATCCGTTTGCAATTAAACAACTTCAATGTGTTAGCAACAAGTTAAAAAAAGCTTGGTGTAAATTGGATAAACCCTGTAGGAGTAGTAGTATAAAATTCATAGCCTGTTTTTTCAAAAAATTAACATTCAAACCAAAATAGCTGACTTCCTGTTGGTCGGAGCTAATGACTGTAAATTAGAAAATTGTCCGGCTTGATGAGAATAATATGTGTACCGAGTTTGGTGACTGTAGGAAAAACTAACCCCCACTTTTGTCAAAAGGTGGCGCTACTGAGCCCCTCCACCACGCCCATTTCTATGGCTTTGTCCATGTCTACTGGTTGACAATATTGATGTGTGTGTCGAGTTTCATGCAATTTGAAGCATGTTAAGAGCCTCAAAAACACTCAAGAATATTATTACAGTTTGACCTGTTGCCATGGCAACAATATTTCAAATATCAAAAATCCTGTCATAGGTCTACATCTGCTGTGTATTGACATTACACTGATGAAGTTTGAAGCAAATCAGGTAAAAATAAGAGGGTGATCTCAAAACATTTCAAAAAGTGATACACTTCCTGCTGCCAGTTGGTGGCGCTATAACTTTGACTCACAATAGTCACATCCATGTGATCAGACTCCTATAACGAACACACTCGTGAAGTTTCATAAAGATCAATATATGTATTAAGACGTTATAACACATTTCCTGTTTCCTTTTTCTCGCCATAAATTCGTTGCCTCGCCACGGCCAAACCGTTCGAGATATCAAAAATCCCCTGGCAATTTTTAATCATCAGTGTCTTGACTTCATGCTGACCGAGTTTGGTGGCGATCGGATTAATCGTCTAGGAGGAGTATATCAAATTCCAGAGCATGCGTTTTTCAAACAACCCTTAATAGCTGACTTCCTGTTGGCGTGGCGATTAACTTAGAGCGCGAAAGTTGTTCGGCCCGATGAGGTCTATATGTGTACCGAGTTTCATACTAATACGTGCAAGCATGTTTAATATATGGACCAAATTTTCAGACTTTTTTCAAGGGGGCGCTGTCGAGCCCCCCTGCCACGCCCGGGTACCAGCCTCTCCGGCGTCCTAATGGCCGCGGATTCCAATGTGTGTGCCAATTTTCAAGAGTTTTTGAGCATGTTAAGGCCCCCAAAAAGCCCCGGAAGACGGAAAAAAAAAAAAAAAAAAAAATAATAATAATCCTTAGAAGAACAAGAGGGCCCTGCGCGAATTTTCGCTTGGGCCCTAAATATAGCTGCGAGCAGCGATGGCGGGCCCAAGCCCGGTGGCACCGCCACCCCGGTGGCTTCAGGGCAACTGTGCACAGCGGGCAATAGGCACTTAAAACGGTTAAACATCAAAGGACTATGTCAAATTCACTCCACATTTACTGCACTACAAGGTGCCGCTATAGAGCCCCTCCTCCCTGCCCATTTTCAAAGGATTACATGTGCCAAGTTTTAACATTATTCTGATGAATTTTGAAGCAAATCAGGTAAAAATAAGAGGGTGATCTCAATGTATGCTGAAAGTGACACATTTTCTGCTTCCAGTTGGTGGCGCTATGACTTTGAATCACAATAGTCAAATCCATGTGATCAGCCTTGTACAACGAAGACTAAGCCAAAGTTTCATCAAAATCAATTAATGTATGCAGAAGTTATAACACTTTGTTTCCCTTTTCTTGCCATAAATTCGTTGCCTCGCCACGGCCAAACCGTTTGAGATATCCAAAATCCGTTTGCAATTAAACAACTTCAATGTGTTAGCAACAAGTTAAAAAAAGCTTGGTGTAAATTGGATAAACCCTGTAGGAGTAGTAGTATAAAATTCATAGCCTGTTTTTTCAAAAAATTAACATTCAAACAAAAATAGCCGACTTTCTGTTGGTCGGAGCTAATGAATGTAAATTAGAAAATTGTCCGGCTTGATGAGATCAATATATGTACCAAGTTTGGTGACTGTAGAAAAAACTAACCCCCCCACTTTTGTCAAAAGGTGGCGCTACTGAGCCCCTCCACCACGCCCATTTCTATGGCTTTGTCCATGTCTACTGGTTGACAATATTGATGTGTGTGTCGAGTTTCATGCAATTTGAAGCATGTTAAGAGCCTCAAAAACACTCAAGAATATTATTACAGTTTGACCTGTTGCCATGGCAACAATATTTCAAATATCAAAAATCCTGTCATAGGTCTACATCTGCTGTGTATTGACATTACACTGATGAAGTTTGAAGCAAATCAGGTAAAAATAAGAGGGTGATCTCAAAGCATTTTAAAAGTGATACACTTCTTGCTGCCATTTGGTGGCGCTATAACTTTGACTCACAATAGTTACATCCATGTGATCAGACTACTACAACCAACACACTCCTGAAGTTTCATAAACATCAATCAATGTATGCAGAAGTTATAACACATTTCCTGTTTCCCTTTTCTCGCCATAAATTCGTTGCCTCGCCACGGCCAAACCGTTTGAGATATCCAAAATCCGTTTGCAATTAAACAACTTCAATGTGTTCGCAACAAGTTAAAAAAGCTTGGTGTAAATTGGATAAACCCTGTAGGAGTAGTAGTATAAAATTCATAGCCTGTTTTTTCAAAAAATTAACATTCAAACCAAAATAGCTGACTTCCTGTTGGTCGGAGCTAATGAATGTAAATTAGAAAATTGTCCGGCTTGATGAGAATAATATGTGTTCCGAGTTTGGTGACTGTAGGAAAAACTAACCCCCACTTTTCTCAAAAGGTGGCGCTACTGAGCCCCTCCACCACGCCCATTTCTATGGCTTTGTCCATGTCTACTGGTTGACAATATTGATGTGTGTGTCGAGTTTCATGCAATTTGAAGCATGTTAAGAGCCTCAAAAACACTCAAGAATATTATTACAGTTTGACCTGTTGCCATGGCAACAATATTTCAAATATCAAAAATCCTGTCATAGGTCTACATCTGCTGTGTATTGACATTACACTGATGAAGTTTGAAGCAAATCAGGTAAAAATAAGAGGGTGATCTCAAAACATTTCAAAAAGTGATACACTTCCTGCTGCCAGTTGGTGGCGCTATAACTTTGACTCACAATAGTCACATCCATGTGATCAGACTCCTATAACGAACACACTCGTGAAGTTTCATAAAGATCAATATATGTATTAAGACGTTATAACACATTTCCTGTTTCCTTTTTCTCGCCATAAATTCGTTGCCTCGCCACGGCCAAACCGTTCGAGATATCAAAAATCCCCTGGCAATTTTTAATCATCAGTGTCTTGACTTCATGCTGACCGAGTTTGGTGGCGATCGGATTAATCGTCTAGGAGGAGTATATCAAATTCCAGAGCATGCGTTTTTCAAACAACCCTTAATAGCTGACTTCCTGTTGGCGTGGCGATTAACTTAGAGCGCGAAAGTTGTTCGTCCCGATGAGGTCTATATGTGTACCGAGTTTCATACTAATACGTGCAAGCATGTTTAATATATGGACCAAATTTTCAGACTTTTTTCAAGGGGGCGCTGTCGAGCCCCCCTGCCACGCCCGGGTACCAGCCTCTCCGGCGTCCTAATGGCCGCGGATTCCAATGTGTGTGCCAATTTTCAAGAGTTTTTGAGCATGTTAAGGCCCCCAAAAAGCCCCGGAAGACGAAAAAAAAAATAAATAAATAAATAAATAAAATAATATAGCTGCGAGCAGCGATGGCGGGCCCAAGCCCGGTGGCACCGCCACCCCGGTGGCTTCAGGGCAACTGTGCACAGCGGGCAATAGGCACTTAAAACGGTTAAACATCAAAGGACTATGTCAAATTCACTCCACATTTACTGCACTACAAGGTGCCGCTATAGAGCCCCTCCTCCCTGCCCATTTTCAAAGGATTACATGTGCCAAGTTTTAACATTATTCTGATGAATTTTGAAGCAAATCAGGTAAAAATAAGAGGGTGATCTCAATGTATGCTGAAAGTGACACATTTTCTGCTTCCAGTTGGTGGCGCTATGACTTTGAATCACAATAGTCAAATCCATGTGATCAGCCTTGTACAACGAAGACTAAGCCAAAGTTTCATCAAAATCAATTAATGTATGCAGAAGTTATAACACTTTGTTTCCCTTTTCTTGCCATAAATTCGTTGCCTCGCCACGGCCAAACCGTTTGAGATATCCAAAATCCGTTTGCAATTAAACAACTTCAATGTGTTAGCAACAAGTTAAAAAAAGCTTGGTGTAAATTGGATAAACCCTGTAGGAGTAGTAGTATAAAATTCATAGCCTGTTTTTTCAAAAAATTAACATTCAAACAAAAATAGCCGACTTTCTGTTGGTCGGAGCTAATGAATGTAAATTAGAAAATTGTCCGGCTTGATGAGATCAATATATGTACCAAGTTTGGTGACTGTAGAAAAAACTAACCCCCACTTTTGTCAAAAGGTGGCGCTACTGAGCCCCTCCACCACGCCCATTTCTATGGCTTTGTCCATGTCTACTGGTTGACAATATTGATGTGTGTGTCGAGTTTCATGCAATTTGAAGCATGTTAAGAGCCTCAAAAACACTCAAGAATATTATTACAGTTTGACCTGTTGCCATGGCAACAATATTTCAAATATCAAAAATCCTGTCATAGGTCTACATCTGCTGTGTATTGACATTACACTGATGAAGTTTGAAGCAAATCAGGTAAAAATAAGAGGGTGATCTCAAAGCATTTTAAAAGTGATACACTTCTTGCTGCCATTTGGTGGCGCTATAACTTTGACTCACAATAGTTACATCCATGTGATCAGACTACTACAACCAACACACTCCTGAAGTTTCATAAACATCAATCAATGTATGCAGAAGTTATAACACATTTCCTGTTTCCCTTTTCTCGCCATAAATTCGTTGCCTCGCCACGGCCAAACCGTTTGAGATATCCAAAATCCGTTTGCAATTAAACAACTTCAATGTGTTCGCAACAAGTTAAAAAAAGCTTGGTGTAAATTGGATAAACCCTGTAGGAGTAGTAGTATAAAATTCATAGCCTGTTTTTTCAAAAAATTAACATTCAAACCAAAATAGCTGACTTCCTGTTGGTCGGAGCTAATGAATGTAAATTAGAAAATTGTCCGGCTTGATGAGAATAATATGTGTTCCGAGTTTGGTGACTGTAGGAAAAACTAACCCCCACTTTTCTCAAAAGGTGGCGCTACTGAGCCCCTCCACCACGCCCATTTCTATGGCTTTGTCCATGTCTACTGGTTGACAATATTGATGTGTGTGTCGAGTTTCATGCAATTTGAAGCATGTTAAGAGCCTCAAAAACACTCAAGAATATTATTACAGTTTGACCTGTTGCCATGGCAACAATATTTCAAATATCAAAAATCCTGTCATAGGTCTACATCTGCTGTGTATTGACATTACACTGATGAAGTTTGAAGCAAATCAGGTAAAAATAAGAGGGTGATCTCAAAACATTTCAAAAAGTGATACACTTCCTGCTGCCAGTTGGTGGCGCTATAACTTTGACTCACAATAGTCACATCCATGTGATCAGACTCCTATAACGAACACACTCGTGAAGTTTCATAAAGATCAATATATGTATTAAGACGTTATAACACATTTCCTGTTTCCTTTTTCTCGCCATAAATTCGTTGCCTCGCCACGGCCAAACCGTTCGAGATATCAAAAATCCCCTGGCAATTTTTAATCATCAGTGTCTTGACTTCATGCTGACCGAGTTTGGTGGCGATCGGATTAATCGTCTAGGAGGAGTATATCAAATTCCAGAGCATGCGTTTTTCAAACAACCCTTAATAGCTGACTTCCTGTTGGCGTGGCGATTAACTTAGAGCGCGAAAGTTGTTCGTCCCGATGAGGTCTATATGTGTACCGAGTTTCATACTAATACGTGCAAGCATGTTTAATATATGGACCAAATTTTCAGACTTTTTTCAAGGGGGCGCTGTCGAGCCCCCCTGCCACGCCCGGGTACCAGCCTCTCCGGCGTCCTAATGGCCGCGGATTCCAATGTGTGTGCCAATTTTCAAGAGTTTTTGAGCATGTTAAGGCCCCCAAAAAGCCCCGGAAGACGAAAAAAAAATAAAAAAATAAATAAATAAAATAATATAGCTGCGAGCAGCGATGGCGGGCCCAAGCCCGGTGGCACCGCCACCCCGGTGGCTTCAGGGCAACTGTGCACAGCGGGCAATAGGCACTTAAAACGGTTAAACATCAAAGGACTATGTCAAATTCACTCCACATTTACTGCACTACAAGGTGCCGCTATAGAGCCCCTCCTCCCTGCCCATTTTCAAAGGATTACATGTGCCAAGTTTTAACATTATTCTGATGAATTTTGAAGCAAATCAGGTAAAAATAAGAGGGTGATCTCAATGTATGCTGAAAGTGACACATTTTCTGCTTCCAGTTGGTGGCGCTATGACTTTGAATCACAATAGTCAAATCCATGTGATCAGCCTTGTACAACGAAGACTAAGCCAAAGTTTCATCAAAATCAATTAATGTATGCAGCAGTTATAACACTTTGTTTCCCTTTTCTTGCCATAAATTCGTTGCCTCGCCACGGCCAAACCGTTTGAGATATCCAAAATCCGTTTGCAATTAAACAACTTCAATATGTTAGCAACAAGTTAAAAAAAGCTTGGTGTAAATTGGATAAACCCTGTAGGAGTAGTAGTATAAAATTCATAGCCTGTTTTTTCAAATAATTAACATTCAAACCAAAATAGCTGACTTCCTGTTGGTCGGAGCTAATGAATGTAAATTAGAAAATTGTCCGGCTTGATGAGAATAATATGTGTACCGAGTTTGGTGACTGTAGGAAAAACTAACCCCCCCACTTTTGTCAAAAGGTGGCGCTACTGAGCCCCTCCACCACGCCCATTTCTATGGCTTTGTCCATGTCTACTGGTTGACAATATTGATGTGTGTGTCGAGTTTCATGCAATTTGAAGCATGTTAAGAGCCTCAAAAACACTCAAGAATATTATTACAGTTTGACCTGTTGCCATGGCAACAATATTTCAAATATCAAAAATCCTGTCATAGGTCTACATCTGCTGTGTATTGACATTACACTGATGAAGTTTGAAGCAAATCAGGTAAAAATAAGAGGGTGATCTCAAAGCATTTTAAAAGTGATACACTTCTTGCTGCCATTTGGTGGCGCTATAACTTTGACTCACAATAGTTACATCCATGTGATCAGACTACTACAACCAACACACTCCTGAAGTTTCATAAACATCAATCAATGTATGCAGAAGTTATAACACATTTCCTGTTTCCCTTTTCTCGCCATAAATTCGTTGCCTCGCCACGGCCAAACCGTTTGAGATATCCAAAATCCGTTTGCAATTAAACAACTTCAATGTGTTCGCAACAAGTTAAAAAAGCTTGGTGTAAATTGGATAAACCCTGTAGGAGTAGTAGTATAAAATTCATAGCCTGTTTTTTCAAAAAATTAACATTCAAACCAAAATAGCTGACTTCCTGTTGGTCGGAGCTAATGAATGTAAATTAGAAAATTGTCCGGCTTGATGAGAATAATATGTGTACCGAGTTTGGTGACTGTAGGAAAAACTAACCCCCCCACTTTTGTCAAAAGGTGGCGCTACTGAGCCCCTCCACCACGCCCATTTCTATGGCTTTGTCCATGTCTACTGGTTGACAATATTGATGTGTGTGTCGAGTTTCGTGCAATTTGAAGCATGTTAAGAGCCTCAAAAACACTCAAGAATATTATTACAGTTTGACCTGTTGCCATGGCAACAATATTTCAAATATCAAAAATCCTGTCATAGGTCTACATCTGCTGTGTATTGACATTACACTGATGAAGTTTGAAGCAAATCAGGTAAAAATAAGAGGGTGATCTCAAAACATTTCAAAAAGTGATACACTTCCTGCTGCCAGTTGGTGGCGCTATAGCTTTGACTCACAATAGTCACATCCATGTGATCAGACTCCTATAACGAACGCACTCGTGAAGTTTCATAAAGATCAATATATGTATTAAGACGTTATAACACATTTCCTGTTTCCTTTTTCTCGCCATAAATTCGTTGCCTCGCCACGGCCAAACCGTTCGAGATATCAAAAATCCCCTGGCAATTTTTAATCATCAGTGTCTTGACTTCATGCTGACCGAGTTTGGTGGCGATCGGATTAATCGTCTAGGAGGAGTATATCAAATTCCAGAGCATGCGTTTTTCAAACAACCCTTAATAGCTGACTTCCTGTTGGCGTGGCGATTAACTTAGAGCGCGAAAGTTGTTCGGCCCGATGAGGTCTATATGTGTACCGAGTTTCATACTAATACGTGCAAGCATGTTTAATATATGGACCAAATTTTCAGACTTTTTTCAAGGGGGCTCTGTCAAGCCCCCCTGCCACGCCCGGGTACCGGCCTCTCCGGCGTCCTAATGGCCGCGGATTCCAATGTGTGTGCAAATTTTCAAGAGTTTTTGAGCATGTTAAGGCCCCCAAAAAGCCCCGGAAGACGGAAAAAAAAAAAAATAAAATAAAAATAAATAAATAAATAAATATAGCTGCGAGCAGCGATGGCGGGCCCAAGCCCGGTGGCACCGCCACCCCGGTGGCTTCAGGGCAACTGTGCACAGCGGGCAATAGGCACTTAAAACGGTTAAACATCAAAGGACTATGTCAAATTCACTCCACATTTACTGCACTACAAGGTGCCGCTATAGACCCCTTCCTCCCTGCCCATTTTCAAAGGATTACATGTGCCAAGTTTTAACATTATTCTGATGAATTTTGAAGCAAATCAGGTAAAAATAAGAGGGTGATCTCAATGTATGCTGAAAGTGACACATTTTCTGCTTCCAGTTGGTGGCGCTATGACTTTGAATCACAATAGTCAAATCCATGTGATCAGCCTTGTACAACGAAGACTAAGCCAAAGTTTCATCAAAATCAATTAATGTATGCAGAAGTTATAACACTTTGTTTCCCTTTTCTTGCCATAAATTCGTTGCCTCGCCACGGCCAAACCGTTTGAGATATCCAAAATCCGTTTGCAATTAAACAACTTCAATGTGTTAGCAACAAGTTAAAAAAGCTTGGTGTAAATTGGATAAACCCTGTAGGAGTAGTAGTATAAAATTCATAGCCTGTTTTTTCAAAAAATTAACATTCAAACCAAAATAGCTGACTTCCTGTTGGTCGGAGCTAATGAATGTAAATTAGAAAATTGTCCGGCTTGATGAGAATAATATGTGTACCGAGTTTGGTGACTGTAGGAAAAACTAACCCCCCCACTTTTGTCAAAAGGTGGCGCTACTGAGCCCCTCCACCACGCCCATTTCTATGGCTTTGTCCATGTCTACTGGTTGACAATATTGATGTGTGTGTCGAGTTTCATGCAATTTGAAGCATGTTAAGAGCCTCAAAAACACTCAAGAATATTATTACAGTTTGACCTGTTGCCATGGCAACAATATTTCAAATATCAAAAATCCTGTCATAGGTCTACATCTGCTGTGTATTGACATTACACTGATGAAGTTTGAAGCAAATCAGGTAAAAATAAGAGGGTGATCTCAAAGCATTTTAAAAGTGATACACTTCTTGCTGCCATTTGGTGGCGCTATAACTTTGACTCACAATAGTTACATCCATGTGATCAGACTACTACAACCAACACACTCCTGAAGTTTCATAAACATCAATCAATGTATGCAGAAGTTATAACACATTTCCTGTTTCCCTTTTCTCGCCATAAATTCGTTGCCTCGCCACGGCCAAACCGTTTGAGATATCCAAAATCCGTTTGCAATTAAACAACTTCAATGTGTTCGCAACAAGTTAAAAAAGCTTGGTGTAAATTGGATAAACCCTGTAGGAGTAGTAGTATAAAATTCATAGCCTGTTTTTTCAAAAAATTAACATTCAAACCAAAATAGCTGACTTCCTGTTGGTCGGAGCTAATGAATGTAAATTAGAAAATTGTCCGGCTTGATGAGAATAATATGTGTACCGAGTTTGGTGACTGTAGGAAAAACTAACCCCCACTTTTGTCAAAAGGTGGCGCTACTGAGCCCCTCCACCACGCCCATTTCTATGGCTTTGTCCATGTCTACTGGTTGACAATATTGATGTGTGTGTCGAGTTTCATGCAATTTGAAGCATGTTAAGAGCCTCAAAAACACTCAAGAATATTATTACAGTTTGACCTGTTGCCATGGCAACAATATTTCAAATATCAAAAATCCTGTCATAGGTCTACATCTGCTGTGTATTGACATTACACTGATGAAGTTTGAAGCAAATCAGGTAAAAATAAGAGGGTGATCTCAAAACATTTCAAAAAGTGATACACTTCCTGCTGCCAGTTGGTGGCGCTATAACTTTGACTCACAATAGTCACATCCATGTGATCAGACTCCTATAACGAACACACTCGTGAAGTTTCATAAAGATCAATATATGTATTAAGACGTTATAACACATTTCCTGTTTCCTTTTTCTCGCCATAAATTCGTTGCCTCGCCACGGCCAAACCGTTCGAGATATCAAAAATCCCCTGGCAATTTTTAATCATCAGTGTCTTGACTTCATGCTGACCGAGTTTGGTGGCGATCGGATTAATCGTCTAGGAGGAGTATATCAAATTCCAGAGCATGCGTTTTTCAAACAACCCTTAATAGCTGACTTCCTGTTGGCGTGGCGATTAACTTAGAGCGCGAAAGTTGTTCGGCCCGATGAGGTCTATATGTGTACCGAGTTTCATACTAATACGTGCAAGCATGTTTAATATATGGACCAAATTTTCAGACTTTTTTCAAGGGGGCGCTGTCGAGCCCCCCTGCCACGCCCGGGTACCAGCCTCTCCGGCGTCCTAATGGCCGCGGATTCCAATGTGTGTGCAAATTTTCAAGAGTTTTTGAGCATGTTAAGGCCCCCAAAAAGCCCCGGAAGACGGAAAAAAAATAAAAAAAAATAAATAAATATAGCTGCGAGCAGCGATGGCGGGCCCAAGCCCGGTGGCACCGCCACCCCGGTGGCTTCAGGGCAACTGTGCACAGCGGGCAATAGGCACTTAAAACGGTTAAACATCAAAGGACTATGTCAAATTCACTCCACATTTACTGCACTACAAGGTGCCGCTATAGACCCCTTCCTCCCTGCCCATTTTCAAAGGATTACATGTGCCAAGTTTTAACATTATTCTGATGAATTTTGAAGCAAATCAGGTAAAAATAAGAGGGTGATCTCAATGTATGCTGAAAGTGACACATTTTCTGCTTCCAGTTGGTGGCGCTATGACTTTGAATCACAATAGTCAAATCCATGTGATCAGCCTTGTACAACGAAGACTAAGCCAAAGTTTCATCAAAATCAATTAATGTATGCAGAAGTTATAACACTTTGTTTCCCTTTTCTTGCCATAAATTCGTTGCCTCGCCACGGCCAAACCGTTTGAGATATCCAAAATCCGTTTGCAATTAAACAACTTCAATGTGTTAGCAACAAGTTAAAAAAAGCTTGGTGTAAATTGGATAAACCCTGTAGGAGTAGTAGTATAAAATTCATAGCCTGTTTTTTCAAAAAATTAACATTCAAACCAAAATAGCTGACTTCCTGTTGGTCGGAGCTAATGAATGTAAATTAGAAAATTGTCCGGCTTGATGAGAATAATATGTGTACCGAGTTTGGTGACTGTAGGAAAAACTAACCCCCCCACTTTTGTCAAAAGGTGGCGCTACTGAGCCCCTCCACCACGCCCATTTCTATGGCTTTGTCCATGTCTACTGGTTGACAATATTGATGTGTGTGTCGAGTTTCATGCAATTTGAAGCATGTTAAGAGCCTCAAAAACACTCAAGAATATTATTACAGTTTGACCTGTTGCCATGGCAACAATATTTCAAATATCAAAAATCCTGTCATAGGTCTACATCTGCTGTGTATTGACATTACACTGATGAAGTTTGAAGCAAATCAGGTAAAAATAAGAGGGTGATCTCAAAGCATTTTAAAAGTGATACACTTCTTGCTGCCATTTGGTGGCGCTATAACTTTGACTCACAATAGTTACATCCATGTGATCAGACTACTACAACCAACACACTCCTGAAGTTTCATAAACATCAATCAATGTATGCAGAAGTTATAACACATTTCCTGTTTCCCTTTTCTCGCCATAAATTCGTTGCCTCGCCACAGCCAAACCGTTTGAGATATCCAAAATCCGTTTGCAATTAAACAACTTCAATGTGTTCGCAACAAGTTAAAAAAAGCTTGGTGTAAATTGGATAAACCCTGTAGGAGTAGTAGTATAAAATTCATAGCCTGTTTTTTCAAAAAATTAACATTCAAACCAAAATAGCTGACTTCCTGTTGGTCGGAGCTAATGAATGTAAATTAGAAAATTGTCCGGCTTGATGAGAATAATATGTGTACCGAGTTTGGTGACTGTAGGAAAAACTAACCCCCACTTTTGTCAAAAGGTGGCGCTACTGAGCCCCTCCACCACGCCCATTTCTATGGCTTTGTCCATGTCTACTGGTTGACAATATTGATGTGTGTGTCGAGTTTCATGCAATTTGAAGCATGTTAAGAGCCTCAAAAACACTCAAGAATATTATTACAGTTTGACCTGTTGCCATGGCAACAATATTTCAAATATCAAAAATCCTGTCATAGGTCTACATCTGCTGTGTATTGACATTACACTGATGAAGTTTGAAGCAAATCAGGTAAAAATAAGAGGGTGATCTCAAAACATTTCAAAAAGTGATACACTTCCTGCTGCCAGTTGGTGGCGCTATAACTTTGACTCACAATAGTCACATCCATGTGATCAGACTCCTATAACGAACACACTCGTGAAGTTTCATAAAGATCAATATATGTATTAAGACGTTATAACACATTTCCTGTTTCCTTTTTCTCGCCATAAATTCGTTGCCTCGCCACGGCCAAACCGTTCGAGATATCAAAAATCCCCTGGCAATTTTTAATCATCAGTGTCTTGACTTCATGCTGACCGAGTTTGGTGGCGATCGGATTAATCGTCTAGGAGGAGTATATCAAATTCCAGAGCATGCGTTTTTCAAACAACCCTTAATAGCTGACTTCCTGTTGGCGTGGCGATTAACTTAGAGCGTGAAAGTTGTTCGGCCCGATGAGGTCTATATGTGTACCGAGTTTCATACTAATACGTGCAAGCATGTTTAATATATGGACCAAATTTTCAGACTTTTTTCAAGGGGGCGCTGTCGAGCCCCCCTGCCACGCCCGGGTACCAGCCTCTCCGGCGTCCTAATGGCCGCGGATTCCAATGTGTGTGCAAATTTTCAAGAGTTTTTGAGCATGTTAAGGCCCCCAAAAAGCCCCGGAAGACGGAAAAAAAATAAAAAAAAATAAATAAATATAGCTGCGAGCAGCGATGGCGGGCCCAAGCCCGGTGGCACCGCCACCCCGGTGGCTTCAGGGCAACTGTGCACAGCGGGCAATAGGCACTTAAAACGGTTAAACATCAAAGGACTATGTCAAATTCACTCCACATTTACTGCACTACAAGGTGCCGCTATAGAGCCCCTCCTCCCTGCCCATTTTCAAAGGATTACATGTGCCAAGTTTTAACATTATTCTGATGAATTTTGAAGCAAATCAGGTAAAAATAAGAGGGTGATCTCAATGTATGCTGAAAGTGACACATTTTCTGCTTCCAGTTGGTGGCGCTATGACTTTGAATCACAATAGTCAAATCCATGTGATCAGCCTTGTACAACGAAGACTAAGCCAAAGTTTCATCAAAATCAATTAATGTATGCAGCAGTTATAACACTTTGTTTCCCTTTTCTTGCCATAAATTCGTTGCCTCGCCACGGCCAAACCGTTTGAGATATCCAAAATCCGTTTGCAATTAAACAACTTCAATATGTTAGCAACAAGTTAAAAAAAGCTTGGTGTAAATTGGATAAACCCTGTAGGAGTAGTAGTATAAAATTCATAGCCTGTTTTTTCAAATAATTAACATTCAAACCAAAATAGCTGACTTCCTGTTGGTCGGAGCTAATGAATGTAAATTAGAAAATTGTCCGGCTTGATGAGAATAATATGTGTACCGAGTTTGGTGACTGTAGGAAAAACTAACCCCCCCACTTTTGTCAAAAGGTGGCGCTACTGAGCCCCTCCACCACGCCCATTTCTATGGCTTTGTCCATGTCTACTGGTTGACAATATTGATGTGTGTGTCGAGTTTCATGCAATTTGAAGCATGTTAAGAGCCTCAAAAACACTCAAGAATATTATTACAGTTTGACCTGTTGCCATGGCAACAATATTTCAAATATCAAAAATCCTGTCATAGGTCTACATCTGCTGTGTATTGACATTACACTGATGAAGTTTGAAGCAAATCAGGTAAAAATAAGAGGGTGATCTCAAAGCATTTTAAAAGTGATACACTTCTTGCTGCCATTTGGTGGCGCTATAACTTTGACTCACAATAGTTACATCCATGTGATCAGACTACTACAACCAACACACTCCTGAAGTTTCATAAACATCAATCAATGTATGCAGAAGTTATAACACATTTCCTGTTTCCCTTTTCTCGCCATAAATTCGTTGCCTCGCCACGGCCAAACCGTTTGAGATATCCAAAATCCGTTTGCAATTAAACAACTTCAATGTGTTCGCAACAAGTTAAAAAAGCTTGGTGTAAATTGGATAAACCCTGTAGGAGTAGTAGTATAAAATTCATAGCCTGTTTTTTCAAAAAATTAACATTCAAACCAAAATAGCTGACTTCCTGTTGGTCGGAGCTAATGAATGTAAATTAGAAAATTGTCCGGCTTGATGAGAATAATATGTGTACCGAGTTTGGTGACTGTAGGAAAAACTAACCCCCACTTTTGTCAAAAGGTGGCGCTACTGAGCCCCTCCACCACGCCCATTTCTATGGCTTTGTCCATGTCTACTGGTTGACAATATTGATGTGTGTGTCGAGTTTCGTGCAATTTGAAGCATGTTAAGAGCCTCAAAAACACTCAAGAATATTATTACAGTTTGACCTGTTGCCATGGCAACAATATTTCAAATATCAAAAATCCTGTCATAGGTCTACATCTGCTGTGTATTGACATTACACTGATGAAGTTTGAAGCAAATCAGGTAAAAATAAGAGGGTGATCTCAAAACATTTCAAAAAGTGATACACTTCCTGCTGCCAGTTGGTGGCGCTATAGCTTTGACTCACAATAGTCACATCCATGTGATCAGACTCCTATAACGAACGCACTCGTGAAGTTTCATAAAGATCAATATATGTATTAAGACGTTATAACACATTTCCTGTTTCCTTTTTCTCGCCATAAATTCGTTGCCTCGCCACGGCCAAACCGTTCGAGATATCAAAAATCCCCTGGCAATTTTTAATCATCAGTGTCTTGACTTCATGCTGACCGAGTTTGGTGGCGATCGGATTAATCGTCTAGGAGGAGTATATCAAATTCCAGAGCATGCGTTTTTCAAACAACCCTTAATAGCTGACTTCCTGTTGGCGTGGCGATTAACTTAGAGCGCGAAAGTTGTTCGGCCCGATGAGGTCTATATGTGTACCGAGTTTCATACTAATACGTGCAAGCATGTTTAATATATGGACCAAATTTTCAGACTTTTTCAAGGGGGCTCTGTCAAGCCCCCCTGCCACGCCCGGGTACCGGCCTCTCCGGCGTCCTAATGGCCGCGGATTCCAATGTGTGTGCAAATTTTCAAGAGTTTTTGAGCATGTTAAGGCCCCCAAAAAGCCCCGGAAGACGGAAAAAAAAAAATAAAATAAAAAAATAAATAAATAAATAAATATAGCTGCGAGCAGCGATGGCGGGCCCAAGCCCGGTGGCACCGCCACCCCGGTGGCTTCAGGGCAACTGTGCACAGCGGGCAATAGGCACTTAAAACGGTTAAACATCAAAGGACTATGTCAAATTCACTCCACATTTACTGCACTACAAGGTGCCGCTATAGACCCCTTCCTCCCTGCCCATTTTCAAAGGATTACATGTGCCAAGTTTTAACATTATTCTGATGAATTTTGAAGCAAATCAGGTAAAAATAAGAGGGTGATCTCAATGTATGCTGAAAGTGACACATTTTCTGCTTCCAGTTGGTGGCGCTATGACTTTGAATCACAATAGTCAAATCCATGTGATCAGCCTTGTACAACGAAGACTAAGCCAAAGTTTCATCAAAATCAATTAATGTATGCAGAAGTTATAACACTTTGTTTCCCTTTTCTTGCCATAAATTCGTTGCCTCGCCACGGCCAAACCGTTTGAGATATCCAAAATCCGTTTGCAATTAAACAACTTCAATGTGTTAGCAACAAGTTAAAAAAAGCTTGGTGTAAATTGGATAAACCCTGTAGGAGTAGTAGTATAAAATTCATAGCCTGTTTTTTCAAAAAATTAACATTCAAACCAAAATAGCTGACTTCCTGTTGGTCGGAGCTAATGAATGTAAATTAGAAAATTGTCCGGCTTGATGAGAATAATATGTGTACCGAGTTTGGTGACTGTAGGAAAAACTAACCCCCACTTTTGTCAAAAGGTGGCGCTACTGAGCCCCTCCACCACGCCCATTTCTATGGCTTTGTCCATGTCTACTGGTTGACAATATTGATGTGTGTGTCGAGTTTCATGCAATTTGAAGCATGTTAAGAGCCTCAAAAACACTCAAGAATATTATTACAGTTTGACCTGTTGCCATGGCAACAATATTTCAAATATCAAAAATCCTGTCATAGGTCTACATCTGCTGTGTATTGACATTACACTGATGAAGTTTGAAGCAAATCAGGTAAAAATAAGAGGGTGATCTCAAAGCATTTTAAAAGTGATACACTTCTTGCTGCCATTTGGTGGCGCTATAACTTTGACTCACAATAGTTACATCCATGTGATCAGACTACTACAACCAACACACTCCTGAAGTTTCATAAACATCAATCAATGTATGCAGAAGTTATAACACATTTCCTGTTTCCCTTTTCTCGCCATAAATTCGTTGCCTCGCCACGGCCAAACCGTTTGAGATATCCAAAATCCGTTTGCAATTAAACAACTTCAATGTGTTCGCAACAAGTTAAAAAAGCTTGGTGTAAATTGGATAAACCCTGTAGGAGTAGTAGTATAAAATTCATAGCCTGTTTTTTCAAAAAATTAACATTCAAACCAAAATAGCTGACTTCCTGTTGGTCGGAGCTAATGAATGTAAATTAGAAAATTGTCCGGCTTGATGAGAATAATATGTGTACCGAGTTTGGTGACTGTAGGAAAAACTAACCCCCACTTTTGTCAAAAGGTGGCGCTACTGAGCCCCTCCACCACGCCCATTTCTATGGCTTTGTCCATGTCTACTGGTTGACAATATTGATGTGTGTGTCGAGTTTCATGCAATTTGAAGCATGTTAAGAGCCTCAAAAACACTCAAGAATATTATTACAGTTTGACCTGTTGCCATGGCAACAATATTTCAAATATCAAAAATCCTGTCATAGGTCTACATCTGCTGTGTATTGACATTACACTGATGAAGTTTGAAGCAAATCAGGTAAAAATAAGAGGGTGATCTCAAAACATTTCAAAAAGTGATACACTTCCTGCTGCCAGTTGGTGGCGCTATAACTTTGACTCACAATAGTCACATCCATGTGATCAGACTCCTATAACGAACACACTCGTGAAGTTTCATAAAGATCAATATATGTATTAAGACGTTATAACACATTTCCTGTTTCCTTTTTCTCGCCATAAATTCGTTGCCTCGCCACGGCCAAACCGTTCGAGATATCAAAAATCCCCTGGCAATTTTTAATCATCAGTGTCTTGACTTCATGCTGACCGAGTTTGGTGGCGATCGGATTAATCGTCTAGGAGGAGTATATCAAATTCCAGAGCATGCGTTTTTCAAACAACCCTTAATAGCTGACTTCCTGTTGGCGTGGCGATTAACTTAGAGCGCGAAAGTTGTTCGGCCCGATGAGGTCTATATGTGTACCGAGTTTCATACTAATACGTGCAAGCATGTTTAATATATGGACCAAATTTTCAGACTTTTTTCAAGGGGGCGCTGTCGAGCCCCCCTGCCACGCCCGGGTACCAGCCTCTCCGGCGTCCTAATGGCCGCGGATTCCAATGTGTGTGCAAATTTTCAAGAGTTTTTGAGCATGTTAAGGCCCCCAAAAAGCCCCGGAAGACGGAAAAAAAAAAATAAAAAAAAATAAATAAATATAGCTGCGAGCAGCGATGGCGGGCCCAAGCCCGGTGGCACCGCCACCCCGGTGGCTTCAGGGCAACTGTGCACAGCGGGCAATAGGCACTTAAAACGGTTAAACATCAAAGGACTATGTCAAATTCACTCCACATTTACTGCACTACAAGGTGCCGCTATAGACCCCTTCCTCCCTGCCCATTTTCAAAGGATTACATGTGCCAAGTTTTAACATTATTCTGATGAATTTTGAAGCAAATCAGGTAAAAATAAGAGGGTGATCTCAATGTATGCTGAAAGTGACACATTTTCTGCTTCCAGTTGGTGGCGCTATGACTTTGAATCACAATAGTCAAATCCATGTGATCAGCCTTGTACAACGAAGACTAAGCCAAAGTTTCATCAAAATCAATTAATGTATGCAGAAGTTATAACACTTTGTTTCCCTTTTCTTGCCATAAATTCGTTGCCTCGCCACGGCCAAACCGTTTGAGATATCCAAAATCCGTTTGCAATTAAACAACTTCAATGTGTTAGCAACAAGTTAAAAAAAGCTTGGTGTAAATTGGATAAACCCTGTAGGAGTAGTAGTATAAAATTCATAGCCTGTTTTTTCAAAAAATTAACATTCAAACCAAAATAGCTGACTTCCTGTTGGTCGGAGCTAATGAATGTAAATTAGAAAATTGTCCGGCTTGATGAGAATAATATGTGTACCGAGTTTGGTGACTGTAGGAAAAACTAACCCCCCACTTTTGTCAAAAGGTGGCGCTACTGAGCCCCTCCACCACGCCCATTTCTATGGCTTTGTCCATGTCTACTGGTTGACAATATTGATGTGTGTGTCGAGTTTCATGCAATTTGAAGCATGTTAAGAGCCTCAAAAACACTCAAGAATATTATTACAGTTTGACCTGTTGCCATGGCAACAATATTTCAAATATCAAAAATCCTGTCATAGGTCTACATCTGCTGTGTATTGACATTACACTGATGAAGTTTGAAGCAAATCAGGTAAAAATAAGAGGGTGATCTCAAAGCATTTTAAAAGTGATACACTTCTTGCTGCCATTTGGTGGCGCTATAACTTTGACTCACAATAGTTACATCCATGTGATCAGACTACTACAACCAACACACTCCTGAAGTTTCATAAACATCAATCAATGTATGCAGAAGTTATAACACATTTCCTGTTTCCCTTTTCTCGCCATAAATTCGTTGCCTCGCCACAGCCAAACCGTTTGAGATATCCAAAATCCGTTTGCAATTAAACAACTTCAATGTGTTCGCAACAAGTTAAAAAAAGCTTGGTGTAAATTGGATAAACCCTGTAGGAGTAGTAGTATAAAATTCATAGCCTGTTTTTTCAAAAAATTAACATTCAAACCAAAATAGCTGACTTCCTGTTGGTCGGAGCTAATGAATGTAAATTAGAAAATTGTCCGGCTTGATGAGAATAATATGTGTACCGAGTTTGGTGACTGTAGGAAAAACTAACCCCCCCACTTTTGTCAAAAGGTGGCGCTACTGAGCCCCTCCACCACGCCCATTTCTATGGCTTTGTCCATGTCTACTGGTTGACAATATTGATGTGTGTGTCGAGTTTCATGCAATTTGAAGCATGTTAAGAGCCTCAAAAACACTCAAGAATATTATTACAGTTTGACCTGTTGCCATGGCAACAATATTTCAAATATCAAAAATCCTGTCATAGGTCTACATCTGCTGTGTATTGACATTACACTGATGAAGTTTGAAGCAAATCAGGTAAAAATAAGAGGGTGATCTCAAAACATTTCAAAAAGTGATACACTTCCTGCTGCCAGTTGGTGGCGCTATAACTTTGACTCACAATAGTCACATCCATGTGATCAGACTCCTATAACGAACACACTCGTGAAGTTTCATAAAGATCAATATATGTATTAAGACGTTATAACACATTTCCTGTTTCCTTTTTCTCGCCATAAATTCGTTGCCTCGCCACGGCCAAACCGTTCGAGATATCAAAAATCCCCTGGCAATTTTTAATCATCAGTGTCTTGACTTCATGCTGACCGAGTTTGGTGGCGATCGGATTAATCGTCTAGGAGGAGTATATCAAATTCCAGAGCATGCGTTTTTCAAACAACCCTTAATAGCTGACTTCCTGTTGGCGTGGCGATTAACTTAGAGCGTGAAAGTTGTTCGGCCCGATGAGGTCTATATGTGTACCGAGTTTCATACTAATACGTGCAAGCATGTTTAATATATGGACCAAATTTTCAGACTTTTTTCAAGGGGGCGCTGTCGAGCCCCCCTGCCACGCCCGGGTACCAGCCTCTCCGGCGTCCTAATGGCCGCGGATTCCAATGTGTGTGCAAATTTTCAAGAGTTTTTGAGCATGTTAAGGCCCCCAAAAAGCCCCGGAAGACGGAAAAAAAATAAAAAAAAATAAATAAATATAGCTGCGAGCAGCGATGGCGGGCCCAAGCCCGGTGGCACCGCCACCCCGGTGGCTTCAGGGCAACTGTGCACAGCGGGCAATAGGCACTTAAAACGGTTAAACATCAAAGGACTATGTCAAATTCACTCCACATTTACTGCACTACAAGGTGCCGCTATAGACCCCTTCCTCCCTGCCCATTTTCAAAGGATTACATGTGCCAAGTTTTAACATTATTCTGATGAATTTTGAAGCAAATCAGGTAAAAATAAGAGGGTGATCTCAATGTATGCTGAAAGTGACACATTTTCTGCTTCCAGTTGGTGGCGCTATGACTTTGAATCACAATAGTCAAATCCATGTGATCAGCCTTGTACAACGAAGACTAAGCCAAAGTTTCATCAAAATCAATTAATGTATGCAGAAGTTATAACACTTTGTTTCCCTTTTCTTGCCATAAATTCGTTGCCTCGCCACGGCCAAACCGTTTGAGATATCCAAAATCCGTTTGCAATTAAACAACTTCAATGTGTTAGCAACAAGTTAAAAAAAGCTTGGTGTAAATTGGATAAACCCTGTAGGAGTAGTAGTATAAAATTCATAGCCTGTTTTTTCAAAAAATTAACATTCAAACCAAAATAGCTGACTTCCTGTTGGTCGGAGCTAATGAATGTAAATTAGAAAATTGTCCGGCTTGATGAGAATAATATGTGTACCGAGTTTGGTGACTGTAGGAAAAACTAACCCCCCACTTTTGTCAAAAGGTGGCGCTACTGAGCCCCTCCACCACGCCCATTTCTATGGCTTTGTCCATGTCTACTGGTTGACAATATTGATGTGTGTGTCGAGTTTCATGCAATTTGAAGCATGTTAAGAGCCTCAAAAACACTCAAGAATATTATTACAGTTTGACCTGTTGCCATGGCAACAATATTTCAAATATCAAAAATCCTGTCATAGGTCTACATCTGCTGTGTATTGACATTACACTGATGAAGTTTGAAGCAAATCAGGTAAAAATAAGAGGGTGATCTCAAAGCATTTTAAAAGTGATACACTTCTTGCTGCCATTTGGTGGCGCTATAACTTTGACTCACAATAGTTACATCCATGTGATCAGACTACTACAACCAACACACTCCTGAAGTTTCATAAACATCAATCAATGTATGCAGAAGTTATAACACATTTCCTGTTTCCCTTTTCTCGCCATAAATTCGTTGCCTCGCCACGGCCAAACCGTTTGAGATATCCAAAATCCGTTTGCAATTAAACAACTTCAATGTGTTCGCAACAAGTTAAAAAAAGCTTGGTGTAAATTGGATAAACCCTGTAGGAGTAGTAGTATAAAATTCATAGCCTGTTTTTTCAAAAAATTAACATTCAAACCAAAATAGCTGACTTCCTGTTGGTCGGAGCTAATGAATGTAAATTAGAAAATTGTCCGGCTTGATGAGAATAATATGTGTACCGAGTTTGGTGACTGTAGGAAAAACTAACCCCCACTTTTGTCAAAAGGTGGCGCTACTGAGCCCCTCCACCACGCCCATTTCTATGGCTTTGTCCATGTCTACTGGTTGACAATATTGATGTGTGTGTCGAGTTTCATGCAATTTGAAGCATGTTAAGAGCCTCAAAAACACTCAAGAATATTATTACAGTTTGACCTGTTGCCATGGCAACAATATTTCAAATATCAAAAATCCTGTCATAGGTCTACATCTGCTGTGTATTGACATTACACTGATGAAGTTTGAAGCAAATCAGGTAAAAATAAGAGGGTGATCTCAAAACATTTCAAAAAGTGATACACTTCCTGCTGCCAGTTGGTGGCGCTATAACTTTGACTCACAATAGTCACATCCATGTGATCAGACTCCTATAACGAACACACTCGTGAAGTTTCATAAAGATCAATATATGTATTAAGACGTTATAACACATTTCCTGTTTCCTTTTTCTCGCCATAAATTCGTTGCCTCGCCACGGCCAAACCGTTCGAGATATCAAAAATCCCCTGGCAATTTTTAATCATCAGTGTCTTGACTTCATGCTGACCGAGTTTGGTGGCGATCGGATTAATCGTCTAGGAGGAGTATATCAAATTCCAGAGCATGCGTTTTTCAAACAACCCTTAATAGCTGACTTCCTGTTTGCGTGGCGATTAACTTAGAGCGCGAAAGTTGTTCGGCCCGATGAGGTCTATATGTGTACCGAGTTTCATACTAATACGTGCAAGCATGTTTAATATATGGACCAAATTTTCAGACTTTTTTCAAGGGGGCGCTGTCGAGCCCCCCTGCCACGCCCGGGTACCAGCCTCTCCGGCGTCCTAATGGCCGCGGATTCCAATGTGTGTGCCAATTTTCAAGAGTTTTTGAGCATGTTAAGGCCCCCAAAAAGCCCCGGAAGACGGAAAAAAAAAAAAAAAAAAAAAAAAAAAAAATAATAATAATAATAATAATAATAATAATCCTTAGAAGAACAAGAGGGCCCTGCGCGAATTTTCGCTTGGGCCCTAATAATCCTTAGAAGAACAAGAGGGCCCTGCGCGAATTTTCGCTTGGGCCCTAATAATAATCCTTAGAAGAACAAGAGGTACTAATGAAGGTACTTCACCAAAACATTCACTCTTATCAATGATCCTCAAAGTAAAACAAATGTATATGTTAGTGTAAAGTTACGGTGGCACATTGCTGCCACATATTATTTTTTTCCACTCAATTATGTCGTTCAAACGACATCTTTTCTCGTTCAAACGACATATTATTGTCACAGTCACATGGACTTTCAGTTTGTTTGTTGTCGTCTGTCACATGTTCCTTTGTTCTAGTTTCCCGCCACAATCAGTATCCATGGACACTAATCGATTCATCACAGCTGTTTGTCATTTGAGTTCATCAGTCTGTCTATTTAAGTTCCTGTATCTGTTCAGTTAGTTGTTGGGTGTCGTTTGTGTATGATTTGGTGTATGTTCCTGTCCGGTTCCTGTATTCTCCAGTGTGATTATCTAGTAAAAGACTTGTTTGATATTATCTCCTCGTCGTGTGCTTTATACACCATAGGTACTGTAACAATTATATCATTCAAACAACATCTTTTCTCTTTCAAACGACATGTCGTTCAAACAAAATATTTATGTCGTTAAAAAGACATCTTTTGTTGTTAAAACCACATATTTTGTACATGACGTGTATGAGAAATACCTTTATCTGATCTATAATAGAGAATTTATATAGCCTAGATCAGTGCCTTTATCACACTTCCGCACTCGAAAAGCAGAAGCATATAGTATAAAATACCTTTCGATGCCTGGATCGATGGCAGTGCAGAGTAATGAACACAATATTATTGTTTTATTGGCCTATATGCAGTTTCTAATAGCCTAATAAAGCAAAATTTTATCATTTAGCATTCCTTATTTTCTGGAAAATATAGGTTTATTGGCCTCAATGAGTCTGAGACTCCCGGTCAGAGATTGTGAAAACAAGATACAGGAATAAATAGCCTATTCCTATATAGCTAGGCATACACGAAATATATTAAACCTAAATAATTTACATAATAGAATATGAACGAAAAAAACTGCGACAAGTAGACCATCTATATGATGAGTCTACTCATTCATTTTTGAGAAGCAAGTTCACGGAAAGGAATTGCTTGTCTTTATTTTTCAAGCAATGTTATTGTGAGTGTATAAAAATAATAGTTATACCTGCCGATTCGAATGGTGTTACTCTTATGACCATAAATGTCTGAGTATTTTAATTGTTTCCGCTTTTATAAGAAAATTCAAATGAACGCGCCGGCGCCTCACGCACACACACAGCATAGGCATCTGTTAGTCTAGCTACTTGACATCGCAGCCTATTGTCAAAATAAACAAATTATTTTGCCATTCATTAACTAACATATATTTTATATGGCTAACATTTACTTTTTAACAATTTTTCCAATACATTCTGGGCCCTATTTTAACGATCTAAACACAAAGTGTAAAGCGCACGGCGCAGGTGCACTCAGGGCGTGTCCAAATCCACTTTTGCTATTTTAACGACGGAAAAACGGTCCGTGCGCCGGGGCGCATTTTTGAAATGGGTTGTCCCTATTCTCTTAATGAGTAATGGGCGTAACGTTCAATAAACCAATCAGAGTGTCATCTCCTATTCCCTTTAAGAGCGAGATGCGCTCGCGCCATGGCGGATTGCTATTTACATGGCGTACACGCGATGAGTCAGTTAATATATATATGTGTGTGTATTGGCACGATTGTTTAATTAATTAGCCAATTTCGTTCATCATTATAAGTAGTAATAGGCTGAATTGAAAATAGGTAGCCTAATTCTAATACACGCAATGACTATTCATCATTACAATTTTATATTTATGTAGCCTACACAATAATATTCTTTTATACTGTAATCCTTTTGTTTTTAATATTTGGCATGTCTGTGTGATGCGCATCCCTGTGTGTAATAAGCAAAGTCAACGCGCACTGTGGACGTGCCCAGAGGTGCAGTTTCTACCAATGCGCTCTAACAAAAAAATATTGCGCCATTGACTTTAGACTTTAGACCAGGTTTGAGTTGGTCTATGGTGCAGTCTATTTTCAGCTCCTTAAAATAGCAATGCGCCCGCAATGCGCCTGAACACACCTCTTTTTTAGACCAGACGCCCAGGGGCGCACTAATTGGCTCAAATGCATTTACTAATTTAAAGGGCATATTGCAGGTTAGAGCTTTAGTGATTCAATGTGTAGAAAAATAATATATGAAATAGATTTTCTTGAAAAAACACGCATAAATACGCTACATAGGCTTATGGAGTCGTTTTTTGTGAGAGAATTTTACTTCCGCATCTGAAAAATGCCAAATCGGACGTGACTTCACTGAAGGGAGCGCGATCAATATAAACAATAGGAAAACAATGGATCGCAATGACAGTTCGGATGCTGAGGAAATTGTAAATGCTTATTTATACTCGTATAACTAATCACAGCCATACAATTAGCCTGCTATGTGGTCAAGAGAGCAGGGACAGGCCAGAATTAGACAGAATAACGGTCAAAAGAGACAAATTGAGCTGTTGTGTGAGGAGAAGCAGTGGAGAACAGGGCAGCAACCGATGTTAGCTTATAGCTTATAACGTTAGGTAACGACATGTGCTCAGATCACAATATTGTACAGATTATGATCATGAATCAGGCAATAGCAAAGCTATTGGTCATCTAGGAGTAACTGATTTCTAATAACAGAAACGAATAAACTTTGATCAAGCGTATGTCACACACGTTAATATCCGTCCACACTAACGTTACGTGATATAGCCGTTTCTCATCACGACTGATTTGGTAGTTAGCAAATGTAATAATCAAACACAAAACTTAAAATGTGCACCGTAAGTCTTCATCGAGCTGCATCTCTGACGGATGCGTGATCATGTCTCCCGCCGGCGGCCAAACATAGTGTTACTGTATGTGTTTCATGTTATCCTTTATTCATTAATTCTGTGTTATGAGATTATTCCGTGCCCAATCACTGATAGTGTGAGGATGTATATGACGCCGTGATTATGTAGTTGTGTGAACTTGAATGTATATATAAGTTTACATACATGGCATGCCTGAAATTGGAGTATTTACATTACCAGCACATCATTCAAAACTGTTTTGTGTGAGTGTGAGACTGTTTGCATGTGTACATAATTTGTATTCATCAGTGTTGAAATTGATTCAAGTAAAAACGGTGAAGAAGCGTGTGTGAGTTTATTAATTTAATATAATCATTTACAGAAGTATTACAATGTTGAACTCCATCATATCGCCAGGATGATAATCCTCCAGTCTAAAATGAACGCGTTTTTCGACGCAGATGCAGAAGTGAAGTCCCGTCTCTTCACCTGCACAAAACAAACCCCGGCACAGAAGATAGCAGCGTAGTTTTTCTTGTTTAGTAAACCTCTGTACTCGATGTCCTGACAGGCTGAAGTTTGTGCAGCCTCCACAAACACAATCATTTACCATTACGATGATAAATAGAAAACACACTGATTCACGGCCGCTGTTGCTAAATACCAATATATTCTGCACTGAATCAACACAGAGCTCTGCGAACATCTCCCTGTAGTGACGTAAAATGACGCGACGCTGAAAAAAAAGCTTTTTTTACAGAGACCGTCACTTTATCTACTAAATTAATGCCCTTATGTCTCGCAAAACATTTTTAAACCCTGCAGTACCTTTTTATATGGTATTTTTGTACAAGGTTATATATTCATCTAGAAAAAAATGTTAAACCTGCAATATGCACTTTAAGGACGTGGCGCTGAACGGGAAAACGCGAACGGCGCCGGACGCAAACTAGCAAACAAACTTGCGCTGCGCCTTGCATCGCATTGCGCCGGGTGTATTATAGGGCCCATAATCTTTTAAACACTATTTTTTTTACTTTGCATTTGTGCAGTAAAATTAACTTGAATGAATATTATCACAAAATTTTGCAATTTTAGGCTGTTGTTGTTTCGTTTAAAATATAGGTTAATGAATGCCAATATAATTTGTTTATTTTCTAATTATATTTTGCATAGAACAATTTAAAGGATTTGTTGTGGAAATAACCTGAAATGCATTTTTTGCACATTTTTTGTAAAAAAAATTTACCGGCAGGCCCGGCTCCAGGTTGGCATTTTAATCCCATAGGGTGCATCACTACGTAGGCTATTTTAGTTCCCCTCGCGCTACAAATCTTTTCAATTTAATGGTATTCAGAAAAACGGAACAAGAATGAAAAATATAATATATAAACTTCAAGCCAAAACAAATTAATTTAAAGCTAAACTGAAATAGAAACCCATTTGGCATAAATCCAAATGTGCACTAGCTATGTTTTTGGATGCTAAATAGCCTATAGCCTATTTATTATTTAAACGCTCTGATTATACACAGACTATAAATTAGCAGAGTAACTTTTTCTATATTTGGCTGACTGTATTTTATTTTGACAATAAACAGGCTGCGATGTTAAGTAGCTACTAAAACTGAGCCTTGTGTGTGCGCGTGAGGCGCCGGCGCGTTCATTTGAATTTTCTTATAAAAGCGGAAACAATTAAAATACTCAGACATTTATGGTCATAAGAGTAACACCATTCGAAACTTTGAAGATATAACTATTATTTTTGTACACTCACAATAACATTGCTTTAAAAATAAAGACAAGCAATTCCTTTCCGTGAACTTGGTTCTCAAAAATGAATATAGATAGTCTACTTGTCGCAGTTTGTTATATATAGCCTAAAACTAAACCCATGGGATTTTTTTTCTTCATTCTAATTTCGTTTAATTCTGATTTAACAATCTTGTTGGTTAATGAAAGGATCGCATCGGTTGAAGGGCAGGGGGGAAAAAACTAAATTATATTAAAAATCTCATTTTCAACTAATATTTATATTTTCTCATATTTCAGCGTAAATATTTTTAATAGTTTATTTATTTATTTTAGTTAACTAAAGGCTAATAACCTTGCCTAGGCAAAACATCCACAGAACTGCAGTACAGTCAATTTTCCACCTGTTATGCCACGAATATTTACAAATATTCACAAATTATTTAATGCCGTCTGAGACACAATCTCTGACCGGGAGTCTCAGACTCATTGAGGCCAATAAACCTATATTTTCCAGAAAATAAGGAATGCTAAATGATAAAATTTTGCTTTATTAGGCTATTAGAAACTGCATATAGGCCAATAAAACAATAATATTGTGTTCATTACTCTGCACTGCCATCGATCCAGGCATCGAAAGGTATTTTATACTATATGCTTCTGCTTTTCGAGTGCGGCAGTGTGATAAAGGCACTGATCTAGGCTATATAAATTCTCTATTATAGATCAGATAAAGCTATTTCTCATACACGTCATGTACAAAATATGTGGTTTTAATGACAAAAGATGTCTTTTTAACGACATAAATATTTTGTTTGAACGACATGTCATTTGAATGAGAAAAGATGTCGTTTGAACGTGAAAAGATGTTGTTTGAACGACATAATATGTCGTGTGAACGAGAAAAGATGTAAAAATAATATGTATGTGGCAGCTATGCGCCACCGTATAAAGTTGAGTGTATGCTGTGTAAATTGTTTTTACCTATTACAATTAGTAGTATAAATGTCATTTAACAGAATCTTTATTCCTTTACAGAAATTTCAAATCTTACTCTGAGTCAAGTGGAGGAGTTGAGAAAGTGTGCTTGAATCATGTTAAAATCAGTGTATACATACTAAGCATAAGAGCAACAAACCACAATTTTGCTTATGTCTTTAAACAACAGACAGAGAAATAGCCTTTTCAGCTGCACTGATGCAATCTGGCAGTGGATATGTTGGACCGTTTACCACTGAAATCACACTAACCTACAAGAACATCTTCACAAACATAGGGAACGCCTACAACCAAGTTACAGGTAATTATCAATGAAATGGAGTCATAAACCCTTCTGCTCCATTCAGACCTCTCTGCAGTTGTGTAATGTGTATAAGAGAATTAAATGATCTGCCATCTTTAAAAACTATTACAGTGTGTTTGGTAATTGAGCAATCATACAGGAAACAGCTGATTCTGTATCTCTTGTTATTTGATTCAGGTATTTTCACAGCCCCACTGAAAGGAGCGTACATGTTCAGAATCTCTATATTTGGTTATGGTGGAACTGGAGCAACTGCAGCCATTTTTAAGAATGAAGAGCACATGGTCTTAGCACATGATAGTCAGGCTCAGGGTGCGTTAGCCGCCTCAAATGGAGTTGTGTTGATCCTGGAAGTTGGAGATGTTGTATATGTAAGACTTTGGTCTGGAAGGAGGATATATGAATTAAGCAAGGAGAATCACAACACTTTCAGTGGTTTCCTACTGTTTCCCTTAAGATAACAGTAGCTTTGCAGAATGTAATTCCAATAATTCTGAACCTTCGGCATATAATTTAAGAATAAAATCATGAAGAATCATTAACATATGAACCTGTATTAATAAGGACTGTGTGTTTGAAATTTGCAATAGATTACCGTATAAAAGTCTGAGCTGTCTATATGTAACTGTATAAAGTGTTTCAGAATGAAGGGTTTAGTATGTATACTGCTGCTGTTGGAAACCTTTGTTTGTCGTTCAGCAGCAGGTAGATGGAGGACTCAATGAGAACGAGATCAGTCAACAGATCAGAGTTGTTGTCAGCTCGTGTAGTGTGTAACTTATTGTTGCAGATAATTTATGTAGTGTGAACAGCACAGTGATCTGCCCAACGTTTAAAGTCCTGTAGTGTGAACTAGGCATTACTCAAAATGAATGTAACCTGGATGAAAGCAGAGCTCCATTATTGTTAAATAACAAAAGAAACATTGTTATGGCTTTCCAGGTAGAAACCTCTATTCATGTTAAATTAAAGGGTTAGTTCACCCAAAAATGAAAATTCTGTCATTTATTACTCATGCCGTTCCACACCCGTAAGACCTTCGTTAATCTTCGGGAAAAAAATTAAGATATTTTAGTTGAAATCTGATGGCTTCGTGAGGCCTACACAGGAAGCAATGACACTTCATCAATCAAGATCCATAAAGGTACTAAAAACATATTTAAATCAGTTCATGTGAGTACAGTGATTCAATATTAATATTATAAAGCGACGAGAATATTGTTGGTATTTATATTTATATACATACTTTATACACATACTTTTTGCATAAAATAAGCCTAAAATACAAGATATCAAACCCAATTAAGGATAGTAAGAGCCATTTTCAAGTATAAATATAAAACATTTTAAGTTAAAAAAGTTGTAATTTCTGTATACAGTATAAACAGCTTGTGAATATGAAAATATTAAATACAATTATACAATCTTAAAATATTTGCTAAATAACCTGGTTGTATTGTTTTATTTTTGTAATGTTTTTTACAATATTGTTATAATATTGCTTTGAACTGCTTGCTACAAACCCAATTCCAATAAAGTTGGGATATTTTATAAAATGCAATAAAATTAAGAATCTGTGATTTGTTCATTCTCTTTAACCTTTATTTTACTGAGAAAAAATGCAAAGAAAAAGATTTTCAATGTTTTCACTGGCCAAATTTAATTTAATTTTGTAAATATAAACAAATTTTGATTTTGATGGCTGCAACACTGTTGTAGCACGTGCAGAATTAGGACTGGCATTGTCTCGCTTCCCAGGCAGGATGTCATCTTAACGGCAGTATATGTCTCTGTGCCACCACGTCAATGGTACCTTCACACATATACAAGTGACTCATGCCGTTTGCACTGATGCATCCCTATAACATGACAGATGTTCTCCTTTGCACCTGTCACTGATGAAAGTCTTGGATGGTTTCTTTCATCTTTGGCACTGAGAACTCATTGTCTGTTTTTCCCAAAAACAACATTTCACAAGTTCACACTTACAAATAATCAGATACAATAAATCGTATGCGTATTTGGCATGCTGTCCGAGGACAGGGCTCCGAGCTTGGTTTTTGGCCTGAACCCAGAGTACATATATAGGTATGTTGATTGCTGATTGCTGGTTGGAATGATGTGACGATTAGTCAAATCATTTGAATGCATTTCTCCCAAACTTTGTTAATAAAGAGTTCACACTTACAAATAATCAGATAGTAAATAGTATGCATATGCATATAGAGCTCTGTATTTGGCCAGAGCCCAGAGTACTCTCCCCAAATAGTTGCAACTAATCAAGTCAAGTCAAGTCACCTTTATTTATATAGCGCTTTTTACAATGCAGATTGTGTCAAAGCAGCTTTACATTGATAACTGGTACATAATTTGGCTGCACAGCAGCTCTTAAAGAATAGTGTCAATGCAGGCAGAGCACTGTTGAATAAATGTCAAGAATACTGTTGAATATCAAATGTCAAGTGTCCCCAACTAATGTAGTACAGCAGCCAGAAATTACGTTGATAACCCAAAAACTTGCAGGTGAGCTACTGCTGGAGCTGAGTTGAGAATGTTTATGCAATGTATTATAGAGTTGTGAGCTTGGGGGCGGGGAGCTCAAACATTTAAAGGGGACACGCACGAATCGGCACATTTTTAATTATACCCCAAAATAGGTAGTTAAAAAATTTAATAATAAAAAATCTATGGGGTATTTTGAGCTGAAACTTCATAGACACATTCAGGGGACACCTTAGACTTCTATTACATCTTGTGAAAAAGGGCACCTTTAAGAAGAAGAAAACACACAAGTGACACTTTATGATTTATAAGCCGTTTTCCTCATGGGGACCAATATTTTCTTATCCATTGGACATTTGGTCTCCACATCAAAAGGAATATCTGGAACAAACAAACAAATACTATAGATTTTGTACATTCTCTGCAGTTTCACACCTTGTATGTATTCCTGTGTGTTGGAATATTGCTTTTGGAAAGCTGAACATCAGTTCACTGGAATTTTTATCCTCAGTACATTATCAGTTTATGTGGGTTTATATAATCTTTCAAAATGCTGTTTATCTTAGAGTCGGCATGAAGTAGAAGTTGCAATTGTCTTTTCTTCTCTACTGTGATGTCTATCCGAGTGAAACGCCGCCTGAAATGAGAGAGTGGGACTTGATTTCGTAATTTGGGAATTGATTGGATCGTTGGAAGTTGGGCCTTGCTAACAAAATGGAGGCAGATCTGAATGCCCATTTGGGGATTTCCCTCCACCGGACTTCCTGTGAGCACCCTTACGTTACTGTAAGAACTTTATTTATTGAGGATGACGAGGACCGTCAATGGCACTAAATGGTGAGAGAGCTTGCAAGAGAGACTGACTGACAGTGTTTGTCCGTTGGTGCGGAGCGAGCATTTTCGGTTCATTCCTATGGATGTTGAGCCTCACGCTTGCCTTCCATATGAATGAATCTAAAAATGCTCTGGTCTCTTGCTCTGCTCCCGTGGACACGCAGCCTGACTGACTGAGTGTGTCCTCCATCAGGGTCATTTCAATGTTGACTGGCATCAGCAGTGGTTAATTCATTGATCTCTATAAAGTGAAGCATCAGTTTACCCCAGTGACGGCATTTACCCCTTACGTCACTGGATCTGCTGGCAGTTCCAGATAGCTCCGCCCTCACGCCATAGCATGTGACAGGAAGAGACAATGAATCGTTTTGAGAGGGAGAGCTGGGCCGTGTCCAAAATCACCTTCTATACCCTTAAACTTGAAACTGTTTTTGCACTAAAGGACGACCATTTGTTAACTATTTATTTATTTACACAGTCATTCTTTGTGTGACATGAATTAGTGTGTGTTCAGGGTCTGATCTGAAGCTTTTACTGCAGGTCTGTTTAACAGCCTGAATGTCATTTTTGCAGTAACACTATTTTTATGGTCCCTTTTGAACATTCTGTTGACTATAAGTAACTTTGCAACTACATGTCAGTTTATTCTAACATAATCCTGCCAGTTTGCTAATACTCTACTGACACTCTAATAAGAGTTATTAGACATGCAGGTGCAATATTAATTATAGTCAACAGAATATGTTAAAGGGACCATCAAAATAAAATCTAAATAAACCATTTTTGCTTCTATATGTGTCAAAAATTACACTTTGGTTATTGATTTACCACTATATACTTTATTGTGGTTTACACAACCTGGCAGCACCTATGATGAAGCAAAACAAATAAAAAAAAAGTCCAGAACCTGGGCCATATCCAGATCACAATCTTTGTTGCATTAATTTCCTGTTATCACACTGCTTTGAAACAATCTATTATAAAAAGTGCTATATAAATAAAGGTGAATTGACAGGAAAATATAGGATTTCATCTGAACACTAGGATAATGAAAGTTACAATCACTTTAGCTTTCAACATTTTTAGTGGTAAAAGTAAAGTTTCTCAAAGCTTTTAAAGCAGACAAAGTTATTTATTAAGTTACATGTTTCAAAATAGAGACAAAGAATGGAAAGGCATACTTTATAGAAAAACTTAGTTGTAACAAATGATGCACTGCTGTGAAGGAGAGACTGTAAAAGCCTTTCTTGTAATATGAGGTTATGCACCGGTGTGCAGGAGTGGCAGGTTAAAGCCTTTCTCCCAGATCAACAGTTACCTTTCCTTATTAAACCCTGAGCAACACATTGTTAAACATGAGTGGAATACCAACACCAAAACCAGCTGACAGTAAACTGAAGGATAAAGCAAATGGGTGGAGATAAATACATGAACATATTCTTCTCAATGCATGTTTAAACAACAGCACCTAGATTGTACATTAAGATATTTTAATATGAAGTTCACCACAATTCAGTTTAGTTTATAAGAAAACCTACGAGTGAGTAATAATTAACAAAGGTAAAAACACAGCTCACAAGTCAATGCCAAAGTTATCATAAATGCATAAATCCACTTTCCCATAATCCAGGGCATTCTTTTACATGACAAGTTGTAAATCAGGTTAATAATTACATTTTATGTTTTTATACATGTTGACATGAAAAATAACAGTTAAAGGGACATTTTGTGGATTCGGCTGTTACTGCGAGACTCTCACTCCAAATTAAATCAGTTTACAGTGAAATTTTAGAGACAAAATTGCTCATCTTTTGCTGTTAATTATTCATCCATTATATTTATATTAAATAAATTAAAATTATGAATAATTCATGACACATTCATATAATTAGGCCTATTTTATTAATCAACAATATTAGACTTTGCTTTTAAATTAATATAAATATAATACATGCTTTATATATAAAGCTTTTAAACAGATTAAGCTTGCATGTATTCTTTTAAGCTCTTTGTGAAACTATATTAATTATTTGGCCTACTTGTTTGGCACACTTTAAGGTGCACATGCTTTGCAACTCTGGATTAACCCTGAGTTGATAGAGAAAGTTTATACGGAGCGTTGTGCAACAGTTAATCCTGATCTAAACCAGGTTGGATTTATCTGGATTTGTCAACTCCAAACCTACTCTGAAACTCAGAGTTTGTTCAACTAGCTTCATGCAACAGGCCACTGGCTGGGCAAAAAGGCAAACGGGTAATCAAAAACCAAGAGACATGAAACCAGGAAACATTCAGAGATGCAGTGTAAACATCTAGCAAAACCTCACAGTGAATGACAGAAGTTCATTCTGTCATTCACTAGATAGGCTAGATACAGGCAGAGGTAATGAGGTAAAAGACACACAGGTGTAAACAATCATGGACGATTAGTCTGGGCAAAGGATTATGGGGAATGGAGTCTGTGATAGTGATAATAGTCCTGGGTGGAGTGCCCTCTGGTGGTAATCACAGGCACTCACTGCTGATCGTGACAGTGGCATGATATCATTCACCAGAGAAAAAATGTCAACTCGTTCTTTAGGTTAAAAAAAAAGTAAGAACTTAAAATGGAAATAAATGGGCCAGGCAGTGAACATTTAAACTCAAACTGTTTCAATAGTATAGCCACAAGGCTTAAACATTATATATGTAAACATCACTTAATTTTTTTTTTTTCTGTATAAATGTATATCCAATGTTTCCTCTTTTTTTTTGTCATAATATAAAGCTGATAAACCTGGTAACTGTTGTAAGATATGCACATGGATACCAGAGAGTGGAGTGACCATCTACAGGTCCTTCTCAAAAAATTAGCATATTGTGATAAAGTTCATTATTTTCCATAATGTAATGAAAAAAATTTAACTTTCATATATTTTAGATTCATTGCACACCAACTGAAATATTTCAGGTATTTTATTGTTTTAATACTGATGATTTTGGCATACAGCTCATGAAAACCCAAAATTCCTATCTCAAAAAATTAGCATATCATGAAAAGGTTCTCTAAACGAGCTATTAACCTAATCATCTGAATCAACTAATTAACTCTAAACACCTGCAAAAGATTCCTGAGGCTTTTAAAAACTCCCAGCCTGGTTCATTACTCAAAACCGCAATCATGGGTAAGACTGCCGACCTGACTGCTGTCCAGAAGGCCATCATTGACACCCTCAAGCGAGAGGGTAAGACACAGAAAGAAATTTCTGAACGAATAGGCTGTTCCCAGAGTGCTGTATCAAGGCACCTCAGTGGGAAGTCGCTGCACAACGAGAAGAGGTGACCGGACCCTGAGGAAGATTGTGGAGAAGGACCGATTCCAGACCTTGGGGGACCTGCGGAAGCAGTGGACTGAGTCTGGAGTAGAAACATCCAGAGCCACAGTGCACAGGCGTGTGCAGGAAATGGGCTACAGGTGCCGCATTCCCCAGGTCAAGCCACTTTTGAACCAGAAACAGCGGCAGAAGCGCCTGACCTGGGCTACAGAGAAGCAGCACTGGACTGTTGCTCAGTTTTGCATGTCATTCGGAAATCAAGGTGCCAGAGTCTGGAGGAAGACTGGGGAGAAGGAAATGCCAAAATGCCTGAAGTCCAGTGTCAAGTACCCACAGTCAGTGATGGTCTGGGGTGCCATGTCAGCAGCTGGTGTTGGTCCACTGTGTTTTATCAAGGGCAGGGTCAATGCCGCTAGCTATCAGGAGATTTTGGAGCACTTCATGCTTCCATCTGCTGAAAAGCTTTATGGAGATGAAGATTTCGTTTTTCAGCACGACCTGGCACCTACTCACAGTGCCAAAACCACTGGTAAATGGTTTACTGACCATGGTATTACTGTGCTCAATTGGCCTGCCAACTCTCCTGACCTGAACCCCATAGAGAATCTGTGGGATATTGTGAAGAGAAAGTTGAGAGACGCAAGACCCAACACTCTGGATGAGCTTAAGGCCGCTATCGAAGCATCCTGGGCCTCCATAACACCTCAGCAGTGCCACAGGCTGATTGCCTCCACGCCACGCCGCATTGAAGCAGTCATTTCTGCAAAAGGATTCCCGACCAAGTATTGAGTGCATAACTGAACATAATTATTTGAAGGTTGACTTTTTTTGTATTAAAAACACTTTTCTTTTATTGGTCGGATGAAATATGCTAATTTTTTGAGAATTTTGGGTTTTCATGAGCTGTATGCCAAAATCATCAGTATTAAAACCATAAAAGACCTGAAATATTTCAGTTGGTGTGCAATGAATCTAAAATATATGAAAGTTTAATTTTTATCATTACATTATGAAAAATAATGAACTTTATCACAATATGCTAATTTTTTGAGAAGGACTTGTATATTAGAGGTCAGAAATATATCAGAGGTCAGTATAATCACTAACACGTGACAATAACTAATGTATTTAATTTAAATTAAGTCACTTTCACATGGATGTACATTTTGAGGTAATCATTCTTTACAGTCACACAGTCTGTTTTATTTAGTTATTGTAGGTCCAATAAATACTATTAAAGTGTGAGATTTTAACCTGCACAAGCAGGTTTTTTTTTAAGGGATTAATTACAGTTATTTTCTGTTGAGATCAGCATAGTGTCACAAATGTTATGAATAAAGCTAAAAATCTACTGATCCTGGAACATTCCTTTAAAGGAGTCATGAACTGCGTTGTTTTATAATGTTTCCTGGGGTGCACTTATAATGTTACTATGCTTTTTACATCAAAAACTGACAATTTAGAAATAAAAGGCATTTTTCCTACCCTGATTTTAGCCTTCTGATTTGAACACTCTGTTTGAAGGGGCATGTCTGCTGTGAGATTTCAGTGTAAATGCCCACTGCTATGATTGGCTAATGTCTTTCCATTTGAAATAGCTAAAAATTACTCTCAAAAACTTTCAGCATGTTTTTACTAATACTGTTCTCTAGGTTATCTAATCATGAAAAGTGTTGCTCTGCATTTAAATCTATAACATTGTATTTCGATTGTGGCATGAAACTTTAAGGAATATAAGATCAAGAGTCAAACTTTACTAGAGAATCCAATGGAACATACAGGAACACAGGAGATACACACTTACAGAAAACGATAACCAATCAACCAAGAAGTGTGTAATGACTGTTTATATACAGAGTCCAGATGAGTGCTAATGATGATGATTGACTTCAGGTGCGTGTGATGGTGATGACGTGCAGGTGCAGGACAGAGGGAATGCTGGGAAGTGTAGCACAGGAACCGGTGACTGTAACAGTACTTCCCCCTCAGGCAAGGTGTGTCCTCGTGCTGTAGAAGAAAATCCAAAGGGGAAGGCCGGAGGGGGTTCAGGAGGTGGACGGTGAAGCTGGAGGATGAGTCGGATGGAGGCCCAGTCACCAACCAGGATGATGGACATCGGCAGAGACGCTGAAGGGAGAAGCCATGGTGGTAAAGGCATCAGCACCACCTTGGGGACGAGCGAAGGCGGCCGCGGCGATGGAAGAGGAACCCACGGCGCAGATGAAAGACAGATGGAGCGGTTCGATGCCGACGACCCAGGCGACCGCGCCACAGTGACGACCTTCCAAGGAGGATGCAGGGATCTTGAGGGCTGAGTTGTAGCTGGAGCGACCGAGGGCGGCGACGGAGCCTGAGGGAGGGCGGAGCTAGCTGGAGCAATAGGGGTGGAGGACCGGAGAGCAACGGACGGCCCGCAGGTCCATTGCGTAGGTGATGTGACGTCCGACCCAGGTGAAGTTGGCAGTCTGAGGCAGCTCTGCAAAGCCAATGGCTCGAAGGTCCCAGCAGACAACGGAGGGAGGAGCATAGGTGAAGGGTCAGGGCAATGGGTTGAGGAGGAGAGAAGAGAACAGATGCTGGAGGCAGAGCCACGGTATCCTCACGCCCCGGAGAAGATGGCTCACAGTAGTCCCACGATGTAACCACGTCACTGAGAGGAGGTGATGGTGGTGTAGCGGGACTGATGGGTGACAGCTCGGACAGGACAGCAGACTTGGTTGGGGTCAGGGAAGAAGGCAGAGATGGAGATTCAGTAGAGGAAGTGGGAGAGAGAGGCTGGTAGGAACTGATGAGTCCAGTAGAGTTTTCACAAGGTTGGGGAGTATTATTGAGGTTGATGGACTCACTCTCTGTGACGGGCGGGCTGGCAGGGCTTCTGTCCTGCTTGTCGTCCTCGACGCCTACTCCCTCGACAATGGATGGGACCCCCGACTCGAACTTCTCCTCTGTTGGAATCACCTCAGGCTCCGGGATGATGTCAGGCTCGGTCGTTCCTCCTGGCACAGGCTCTGACGTCACGGCGGGGTCGTCATCTCCATCTGTGGTGGGTCTCTGGTTGGGAACTGGGTTCGGAGGGGTTCCGGATCGGGGCCACTTAAACTCCAAGCATTTCAGCATGGCCTCCCTCCGGTTAAAGCTGGTGGTGTCTGGAAAATCGCAAGGTCCATTGTAGCTCACCTCGATCCAGTACATCTTCCTTAATTCCTCATCCTCCAGCTGGCTGTTGACGGCCAAAAGAAAAAAATCGCGTGGAAAAAACAAAAAAGTCGTGGCTCTCCTGAGCCAAGGCAATGAATTTAGCTAGTGATGGGACAGTTGATACCGGGGCTCTGATGCTCAGACGCAGTTTTCAAAGCACTATTGTATCACACACTGTACCGATGCTTGTATCGAAATGACAATACCACGTGATTGATGACGTTTGAAGCTTCAAACGTCATGCAGTATCGGAAAATCGGGACAGCTGGTTTGAAAAATTTGGCGCTTCACCTGATACATAAAAGGAGAATGCATTTAATCATGTTTTATTGCTGGGGTCTCAGAGACCCTGAACAGAATATAAGGGTTAAACAGCTCATCCCAAATGATCAATTATGATCACATCATTGTGTATTTTATATTATTGATCAATATGTCAATCCGTTGAATAGGCTACACGTGACATGACAGGAGTTGTGGTCTCATTGTCACAAATTAATTTAGATGAGATTAGTTTAGATCAGATAGAACTGTACTGATCCAAGACAAGAGTGATTCCGTGTGTCACGGACTTCTGAAGCTTTGTCTGGTCATGTGCTTTTTCAAATCTGCTCCCCATTTGTTAGATATGGGGGAGAAAACAAGTCTGACCACCAGATGTCGCTAATGTGCACTGTGTTAAAAGCTTCGAGTAATGAACCTTTTTTCGGCACAATTTGATGAAAGCCTCAAATGCTTCAGAAAGCCTCGGTTTCCCATCACTAAATTTAGCCCATTCATCCATTGTGTAGAAACACGCACGATGAGGAATATAAGGTCAAGAGTCAAACTTTACTAGAGAATCCAATGGAACATACAGGACACAGGAGATACACACACTTAACACTAGAAGTCCCAGAGAGCAGCCATTTGGCTTTTCTACCTATAAAACCCGCAGGACAGCCGATGGGCTGGAAGGCTTTAGGCTAATATCCTTAATCAGCTGTGAACAGTTGCTTTTGTTATGTAAACAATGTGGGGCCATGCTGAGCCACTTCAAGGAAACTTGTGTTTCACTTTGCCATCTTAGGGAGAAATCAACACACATGTTTTTTTTTTCCTTTGTTGCTGAGATCTATTGATAAAAATAGTACAAAATAAAATAAAGAAACCAACCATTTGTACACATATTTACAAATAATATTAAAAAGTGAGTGAGTACATTCCAGCAATCACTCACAATCCTGGCACTGCCTGGCAATATATTATAAATACATTTTGTATATATTCATTATATATTAATCTTATATTTGAAATACATCATAAGTCCATTTTTAAAAGTGTTTGAAAGATGGGTTCAAGTGTACTATAAGTGGTAACTAAATACATTTTTCTATACAGAGATAGTATGTTAAAAGCACATTTTAGTTCAAATTCATGGTGTCTCAAAATAGCACAGTTGAGTACACTTAGATGTTCTTAAGATTATCTTAAGAAGTACTAAAGAAGAGCTTTTAGTATATTAAGTACAAAATAAGTGCACGGAAATAGAGCACTGTACATTATGGAAGTGTAAAAGTGTACTAAAATAAAGTGTATTTTACTGCACTTTTTTTCACCTGGGTAGACACTCCAACACTTTCCGTTTGCATTAAGATTATTTTTATTACCACACTGGCAGATATTGATCATTTTACTTAAGTAAAATGCACTTAATTTAGATCCCCCCAGGAAACAAGACTAAATATCATATATAATTTTCTCATATAGAAAATCCATCTTGATTTAAGATTTTTTTTTTAAATTTACTTTAAATAGGATAAAAAAAAATACTTTTTTGCAGTGTGAATGAGTGAATTAACTTTTTAAACATCACTTGCACTCCCTCATTTCAGGGTTAACATACTCAGAGTTTTCACTTAACCTCCTTTCTGAAACCGGCCCATGGTCAATCAAGTTCTCTGCTTTTAGCAGCCCTCCCTCCCCCACACATACAAACAAGCCACCAGCAACCATTCACACACACACCCCCAACCCCCCTGCAGATTGCTCAGGTAATGACCATATTTACACATGAATTGATGCTAATGATAGCCAAAAGACTAGCCAGTTAGCATCCACTTGGCTAAAGGAGGGTTACAAATCTCTGGGACTTCTAGTGTTAAAGCAAACAATAACCGATCAACCAAGATGAGAGTAATGACTGTTTATATACAGAGTCCAGATGAGTGCTAATGATGATGATTGACTTCAGGTGCGTGTGATGGTGATGACGTGCAGGTGCAGGACAGAGGGAATGCTGGGAAGTGTAGTGCAGGAACCGGTGACTGTAACAGTCGTTGAGTGCATGAGCGTCATTGCAACTAAATTTCTGCAAACTAACAAATGCTTTCATCATAACTAACAGTGCAAGTGATGTAATTAAGAGATTCATCGAATAAAACGGTAGTGTTGGCGCGAGTCCAGAACTCAGTCACTAATAAACTCGCACTGTTTAATTGACAGCTACAGCGATTGCAAAGGTAGCATTCTTTGATTGCTTTCTTTATATAATTTAATCACTGTTTAAATAACAGATTATTTTCATCACACTAAGAGAAAGAACGTGAAGTTGACCATTTAGTCACTGGTTTGATATACTGATATACTGTACTGACTGTACATGAATCCAGAGATGGGCGTGAATACATGGAAAAACTAATTTTTAACTTTTATTATGTTTTATCACCATCAATAAAAGCCAATGTGACAATGTGTAATTTGTTAAGCTAATTATAAATAGTCACAGTGAATTAAGAAACTACATAGGCCTACTGACTTTTAATTCCTTACCTCATTTCTGCACTCTCTGTCATTCTCTCTCTGTCATTCTCTCTCTCTCTCTTTCTTAAGTGCTTGCTTCCTTGCTGGTAATTACAAATAAACTTATGTAGTGCAAAATAGCAGCCATTTATATACTTACTTCTGACAAGGTTACAATGTAGTCTATTACTTATGGTGAACACTATTAAAAAAAAACTGTAAAACTGTGGGAACCTTTTCTGCTATATAGCAAAGAATAGGGATGGGTGATATGACAATATATGGCATGGTTTCACAATTATCAATAATTATCAGTTTTGATACCACAGCAAAAACTGAATTTCAAACTCTTTTGATGCTTTTTTTTTACGCAAGTAGTATAGTAACTTTTATATTTATTTAATGTAAAGTTTATTTGTTTCTATATACATAATTAGAAAATATAAAGTTTATCTAAAATAGAAATCATTTGGCACTTTTTTTTTTTGGTGAACAATAAAACTAAAAGTGTAGTGTATCTTTCATCATTGTCATCACAAATGCACACAATTACTACACTAAACTGATGGAGACAGACAATGATTAACCTAATTATTTCGTCTCTACATAAACAAACATTTGCATAGATGGGTAAACACAATCACAATTTGGAAATGTGTCCAGTTACATTTTCATAAAGCACCATGTTTGTAAAATTTAAAATGATTACATTTACAAAATGAGCCTGCATAGCAGAAATAATGAATAAAGTAATGGTCGTGTTTAATACAATCGTTAATTGAAATAAAATAATTAATGAATTAAAAAACATATATAACACAGTATTGTTCAATTTAGTGTTATACATATGTTATCATATTAATATGCTTTGTTCTAATGTCTCAAGTCACAATTTCAAGTTTACTGGGTTTAACTTGATTATTTGGGTAGGGTTTAAGAAGTGTACTAAAAAACTTTTTCACATGTGTCATCAAAATGACCTACAACCTAATCAGTTTACATGTGAAGAAATCCATTTATTCACAAACTTCTCACGAGACGAGTGTTTGACAAATTATTCGGCAAACTACTTCCTCTCATTGCTGCTTTTTGGTGGTTTGGAGAACAATTACTCAGAGTCGCTTTTCACAGAATTATACAATGGAGAGCACGTCAAGCATAAAAGCCTAACTGTGTGTTCACACCGCCGGCGGCGAGAGCGTCAAAGTGACGCTAGTCATTCATTTTCAATGAGAGCCGGCGGCGAGCTCCGGCGAGAGCGGCGGGGCGCGTCTTGGACGGTGAGAGCGTCGAGGAGAGTTGAAATCAGGTTAACTTTATGGTAATGAGCTATGACGCTGTTCGGAGGCAACCAATTGGAATGTAGAGGTCCTCGCTTGAGAGGCTTCCGATTGGTTGACGCGACTTGTCATTTACTTTGACCCTCCCGTTGGCGGCGGTTTGAACGAACAGTACAGCGTTGTTGGCAGGGCGGCCAAGGCGATTGTTGACGCTCTCACCGGCGTGAACGCACAGTAATAGGTTTACTGAGGAGCGCGCGCAGGTAACAGGTTCATGGCGTAGAGCGAATTGCGAAAGTATAAACAAGGCTTCAACTGCACAAAGCTAAAGAGAAAGCGGAAAGTCCTATCTAAACATTGTAATGTTTATGTGTACGAAGCCATGCTTGCTGATATTATGGTCTATAACTCCTCCCTGAACTCACGTGAACGAGCACCGATTTGCCTGTGATTTCGGGCATTTGTCTGCGAGCCAAAATCGGGGCTAAAATCATGCAGTCTGAACTCGGCTTAACATGCAGTAACGTTAAAGGGATAGTTCACCCAAAAATGAAATTTTGATGTTTATCTGCTTGCCCCCAGTGCATCCAAGATGTAAGTGACTTTTTTCTTCAGTAAAACACAAATGAGGATTTTTAACTCCAACCGCTGCTGTCTGTCAGCCAAATAATGGGAGTAGATGGGGACTTCGGCTAAAAGAGTAAAAAAAGCTTGCTTAGACAAATCCAAATTAAACCCTGTGGCTCGTGACGACACATTGATGTCCTAAGACACGAAACGATCGGTTTGTGATGTCTGATCGTGCTCTGACAGCGGCAGTGATGTCTGATCGCGCTCTGACAGCGGCAGTGATGTCTGACACTCATTAAAGTATATGCGCAAGACATCACTTCCATTGTCAGAGCGCGATCAGACATCACTAACCGATGCTGAACGGAGTTGGACATAGTCGTGTATTAGAGGTAAAAAATGACATAAATACTGTTCGGTTTCTCACACAAACCGATCGTTTCGTGTCTTAGGACATCAATGTGTCGTCACGAGCCACAGGGTTTAATTTGGATTTGTCTAAGCAAGCTTTTTTTACTCTTTTAGCCGAAGTCCCCATCTACTCCCATTATTTGGCTGACAGACAGCAGCAGTTCGAGTTAAAAATCCTCATTTGTGTTTTACTGAAGAAAAAAAGTCACCTACATCTTGGATGCGCTGGGGGTAAGCAGATAAACATCAAAATTTCATTTTTGGGTGAACTATCCCTTTAATGCTTCAAACACATTTGACAAGCTACTTTAATCAACAAGTAGCACATCTTCACCTTATTCCAGAAAAGTTGACGATCCAAGGCTGGGTTGTACAGCTGTGGCTAACGTGCATGAATGTTGGGATTGGGGGGCGTGTCTGGTCTGAACCTGGTCTGAACCTGGGGTGCGTTTCCCAAAGCGAACTATGGTCGCAAGTTCCGTTGTTACCAATAGAGTTCAATGGGACTTGCGACCATGGTTCACCAACGATGCTTTCGGGAAACTCACCCCAGGTCTGAACTAGTTGATGCATGAAAACAACACCCTGATAAAGAGGTTGACTGTCTCAAAGTATTTTGAGTATTTTGAAAATACAAAAATACTCATCTTAAATGTATTTAAATACAAATTACATTTGATTTTTTCCAAAGGCTTTAAAATACAAAATACAAAATAGTATTTTGTATTTCAAATACGTATTTTAAATACATGTATCTGAAATACTGCCCATCCCTGCATGAATCATTATATCAGATCAGGCATTAGAATGAACACAGATACATACATGTTGTTGCATTACTGTCGAGTCCATATAATAAAAGTCTATGGCAAGCCGTTTTGACTTTTATTCATTCTCAGGATATGAATTCTTGATATCAACAATTCAGTTTTCACTAGTTAAAATGCTAATTCTTGATATCAGGAATTACATTTCCACTAGTAACAATGGCAATTTTTGATATCAAGAATTACATTTCCACTAGTAACAAGGTTAATTTTTGATATCAACAATTCAATTTTCACTAGTTAAAATGCTAATTTTTGATATCAAGAATTATTTTCCACTAGTAAAAACTAGAATTCTTGATATCAGCAATTTATATCCTGGGAAAGGCAATAGGCAAGCCGTTTTGACTTTTAATCATTCCCAGGATATGAAATTTTGATATCAACAATTCAGTTTCCACTAGTAACAATGTTAATTCTTGATATCAACAATGATGTCATCACTCGCAGAAATATGTATTCTTGATATCAACATTTGAATTTCCACTAGTAAAAACTAGAATTCTTGATATCTGTAATTGTATTTTCACTAGTGAAATGTCACCATAGACTGCCATTCAAATTCAATTGTTGATATCAAGAATTGAGTTCTTACTAGTTGAAATTTCAATTTCACATATCAGAAATACAATTCTTACTAGTAAAAATGCGAATTTTTGATATCAATAATTCAGTTGTCACTAGTTGAAATGTCAGTTCTTGATATCAACAATTGAATTGCTACTAGTAACAATGTTCATTTTTGATATCAATAATTTGATTGTCACTAGTGACAATGTTAGTTTCTGATATCATGAATGTGATTGTTACTAGTAAGAAAGCCATTTTACATATCTGAAATTATGTTGATATCAGAAATACATTTTCAGATATCAAAAATGAACATTTTTACTAGTAGAAATTAAATTGTTGATATCAAGAACTGACATTTCAACTAGTGACAATTGAATTCTTGATATCAAAAATTTGCATTTTTACTAGTAACAATGTAATTATTGATATCAACAAAGAGAGTTGATATCTGAAATTGCTCTTGCAACTAGTGAAAATTCAATTACTGATATCTAGAAACGCAATTTTTACAGGTAAGAATAGCTATGGTAATGAGCTAATGAATATTAATGAGATGTGGTTTTCGCATAATCCTCTGTAAGCCAAAGATGGAGGAAGAACATCCGTCCAGAGAAATGGCTCCTTTATTTTTTCGTTTAGTTAATAAAACATAAAAATTATATTATGGCTTGATTTTTTTTTTTTTTTTTTGTTAAAAAAAGTAGTTTCATCCTGTTTGTTTTTATTGGCCATGGGGTCCTTCAGAGAATTAAGGGAAAAAAATGAACAAGGCATTCATGTATCATTTATTTTACCATTGACATGAACATAAGAAAAATAACCTCGTGTCGTTTTTCATGTTTATTTTTGTTTTCATTACACTTTCTAATGCATCAATGGACTATTTTTTATTGTTCCATCCCTGACATTTACATATGGCTCTAATACAGAATGTGTCGTCATCGTGCCCAAATTCGTGCCGGTGTTTCTCTTTGATTAAAGGCCTGTGCATTGTAAAACAGTGTAATGAAATGTTATTGGCTACTGAAAATTTTTAGTGTACATTTTGATGTATTATGTACACTGACACCTTCTCATATGGGATAGCCTAATAATGAGCCGAAATATTTGCACTCTCTGTCCAATGGATGCGTAAATATGGCATGATAGCTACACTGTAATGTGCTGATAACTTGTATTATTTTTATTTATAGAAATATGTATAGTATGTATGTATATGTATGTATAGTATAGGGCCACATTGGACAAGATGAATGATAAAGTCTTTTTGAACCTCTTTCCTATTCCCGTTGGCCATTTTAATGTCACATTAAATATAACACTGGATAACTCGTCTGATAGTCCAGTTGCATAATATATTTGAATGAAATATGCATCTGGAATGTCTCTCAATTGTAGTGGGTTTGGAGTGGAAGAGACAATGATTTAATAAGAATGTAATCTTGCCCATCGGGTTGTCAGCCTGTTATTATTATTGTTGTTGTCGTTGTTATTGTCGTTTTACTTTATAACTATAATGTTTGCTGAAAACCTAACAACGGTAGTATCATAAAATAACTAATGAATGCTTTATTCGTAAACTTTTTTTACTGTTTTGGTAAAGTGCCTCTACTGTTTCATTACATTGTTATCATGAAGTGTTGTTTTGGTGATTGTAGTTTACAGAGCTTTTGCCTGCAAAACTACAGAATAGAACGGAATCGTGTATGTTATGTTAAAAGAGATGAATAAAATTGTCTCTTCATTTTAAATGTAGGCCTACAGCAATCATGTCTGGAAACTTGACAAATAATATTTTATTGGGGCATGTAAAAGTGAAAAAACAAAGAAAAAAATGATAGAGAAAAGATTAAGGTTAAAGATTCCTTATCATATGGCCCCCTCTAGTGGCCAACATTAATATCACAGCCTTAATCTTCCAGGTGAAATGGCTGTTTTGAATTTGATTTTACACTCACCACCAGCATCATAAAACTCAGCATGTGTGGTCATTTATTGTTCTCCATGTTTACAAAGTTTTTTGAAGTTTGATATACATGTGTTGGTAATGGGCTGTTCGTGCTCATACAGTAATGAAATGACCAAATATTAATTTAGCGCATTCCCAGTGTCCGTAGCTGCATCCCTTCTTGACCTTACCCTAAAATGGGTGTCTTCTGAGTTAGAAAAAAAGTGCTTCACAGAATTATTTTAAGCATGCAGTTAAGACAATTTGATGCATTCCACATAGGCATACACAAAAAGTAATTGGCCTAAGATTCATTCTATTTGCCCTATATAAAAATATCATTATTTTATTTGCGATAACCCGGAAGCCTGTTCTCTTCTTGGATGAGTACAGTTTAAATCCGTGGGAACAGACTGCGAAATGTGAAAATAGCTGTAAGTGAAAATAGCAACAGAATCTATTTACACTAAGTGAAAATGGCACCATTTCTTATATGCTACTTACACTAAGTGAAAAAAGCTAAATATTCTATTTGCCTATAAAAAAGTATTCTCTTTGCAATAAGTGCACATAGTAGTCAGATGGTATATTTACAGGCTACTTATAAATGGTGTCAGATAATATTTGTACATTAGTGTTGTTGTACATTAAACGGTGCAATAATAACAGACAGGGACATGCAGAGAGTTCCTCAGGGGCAGGGGCTCAAATGTAAAAAAGGGGCAATGTAAAACATATATATATATATATATATATATATATATATATATGTTATGCTTTTGCAAGAAGGCTGCATTTATTTGATCAAAAATACAGAAAAAACAGTAATATTGTGAAATATTTTTACAGTTAAAATAATGGTTTTCTGTTTTAATATACTTCAAAATATATTGATTTATGTGAAGCAAAACTGATTTTTTTAGCATCATTACTTCAGTCTTCAGTGTCACATGGTCCTTCAGAAATCATTCTAATATGATGATTTATTATCAATGTTACAAACAGTTGTGCTGCTTAATATTTTTTATAACCTGTGATACTTTTTTTCCAAGATTCTTTGATGAATAAAAAGTTAGAAAAGAACAGCATAAATTATAGGAATAAATTATATTTAAAAGTATATTAAAATAGAAAACCATCACTGTAAATTGTAATCATCTTTTACTATATTGCTGTTTTTGATCAAATAAATGCAGGAGGAGTTTATTAAGAGACTTTTTTCATAATGCTGCATAATTATCAAAAATGGTAACATCATAAAGTCTTTCTTTTCATGTCACCATTTCACCAGCCTACACTAATAGGCCTGTAGGTGGCACTTGGGCTTCATTAACTATGATAGTTTCATAAAAGAGTAAACGGTGTATCAATATACATAAATACACTAAATGAATTGAGTGGTATACTTCCATTATTGCGAATTTTGGTGCTGCATGGTGCAGTGCGTTGTAGTCAATTTACATCCATTTTGTCAACGATGCAGTTTGACTTATAAAATGCACAAACCGCAGAAATAGGAAGTCTTTTTAATTTCTTAAGTTCGTAAGTTCGACACTTTTCGAATATCTTTATTTTTATATCTTCATTTTTATTGAAGATAAATGCCTTTCCAATCTGATGGATGGGAAAAGGAAGTAGAGCGAGTTCGGCAAAAGGCGGATTCGAACCTCTGTCAGTTTGCGCCAAAACTATTTTTAACGCGCCTTACCAACACTTCGACAAGCCGTTTTGACTTTTATTCATTCCCAGGATATCAATTGTTGATATCAAGAACTGAACTGTTGATATCAGGAATTACATTTCCACTAGTAAAAACTTCATTCTTACTAGTAAAAACTTCATTCTTACTAGTAAGAATGAAGTTGTTAGGCTACTAGTAAGAATGAAGTTTTTACTAGTAAGAATGAAGTTGTTACTAGTAAGAATGAAGTTTTTACTAGTAAGAATGAAGTTGTTACTAGTAAGAATGAAGTTGTTACTAGTAAAAATTGTATTTCTGATATGTGAAATTGGAATTTCAACTAGTAAGAACTCAATTCTTGATATCAACAATTGAATTTGAATGGCAGCCTATGGTGACATTTCACGAGTGAAAATACAATTACAGATATCAAGAATTATAGTTTTTACTAGTGGAAATTCAAATGTTGATATCAAGAATTAACATTGTTACTAGTGGAAATGTAAGTCCTGATATCAACAACTGAATTGTTGATATCAAGAATTACATTTCCACTAGTAACAATGTTAATTCTTACTAGTAAAAACGTCATTCTTACTAGTAAGAATGACGTTTTTACTAGTAAGAATTAAGTAAGTTTTTACTAGTAAGAATGAAGTTTTTACTAGTAAGAATGAAGTTTTTACTAGTAAGAATGACGTTTTTACTAGTAAGAATTAAGTAAGTTTTTACTAGTAAGAATGAAGTTTTTACTAGTAAGAATGACGTTTTTACTAGTAAGAATTGTATTTCTGATATGTGAAATTGAAATTTCAACTAGTAAGAACTCAATTCTTGATATCAACAATTGAATTTTAATGGCAGCCTATGGTGACATTTCACGAGTGAAAATACAATTACAGATATCAAGAATTCTAGTTTTTACTAGTGGAAAATCAAATGTTGATATCAAGAATTAACATTGTTACTAGTGGAAATGTAAGTCCTGATATCAAAAATTACCATTGTTACCAGTATAAATCTAATTTCTGATATCAAGAATTAGCATTTTAACTATTGAAAAATGAATTGTTGCTGAGTCTAAAGGTTTTCCCATCAGTCTTTGCTCTCACTTTTGGCGCCTGCCCTGCAACGTTAGGTACCAGTCTGTCCGTGTAAGATGGAAGAAGAAACAGCTTCATCAGAGCAGGTAACGCTGGATGCGGCAGTTTCTGCCTTTGATAGAATTTTTAATGTTGCAAACAGAGCAAGAATGGAACTTTTACAGAGTTCAGCGAACGAAAACTTGCTTGCTTCCACAAGGAGGTTGTTTCGACGGTCTCGAAATCGACATTCAGGTAGGCCCATATCTTTTGTGAAACATGGTTCTGAGTTATTTCATTTAGCTTACTACCATACTCATTGGGATGCTTGCATTTCAACAATTTGATGTCGGTTTTTATGTTATTGAAGAAATTTGAACTCGAAGTTATTCTATTAAATAAATGTATTAAGAATTTGATGTGAAAAAAGAAGGAAAAAAAGAAGAATCCAAAAACAAAATTGTCCAACAATTGTCTGAAAATGGTTTTAAAAAATCGGCATTTTGTGAATTTAGAGTGATTGCCATCCTAAACTTGACCATGGGTGTGTTTCCACAGAATCAACTATGCTCGCAATTTGTAGGGCTACACACCCCAGTGGTGAAAACATTTAACGTTGTGTCTCATTTCTTAGGCTGTTGCTACGTAGGACACAACCTTTGTAGGCTACAGTAAAAGTACAAACTTATGAGTGCCCTGATGAGTCTTCATTAGTGACGAGGGCTTTCGAAACACGCTTCGTTAATCTTCGAAACCTTTACCAATCATTTGTTTCAATGATTCAAAATGATCAGAGCACGTGGAACAAACTGCCATGTGATTTCAGTAAATCTGTGAAAACTTTACAGCGTCTACTCTATATGATTTTTTAAAACCCGATCTCGGATTATAAATTTTAAGACATTTAATTACACGTATAAGAGTTGTAGTCAAAAGTCATATTCCCAGACAGCAACATAGTGGCCCAAAAGGTGTTTTTGTGCATGTTTTGGCTGAGTTTTAGCTTCATTTACACTGTTCAGACCAGTAGGGAGCGAGCACATGATGTTTCCAGGCTGCGTTTCGAACCGTGTGTATTTGTTAGGTTTTTTGTTGTTGTTGTTGTTGCTTGTTCAGCTAGCTGCGCAGACCGATTAATTGGTGTATGCCATAGAGCGATTCAAAAGCATGAGCTGTCTGCTCTCTAATAACTCTTTTGGTAGGCTACTTTGATGTCTTACACCAATTAGTCTGTGCAGCACCGCTTCAAGTCGAACAAGCCTAATGATTTTGCGAAGCAACTGGTTCAAAGCTTCGAAATGCTTAATTTCTCCCATCACTACTGTTTGTGAATTTAAGTCCACATGAACCATATGTTGCAACCGACTTCAGTGTTGTGACCATAGACTGTAAAAAAAAAAAGATGGATGATGCGACGCCGCTTCCTTCCATTGTAGTGAACTGAATGTAAAACGACAACAGACGTTGCCATGTAACCATAGACTATAAAAAAGACAAATATAAATTAAGATAAATATAACGCAAAAAGGTCAGTTTGGAGCCTGGACATGCGCAGAAGGAATCGTCAGTGGAGCCCGGAGTCGCGGTATCAAACTTCCGCCCAGACGACTGCGTCATCATTGATGTATTTTAAATAGACTAAGTTACCGGTATACAAAATTTAAAATTCTACCTATAAAATAATAGGCTATTCTGTTTCTAGAGCAATAATATTTTTGAAACAGCAAATTCAGTAGATAAATTCAATATAATATGCCACTAGAAACAACTCTAAAATGTCAGAAACGGTCCTGCCATTTAAAAAAAAGTTAAACTAACTTTAGGAGATCGATTGCTGTAATTAGAGTAGGCTATCATTAGTTTTGTCCTGCTAATTATTATTTTATACCCATAAAAATAATTAGTAACTGCCAGATAACGATCACCTGCTTTTTTCCCATCATGGCTAACGTTAGGCGTGTTATCTTAACTAATTGCATTTATTAATCAGCTTATAACACCGACATTTAATGTTACCGAAAAAAGTTGAGTGATCCATCAGATCCTGTAGGTTGGTTAGTACAGTTTACTGGTGAACAACTAATTTTGTCGGTGTGAAATAGCACAGAAATAGAAAATTAATAGTTATTACATATCTTCAATCTCCCCTCGAAGCTCTGATAGTCCTCAGAGAAGCTGTCAATCACAACTGTCAATCATGATGACACGCCCTAATTGCTAGCTAAAATCAAACATATCACAAAAACGAACAATTCAATACATATCAGCGTGATAACAACTACTTAAAATTACCAAAAACATCTTTCGGAAAATTTTATTTAAAGCATTTTTTTTTTTTTTTTTACTTAAGTCCCGTTCGTTTGCATTGGGAGGGCGTTGTCTTTCAATTTCTCGTTATTCTTTTTCAGATAGGATATGAAATTGTCAAAACTTACACATTGATCAGAGAATTCTCTGATTTTATTTAATCAGTCTTTTAATGTTCTGTTTTAAAGGTACAACTGGAAGACGAGATAACCTTTGTTGGAATGTTGGCCTGTTTTTGCTTCCCGGCCCAACCTTTACAAAACTACCAACTGTGACAGAACGAAGAAAAATGATGCAAATTGGATTTGGTAATTGCACAGTGAATTATGAGATTATCTTGTAAAATAATCAAACCATCAAATGTATAATAAATTTTGTTTAGCCAAGCTGTCTTTTTTATAATACCAATACAGTAATAATAATAATAATTATTATTATTTTATGTTGTTTTTTTTTGTTTGTTTGTTTTTTTTCAAAACATATTTAGGTAGCCCTGTGGATGACACGGGTAAAGAAAAAGTGTCCCAAATCCAAATGAATTGGAGTTTGGCAGATTTCAAACAATTTATCTGTCAAAGTTTCCCAGATGTCAGCCTGAATTTGATTGGATATGAGTTAGCCAGGGCTGACAGAGGAAAAAAATTAAAGAAGATTCAGGTTACTTCTGTCAAAGAATTAAAACAAGTTCTTGGCCGGAGTAGGCTGTACATTCTGCCATTAGCAGAATTATACCAGGTTTGTAATAGTTTTCTTTGATAATACTTAAATGTAAAAGTGTGTTGTGGTGTTAATGACAACAATTACCCACACAGGAATCAGCACCTCCTTTGTGCCAGTCACAAAGTGAACCTGAACCAGGAGCCAACTCTGAGACAACTCCATCTGTGGTGATTGACCTTACTGATTTCACAAATCAGGATCTTAGTGGCAACATGGAGGACACTGCAGACAGCACCGTGGTAACCAATAATAAACCTATAACGTTTTAAACCAATATTTACAGAGTCTTTGTTTATCATAATTTGTTTCTGAAAATATTTATTTAATTCATATATTTTTTGATGTGTTAATAGGTTTTGCAGCAGTGGCGATCTTTGCGGCAAGAACAAGACAAAGAATTTGAACAGTCTTTAATGGCAGACAGAGAAAAAGTAAGTAACCGTGTTATAAATTTCAGTAACCAGTACACTGCAACAACCAACTTAACAACCACCTAACTTTTATTCTTTCTATATTTGCAAGTTTACATAAACACGATATAGCATACTGTTACTCATTACATGTTTCTGACCAGGTGCAAAACATGACTCTGGTGTGAAAGACATTTTTAATTTAAAATTTTATGTATTGTTACATCACCCATGACATTACATTTACTCTTTAATACATTTTCTGAATTGGCATTAAGGTCTAGATGGTGTAAGCAACTTGGATGGTTGAAATACAAAAGAAACCTTTTATTTGAGAGTATGGACACGGTCTGAACTGCTTTGTAATGCTTTTTCATGAACATACAAGTTCTATGCTATATTAAAAGGTGTACTATGCATTTCTATTTAAATAGAATCCACAAATCTTTTTATCATAAACAGGAGATGAGACGCCAGTATTTAGAGGCACAGGAGAAGAGTCGACTACAGGTAAATATTATTTAAAAAAATATAACTAATGATGATTTGTTTGGTTGAACTAATAAAGTATTGCATTCACGTATCCTTGGTTGAATAATAGGCAATTGAAGATAGACGGAAGAGGATTGCAAATCACGAGGAACCTATTGATGGTGTGCCCATCAAATTCAAGTTTCCTAATGGAATGGAAAAAATTCGAAAATTCATCTTGTCAGAGACAATTCAAGTAAATGACTGCTGAATTTTAATAAAAGTATAGACAATAAGAATAGAAAACGCTCATGTTTTAAAATGTTTAGTATATAAAATATAGTAAATACCCTTGATGAAGAAATTGTATAATAATGTCACTAGGTGTAATCTACCTATATTTCATGTACTACTTTTCAGATCTTATTTGACTTTGTTGGTCAGGATGACCTGTCCAGTGAAGTGTTCTATGTTCAAGATGCAACATCATCTACACCTCTTGAAAATAACCTTTTAGGAACACTTAATGATTACAACATCCAGGGTCATTCGACTCTTTATGTTGTTTGGGTTTCACCAATGGATGAAGTGAGTCACCCTTCTATATATAGTTTCCAATTCTATAATTAGTAATTATTAGTAATTATCTTCCAATTCTAAACAGAATGAAGCAAGCATTCAAGTGAATTCTGGTGAAGTCAATTTCACCTCATCCTTTTCCAACCAGTCGCTTGCATCATCACCACATGAACCGACTACTTCTTTGCCACTGAATGATTGTCGTTCCCCAACACCCCCAAACTGGTCACCTGCTCCTTCTGCTGCACATTGGTCACCTCCTCATTCTCCTGCTCCTTCAGCTGCACATTGGTCACCTCCTCATTCTCCTGCTCCTTCTGCTGCACATTGGTCACCTCCTCATTCTCCTGCTCCTTCTGCTGCACATTGGTCACCTCCTCATTCTCCTGCTCCTTCTGCTGCACATTGGTCACCTCCTCATTCTCCTGCTCCTTCTGCTGCACATTGGTCACCTCGTCCTCCTCATTCTCCTTCTCACACATATCACTGGGCACCTGAACACTCTCTTCCCACTCAACCATCCTCTGTAACAACTGACAGTTGTGAAACTATTTCAGATCAGTATGTTATGTTATATTTTAAAGGAATTTCAAACCCTAAACTTTTTAAGACACATTAAAGCTAAATTTTACCCTTTTGTGTTTTAGAGTTGATCTGCAGATGATTTTGAAGAAGCTTCATAGCAGAATTGATCTCTCATGTTGTCCCACAAGCAATCAAATTAATGTAAGTCGAGACAACATATTACAAGGAAGCCTACAAGCTTTCAAACGAAGGCGCTTTAATCCAGAAGCAAGGCTGGATGTGATTTTTGTCGACTCTGATGGAGTTGGAGAAGGAGCTGTAGATGAAGGGGGACCAACCAGAGAATTCCTACGCTTGCTGATGAGGGAAATCCAGATGTCAAAAATATTTGAAGGGCCAGAAGATAATAGACTACTGACTCTTGATACTCATGGTAAGGATTATCTTTTCTTTTTGTGTAAATTAAATATATATGATAAATATATCACCACACAAACTGAATATATTTATTTATTTGTGTGTGTGTTTTGTTTTTGTCTGTTTTTCAGCACTTGAAAATGGCTTGTATATGAACATTGCAAAAATGATTGCAGTGAGCATAATACATGGTGGAGTTGGTCCTCATTTTTTTTCCGACCGTCTATTTATGCAACTCTGTAGCAAATCTACACCTCCTGTCTCCTTTCAGGAAATCGCAGACAGCTGCTTCAGAGATAAACTCTTAAAGGTGCCCTCTAATGAAAAATTGAATTTATCTTGGCATAGTTGAATAACAAGAGTTCAGTACATGGAAATGACATACAGTGAGTCTCAAACTCCATTGTTTCCTCCTTCTTATATAAATCTCATTTGTTTAAAAAACCTCAGAAGAACTGGCGACCGACTGTTACGTAACAGTCGGGGTGTACGCCCCCAATATTTGCATATGCCAGCTCATGTTCCCAACATTATAAAAGGCATTAGACAAGGGCAGCCAGTATTAACGTCTGGATGTGCACAGGTGAATCAACAGACTAGGTAAGCAATCAAGAACAATAGTGAAAAATGGCAGATGGAGCAATAATAACTGACATGATCCATGATAGCATGATATTTTTAGTGATATTTGTAAACTGTCTTTCTAAATGTTTCGTTAGCATGTTGCTAATGTACTGTTAAATGTGGTTAAAGTTACCATCGGTTATTACTGTATTCACGGAGACAAGAGAGTCGTCGCTATTTTCATTTTTAAACACTTGCAGTCTGTATAATTCATAAACACAACTTCATTCTTTATAAATCTCTCCAACAGTGTAGCATTACCCGTTAGCCACGGAACACTATCAAACTCATTCAAAATCAGAAGTAAACAATATAACAGTATACAATACTCACATAATCTGACGCATACATGCCGCATGCATGACGAACACTTTGTAAAGATCCATTTTGAGGGTTACATTAGCTGTGTAAACTTTGTTAAGGCACTGTTTAAGGCAAGCGCGAGCTCTGTGGGCAGAGAGCACGGGATTTAAAGGGGCCGCAGCATAAAATCAGCGCGTTTATAAAGATGCCCCAAAATAGGCAGTTAAAAAAATTAATAAAAAAAATCTATGGGGCATTTTGAGCTGAAACTTCACAGACACATTCAGGGGACACCTTAGACTTATATTACATCTTTTAAAAACATAATCTAGAGCACCTTTAAAGGTGATTGTAAACTTTAGACTTGTCCATAAACAGTTTCATCTATGCAGGGATTTGTGATTTCGTGGCATAACTTTTTCTAATGATTTACTTGTAGATTAAAGAAGCAGACTCTGTTGAGAAAGCTAATTCTGCAATCTCAGATGCTGGTGACTGCCTCAACATGTTGGGAGCACTGAGGTTCATTTCATCCCTTGAAGAAAGGGATTGTCTAGTCCAATCTGCTGCAGAGTACTTCGTAAATGGGCGGACAAATTTGGCACTGAGACAGTAAGTATCCATCATAGGAGCCATGTTAGTGCCTTAGAAAGAAAAAAATGGAAATGGAAAGTTTGGTTGTGACTAAAATGTCAATATGACTAAATGTCCCATGACAGATTTGAAGAGGGTTTCAAAACCTTTGGTCTGCTTGATGAGCTGAAGAAAAATCCTGGGATCTTCGAGGACCTCTTCATCAATGGCGTGACACCACTCGAGGCAAAAGATCTTTCAACGCTTTTCGAAGTGGACTTCTCTCCAGTGGGCAGCAACAAAAGGCGGCTGGAAAACAAAACCGTCTGTTTTTGGAGAGATTGGCTAATTGATGTTGAAGGTAGGTGAAAAATCATTGTCTTTATTAAACGAACATAGATGTGTGCTTCTGTAAATATAAATATAGATATAAACATGTAAAACACAACTCAGTATTTAAGTTTATTTGGTAAAACGGATCAATAAAAGGTAAAACAAAATAATCACTGCAAATTAGTGTTAATTTTGACAGCAAATTTTGATTTAGTTTTTGTCATAGTCGTTTGACTAAAATGCCATTTACTTTTAGTTATGTTTTAGTCATCTGAAATTGTTTTAGTTTTAGTCGACTAAATATCCTAAGACTTTAGTTGACTAAATCTACAGTATACTTAGTCAACTAAAATCTAATTAAGTTAAATTGTAATGCGTTAAACATTCCTCTAACAATACACAGATCGCTAACAAAACACACTTATCATTGAGGTACTATTAAAGTTTTTGTTTTAAATTTTGATTAGATTTGATTTTTAGTTTTTCTGCTTTCATTGTAATTTTAGTTAAAAGTTTTAGTAATTTTTTGTGTTTATGTCTTTTAGTTTTTGCTTTTAAATGTCTATATAGTTTTTTTTTCCCGTTTTAGTGCAAGGTTAAGCTACAGCTCGGAAACTAGATGAAATAAAATAAATTTACATTTTTATACATCTATTTTTTATTTGTTAACATTTATTTCAAGTAATTAAGTTTTTTTTAGGGTTATAGTTTTAGTTAACTATAATAACCCTTATACTTGTAAAATATATTGAATAATGTGTAAAATAATGTTCTTAGTCTTTCCTTCCTGTGATAGAAGATACAGTAGTTTACTATGAATTAAATAGAAATTAAATTGAATACAGTTTTTTTTGTGTAAACAAAATAACAATAGTGACCAGGAAAAAATAATTGTAAACCATCCCAAAATACACCGACACTTACTCTGAAATGTCTCTAGTCTGCTTATTTTAGTTCAGATGAGGGAGATAAAATGTGCATTCTTACAACCTTCTAAAACATTTTAGATCAGCACATAATACTTCAAATGTGTGCATCTTTCACACAGGACAGCAGTCCTGATTGGATATCTTATCACATCATCCCTCTCTATAATGTTTGTTTCGGTTTTATTCGGTGACTAAAATTAGAGTAGATTTTAGTCATAGTTTTAGTCATTCAAAACACATTTTTTAGTCATCGTCTCGTTTTCTTCCATGAAAAAATGTTGACGAAAATTATGATATAAATTTTTTGTCAACGAAATTAACACTGCTGCAAACAAGCCTTCACTGGCCTTTTTATGGGCCCACTTAGGGCTGTCAGCGCAGGGTCCCTGAGAATTTTCTCATTGGAAAAGCGTTGGCCCCTTAGCACTGGCCCTGCACAGGCAGCCCTCACTTAGCCTCCAGAAAACCTTAGCACTGTTTTATTGAAAATAAAGTTTGAAGTCACTGTTATGGAGGTAATCGCTTGCTTTATTTGGGCTCTTGACCCTTCTTTACTTTAATTTTTCTGTCTGGTGTAACTGTGTTCAGAAGCGCATTTGTTATAGCAAAAGTTGCCATAAGAAAAACAGATCTGATGATTCAGTCGTCATGTAGTGGCCTGATTCACTGATCTAACCCAGACTGAATTACTTTAATATTTTAATTGTTTTTAAGCAGGGATTAAAAAAAAAAATCAATCAATCATTCTACTTCGAGCAGAATTGGTATTTTAACTTTTCTGTTCCAGTGTTCCTTCGCATTATAAACGTTCTGAAACCGGTTTGATAAGAAAAAAATAAGTTAATAACGTAATTTTTATTTCATTTTTTATTTTTGCATGTAGCCAATAATAATAATAATAATAATAATATTTTATTTATTTATAAAACAAAGAGAGTGTAGGCCTATTTGCCGTCTTAGCAATAGGCCTAGGCCTACAATCTTTTATAACAAGATTCTGTCCAAATATAAACCTATTAAACGAAAGGAAAAACACACTGTAACAAATTGCTGTAGTTTTTACAGCAAAATTCTACAGAATCTTGCCATTTTACCATTTTACAAGTTATTACTGTATTTTGCATTATGGGTCAAAAAGAGCATTACATTTGTTAAAGGTGATAGAGAGGATTTTTTCGTCGACTGAGAATCCAAAGACTGTTACTGAGTTTTTGAAATGAGCGCATGCGTAAGAACAGCCCCCCCTCCTTCAAAGGAACGCCTCCCAAAACTCGTAAACACTCGTATTGGAACACGAGTGTTTACCACCAGCATTCGCTGTGTCGTGTTAGTGGATTCATTATGTTGGACTCACCGCAGGTAACTCATAATTTGCAGTTGTTACTCCTGTCTCCGGACAAAAACATTGCATGCGGCGCCTGTGGAGTGTGGAAAGTTACTGGAGCGCGCAGCCGCGCTCGTCTCTCACAAGGAACGTCACGGCAGTGATTGACAAGCCAGAGGGCCAATCATTTACGTGATGATCGCATAAATGATTGGCTGATTGAGGAGCTTTGTTGTAATATTGTTGAGTAAAGGTGATAAAATGTACATTATTTCCCACTGGAATTTGTAAAACTATGTTTGGTGTATTAGGGGGGTCTGGGGGCATGCCCCCTAAGAAGAAAATTTTATACATTTTAAGGTTAAATGCATCAATCTGGTGCACTTTGAGAGCTCAAAATTAAGAGCTTCAACCCATGTGTGTTAACGATTTTCTTGTATTTTTACAGTACAGTACTGGCAGCAGGGTTGCCAGCAAGTTACTGTATTTTGATTTACAGTAATTGTACTAACTGTACTGTAATTCAATTTACAGTACACAAGAACAGTACTGTAATTCTACAAAACAGTACTGTACTGTATTTTTACTGCATTTTCTACTTTTAGTTTGCTTCTGCTGTAATTAATAATAGAGTATTATATTACTGCAATTTTCAAATTAACTAATAATATTAATATTATAATTATATAATATGTAGTTATGGTATATAAACTTATAGGAAGTAATATTAATGATGACAGAATACCTGCAAATCAAAAGACAATCCAAACAATGTTCTTGTCAAAAATATGTTTTATTCAATCTAACTATTAAAACCATTTTATTGAAAATCATTGCATGTTCAGTGAATCAGCAATTTACAGGTATTAACGGCTGTTAAAGGGACAGTTTACCCAAAAATGAAAATTCTGTCATCATTTACTCTCCCTCAAGTTGTTCCAAACCTATATGAATTTCTTCCTTCTGCTAAACACAAAAGAAGATTGTGAAGAATGTTGGTAACCAGACAGTTGATGGAAACCATTGACTTCCATAGTGGGGAAAAAATACTATGGGAGTCAATGGGTGCTGTCAGTTGTCTGGTTACCAACATTCTTTAAAATATCTTCTTTTGTGTTTAGCAGAAGAAAGAAACTTATACAGGTTTGGAATAACTTAAAGGTGAGTAAATGATGACAGAATTTTCATTTTTGGATAAACTGTCCCCTTAAAGGGTTAGTTCACCCAAAAATGAAAATTCTGTCATTAATTACTCTCCCTCATGCCGTTTCACACCCGTAAGTCCTTCGTTCATCTTCAGAACACAAATTGAGATATTTTTGTTGAAATCTGATGGCTCAGTGAGGCCTCCATAGGGAGCAATGACATTTCCTCTCTCAAGATCCATTAATGTACTGTTACGATATTCGGCATCTGTCTTGTTTTGTGTGTGGAGTTTTGTTTTTTTTCCCTTTCAAATGTCTGTGCAGGGATTGGCTGCTGTGGATAGATCGCTATTGGCTAAGCCTGCGGCTGCTACGTTTAAAAGGGCGGCGCTCCTGAAAGATGGAGAGCTCATTCTGGCGTTAGCCTGCTGGCGTGAGGAGCTCCGGATTCCTTCTCCCGTCCTGTTTTGTTTAAAGTGCTTCAATTACGTTTTGTTATGCTTTAGGAGCGTAGGGGTGTCCTGCAATTTATTTTTGACTTTCTTTGCGATTTGTTTATGTTAGGGAGTTAGGGAAGTTGATTGTATTTTTGTTTCTTTTGTTAGGGTAATTATTTATTTTATTTTTAAGCTGTTATGTTTGCTGTTTTGGCCTTGGGGCACCCTGAAGCCATGGCTCCTTTTATTTGATTTCTTTGTGTTCCACCTTAATAAATTTTGTGTGGATCTTAGTTTGCTGTCTGTGGTGATCTGTCGGCTGGAGTTGGTTTCCCTGTTATCCACCAAACTCACGCCAGCCCCTTCTTTTAATAGAACGGGGCGTAACATGTACTAAAAACATATTTAAATCAGTTCATGTGAGTACAGTGGTTCAATATTAATATTATAAAGCCATGAGAATATTTTTGGTGCGCCAATAAAAACAAAATAACGATTTATATAGTGATGGCCGATTTCAAAACACTGCTTCAGGAAGATTCAGAGCGTTATGAATCTTTGTGTCGAATTATGATTCGGATCACGTGTCAAACCACCAAACTGTTGAAATCACGTGACTTTGGTGCTCCAAACCACTGATTCATAACGCTCCGAATCTTCCTGAAGCAGTGTTTTGAAATCGGCTATCACTATATAAGTTGTTATTTTGTTTTTTTGGCGCACCAAAAATATTCTCGTCGCTTTATAATATTAATATTGAACCACTGTACTCACATGAACTGATTTAAATATGTTTTTAGTACAATAATGGATCTTGAGAGAGGAAATGTCATTGCTGGCTATGGAGCCCTCACTGAGTCATCGGATTTCAACAAAAATATCTTAATTTGTGTTCTGAAGATTAACGAAGGTCTTACGGGTGTGGAACGAAATGAGGGTAAGTAATAAATGACAGAATTTCCATTTTTGGGTGAACTAACCTTTTAAGTGTGCACAAATTTAAATGAAACAAAAATATACAAGAAAAGAGAACTTGAGGATTGGGTTGGGTAAAATTATGACAAGTGAGTGACAAAAAAACAAAAAAAAAGTGTGTGTGTGGGTGCAGGCATCATTTTGAAGTTTTGTGGGTTGATGGCCGTCACCTTCCTCTGTACCACCCTTTTGGTCCCCTTGCTGACTCCATCTTCAGGGTTGATTCTGACCAGGAACCTGTTAGCAATATCATACCAGTCAATAAATATGCTTTTCATTTTTGGATGAACTAACCCTCTAAAACATTCTATTAAAATAACTAATACTTACAGAAAACTTATTCCCAGGCTGCAAAGACACACTGTAGAGCTGTAAGAAATCAAAATACATTTTATTCAGTTATGCGTTACTTGTTGAGGACGTATAAGCTAACACATCACTGTATTTCATACACTCCAAAAATACATCTTTAGTAATAATAAACTAAAAAAAAAAAAGCTTCTTCTTCTTAAAATTATAAGTTGCTTTTTTTGGCATACATGGCATGTTGACTAATATATCAACTCAGATATATATATAATTTTTACCTTTATTCATAAATAATTAATCATTATTTGTCATTACAATCACAACGCTATAGAACTTGTGTTTGCAATCTTAAAGTCTCGTGTAATCTCGTGATATCTCTTCAGACCACAAAAAAATGAAAATGAGCGTAATTTCTATTTTCTGAAATATTGACGTACCAACAAACTGACACAGAAGTGGCAAAATAGGCCTAATAGGGCAAATTTTTTATTTCATATACATTATTACTATTATTATTATTATTATTATTATATATGGTTAAACAATTGTTTTTTAAGGTATAGTCTACGAGCTTATTTCAGCATTGATTTATAAGTGATTTTCTTAAATATTAAATGTAAATTGGTTGAAATAGGTTGTTTCACTGTTGAAACAGCTGACCTACTTCAATATTTCCATAGACATCTATGCAATATTTCAACGTTGAATTTCAGTCATGTGTTGACTGGGCTTCAACCGTTTAGCATTCAACATTGTATGAACGTTGTTTCACCGTTGAAACAACAACTGATCTTATTTCAACCACATTTCAACGTTGAAGGTCGGTCATGTGCAGGCTAGGTAAATTCGTGATTGGTTGACTGCCAAATCAAAATATTAAAAGGAATGATAAAATAACATTATTAACCAGTTAATGGCCATTTCAAATTAGCATTTCTGTTCAGAACGATTAAATTTTATTTAGTTTCCGTTTCTGGTTACGTTCCGGTCAAAAGTTTGTTCGTTTCCGGTTTCCATTTTTCGTTCCTTCAACCGGTTCAGAGTCCTGTTTTTAAGTCAGTATGCAGAAATTATTCAGACAGGATTAAGTAGACACACACAGACATCAAGATTCAGCGTATCAACCTCAACAATGGTGACATGATGACTGAATCTGATGAGTTTTTCTTCTCTTTTTTCTATAACAAACGTGCTTCAGAAACACAGTTACAGCAGCCAGAGAAAAGGATTAGTCCACTTTTGAAATACAATTTCCCTGATAATTTACTTGCCCCCATGTCATCCAAGATGTTCATGTCTTTCTTTCTTCAGTCGAAAAGAAATGAAGGTTTTTGATGAAAACATTCCAGGATTATTCTCCATATAGTGGACTTCAATGGACTTCAGACAGTTGAAGGTCAAAATTATAGTTTCAGTGCAGCTTCAAAGGGCTTTAAACAATACCAGACGAGGAATAAGGGTCTTATCTAGAGAAACAATAGGTCAATTTCGGAAAAAAAAAATACAACTGTATATGCTTTATAAACAAATGATCGCCTTGCACGTGCTTCCTCTTTCCGTATTCCTCAAAAAGCCTACGTGGTATGTCCTATGCTTTCACTATTCTACTTACAGAAAAAAATTAAACTGGAGCCGCGTTCGTTCCGTAAGTTGAATAGGGAAGGCGTAGGACATACAGCATGAGGAGGGAGATAGAGCGGATGGGATTTTGTGTTGCTGTCAATTTGGAGTCCTATCAATAAATGATAGTCCTTAAGAATTTGTCAGTCATCCCCTCTTGCTATTTGGGGAAATGAACTGAGCACTATAATTGGTCAAACTCTTTTTCTTTTGCTTAATTTGAGAACTACGCATGAACAGAGCCAGGTTTTTGCATAGTTTAGAGTGACAAATTGTATCAGCGTGTACATTGAGGTCAAAATGCGTACATGTTGGCAGGTCTGTATCTGATGTTGCATTTAAACCTACTTCTTTCTGTCTGTTTGAAGACTACATGGCCTTAAAACCTTAAAGCATCAAGATTTCTGGACAGGCTTTATGAAGCCAAAATTAAAATTAGTCTTATCTTTATTATTAGGTATTATTTGACATTTTCCATTTTAGTTTGCTGTTGAATGTCTTTACTAATGGCATCCCTAACATTCTCTAATCTGTGTGATTATAGAAGGCGACTGCAATCCATTGACACTGGAAATGGTGCTGGAGTTTGCTTCTGGAGCCTCATCTGTGCCTCCACTAGGATTCCCACATCAGCCAAAAATTGAATTTCTTCATACATTTGGTCAAGAAACCAGAATATTTCCAGAGGCCAACACATGCCTTATTGTTCTCAGACTTCCAATTCACAGTACTTACGAACATTTTAGAACCTACATGACCGAAGGTATTTTGCAGTCACCAACTTTCGGCACCATGTAATACCTAATGTACCGTGTTCATGTAAGGGTGATGAAATACTTCATGTTTCTTGTTAGTTTCAGTTTTGTAAGTTAATGAAATAATTCTCTTATTCACCCTTATGACATCTAAAACACAAGTTTTACTGTAACTTTGTTTACTGTTGTTGTAGTGTTTTACCTTTAATGTTTGATTTAAATTTAGTTATAGATGCACATTTTGCCTCATTTACTCAGTTTATCAACATCAGTTATAATGCCTCTAAACTGAAAGAACACACAGCAAGTAAAACAGTTATCCATCTAAATGTTTCAATGAATCAATGAAACAATAAAACCTGACTCAGTATTTGATTGCATTTGTCTGAAATCTTTGTTCACATTAGAGCAGCATTTCTCAAAGTGTGGGGCGCGCCCCACTGGTGGGGAGTAGAGAATAGAAATTTGGTCATTTTTGTGCCCATCTCTATTAACCTTTTGAGGGTACATCCCCACATATAGGATTTTTTTTTATGTAGTATTAACAGAAAACTTCAATTACAGTTACTTTTTCCCCCTCTTCCCCATAACACTTTCCGCCAAAATAAACATACATAAATTACAACAGTAATAATAATAAAAAAATAAATACATTTAATATATTTTAATATAATTCCTTTAACAAAGGAACAATATTACTGTAAGAAAAGATAATTATAAATAATAAATAAATAAAAGCACATAATAATACTCATGATGCAATGACAGCGGAACTACTTTGGACATTGGGATTTTTGGCATAAATGTGTGAATTACGTACAAATGATTGTCAGTAAAAACATGGCACAGAATAGTGACGAAAATATGTGCTGCGTCCCAATTCGCCTACTTATACTACGCCCTAAAAAGCTTTGGGACATACTATCACGTCATTCAATCCCGTCTTTGTCGTATCCTGTCACCGTAAACTGGCCTGTCAATCATCTTACATCCTCCACATTTCATTTAGTTAATTTCCTACCGTATCAAAGTGAAATGCAGCACGTTGATCTGCAGTCGCGGGTCTTTCATGTGGAGTACTCCTTCAATGCATATCAATTCATAATGATGCATTTAAAAGTTAATGGCCAACCTTTATAAACGTCCACATTGGTATTTGCAGATGAAAAATAACACATATAACATTAAATAAAAATATTTTCTATAAAACCTCTCAGCGTCGATCGCACATATCCGCCATGTTTTGTAGGGGTTTTATTTAACACTTTTTACTCGTGTTCTGAACTGAATCCGTGGGCAATACGGATGACGTGTTTTTGTAGGCTAAAACGAGAAGGGTCTGGCTGCAGACCATAAGCGAGTGGAGCTCCACTCAAGAGCGGAAATACGTCACCTCCACTAGTGGAGCGGCCGAGCGGATATACGTCACCTAATCTACACGCATAATAAGGAAGTAGTTGAAATAATCGTATCGAAGCGGTATATTAAGCTTTTAAGGTTTATGACACGAAGGTGTTGAATACTTTTTCCCCCCTAGCAATTTAAACTGGACTTTAAAACATAGCAGTAGGTTTAAAAACCCTTTTTAAAAGCCGCTGCTATTTTTTAAAAACATTTTTATTATTATTAAACAACATACAGGGGATACATGAAATAGATTTGAAACAAAATACAAAAAAGGATGTATAAACAAGCAAGAAAAAAAATTAACAAATGTCTAAGACCAATAATAATAATAATAATTATATATATATATATATATATATATATATATATATATATATATATATATATATATATAGTCCATCTCCTTTGACCCTGTTTCCCACAAAAACAGAACATTAATTATTTCAAAAATAAAGTTTTCTGTAGGCAGAGAAAATTTAATGATACCAGACCATACAATAATAGTAGAAAGATATTTATTTTTTTCCATTTAAAAAAAGCTTTTGGGTGACAACTAAACTTAAGGATTCTTCTCATCCAAAAATTGTTACATTTAACGTTACAGAGCTCCAGACCTCCAATTGACAATTTGGGTACTTCACATTTTGCTACTCTGTAATTACAATATGCCCTAACTAGATATAAGTTTGGGTGAGAGAGATTTAATAACCTAATGATAAATTTTAGATGAGGTATCCAGTTTAAACATTGTTGTAAATTCAGAATAGGAATAGAAGTTACCATCCCTTTTTAACAAATCTAAAATAAAAGTTACACCTTTGTCAAACCATTCTTTTAAAAAATTTCCCACGCAGCACATTCTGATTATTCCATATGATACTTCTATGGGGGGAAAGTTGTGGCAGAAGGCAAGCTTACAGGCTTCCAAGGCTTGCTTATGAAAATTGGCCCGCTTGATTGGGAGTTTGCTGCCTCTGCTATTTGTTCATGTTTGTTTTTTGAGCAACAGTTCAACTACCAATGTAAAAGTCCATACATTTTAGAAAGTACACATTATGTTTGTGATATTTAACAGTGAACATTAAATAAAACATTAAATTACTTTATATTACAATTTTAAATTATGAATAATTTGAGTATTAATTAGAATTTTGTAAAATCACATAAATTAACCACAGTAAAATAAGAATAATTTCCACAATTTAACAGTTTTAATTGTTTAATTGATACTGCAATCCAGCAATGACACACCACAGTTTCAATAATGCACATACACATGCTACAACGTGGGGAAACAGGACAGAACTAGATGAGAAGGCTCCCCCTCACAGCCAGTATCCACCGTAGAATCACTTCAGCTTCGCCCATGAAAACGGCTGCACCCAATTCATTCAAATGAGCGTGGAGCGACGGGAAGAGAGTAAGAGAAAGAAAGAGACAGAGAGAGAATGCTAAATTTGAACTATGCCTGCAAAATATCCTTTGAAGCCCTTGATATCTTTGCTGGGAGTGTAGGTACCTTCAAAATGTAAAACATAAAAAACAGATTGCTTATGAAACAGCTACTTATTTATACATGCTTTTTTCACTACTTTTCAACAAAATATTACCAAAGTGCTACGTCTCCTTTTCCTGGGGACACGTAAGACAGGCGGCAGACTACCATCCCCCATCTCCCTGCCTTCTGGTGTAAAATTGGCAAATCTTCGACCATGTCTGTAATTGACATTGACCAAATATATTCATCATGCTTTCCCACTTTGTTAGTAGTATCTATTAATGTGCTACTTTTTATTTCACAAACCATACCCCTCAATCCCAAGGTTCTCCAGCAAAACCTTGCACCACCACCTCCTCAGATATGGCATGTCAGACTGAAGATAAGAACAGTTGTAATGTAACTCACCACAATTAACAAACATTTTCATGTCAACACTAAGACTGCACTTACAGTGGTGAAATCAAACGCTGCCTCCATAGTTATGTACCAGGCATACTGTAAAGGCAGAAAGGCTATTATGTTGCCATGTCTTTGTATGAGTATTAATTCACCAAGACAAATAAAAATGAGGTGCTCAGTAACACTGTGTTAAAGGGTTAGTTCACCCAAAAATGAAACTTCTGTCATTTATTACTCACCCTCATGTCTCCCAAACCCGAAAGACCTTCGTTAATCTTCAGAACACAAATTAAGATATTTTTGATGAAATCTGAGGGTATCTGATCCACACATAGGCAGCAACGTCATTGCACCTTTTGAGGTCCATAAAAGGTAGGAAAGACATTGATTAAATAGTCAACGTGACAACATTGGTTCAACATAAAAGGGATAGTTCACCTAAAAATGAAAATTCTGTCATCATTTACTCTCCCTCAAGTTGTTCCAAACTTGTATAAATGTCTTTGTTCTGCTGTACACAAAGAAAGATATTTGGAAGAATATTTGTAACCAAGCAGATCTAGCCCACCATTGACTAACATAGTATTTTAGGCTAGATCTGCTTGGTTACAAATATTCTTCCAAATATCTTTCTTTGTGTACAGCAGAACAAAGACATTTATACTAGGGATGGGCGATATATTGCATGCGATTGTCACGTGCATTGTCAGTTTCCCTGATTACCGCTAAATCGCCATCAGGTACTTTCAAAGAGAGCGGGATTTAATAGACAGAGCCATAGTTCACTGACAAGCTACGCAATACCGCGTTCATTATCGAAGGCGATTCATCTGCAATATGAACGTGATATTGCGTGGCTTGTCAGTGAACTACGGCTCTGTCTATTAAATCCCGCTCTCTCTGAAAGCAGCTGATGGCGATTTAGCGGTAATCAGGGAACCGGCTTTACTGACGAAATGTGCGTGACAATCGCATGCGATATATAAGTTTGGAACAACTTGAGGGAGAGTAAATGATGACAGAATTTTCATTTTTAGGTGAACTATTCCTTTTATGTTATGAAGTGACAAGACTATTTTATTGATGTCTTTACTACCTTTCTGGACCTCATAAGGGGTAATGGCATTGCTGCCTATGTGTGGATCATATACCCTCAGATTTTATCAAAACTATAATAAAGGGTTAGTTCACACAAAAATGAAAATTCTGTCATTTATTACTCACCCTCATGCCTTTCCACACCCATCTCCGTTCATCTTCGGAACACAAATTAAGACATTTTTGATGAAATCCAATGTCATTGCTGGCTGTGCAGGCCTCACAGAGCCATTTCCTCTCTCAAGATCCATCAATGTACTAAAAACATATTTAAATCAGTTCATGTGAGTACAGCGGTTCAATATTATTATAAAGCGACGAGAATATTTTTGGTGTGCCAAAAAACAAAAACAAACAAAAAAACAACTTATATAGTGATGGTCGATTTCAAAACACTGCTTCAGGAAGCTTCGGAGCGTTATGAATCAGCGTGTCGAATCAGCAGTTCGGATAAGCTGTTCAGAGCACCAAGGTCACGTGATTTCAGCAGTTTGACACGTGATCCGAATCATGAGCAGTGTTTTGAAATCAGCCATCACTTTTTTTTTTCCTATTATCCTATATCCTAGTTGCTTTATAATATTAATATTGAGCCACTGTACTCACATGAACTGATTTAGATGTGTTTTTAGTACATTAATGGATCTTGAGAGAGGAAATGTCATTGCTCCCTATGGAGGCCTCACGCAGCCATTGGATTTCAACTAAAATATCTTAATTTGTGTTCTGAAGATGAACAAAGGTCTTACGGGTGTGGAATGGCATGAGGGTGAGTAATAAATGACAAATTTCATTTTTGGGTGAACTAACCCTTTAATTTGTTTTCTGAAGGTGAACAAAGGTCTTACGGATGTGGAACAACATGCGAGAGAGTGATAACGGACAGAAATTTCATTTTTGGTCGAACTAACCCTTTAGTGGGCGTAATGGACATGGTGAGGACACAATGGATGTTGTGTGGACATCAATAAACATCCTGAAAATGAGCTTGGCAACTCACTTGCACATTACAACAGCGTCAGTCTGCCATTGTAGCGATGATGTGGTAAAATTACCTGAGAAAAACTCACAGCGACGCCATCTTTGTCCTCCTTTATTAATTCAAGTGGAGGTGACGTATTTCCTGTTCGAGAGTGGAGCTCCACTCGCTTATGGTCTGCAGCCAGATCGGGTGTGTCTCATACGTTCTGAAAAGTGAAGCCACTGGCTCTTTGATCGCCCCCTGGAGGCTGGATGCAGTACAGGTCATAAACCCCGCCCTCTCAATGCAGTCGAATGAGACTTCAGTGAAAACTTAAAAATAAATTCTGCTTCAAATAAAACTTTATGAAAAATGGTTTTGGTCATTTAAGGTAGTTGTTATCACACTGATATATATTCAATTGTTCGTTTTTGTGATGATTTAGATTTTAGCTAGCAATTTGATGCTATAAAAACGGGGCGTGTCGTCATGATTCGAACTTGATTGACAGCTCAGCTTGTCTGAGGACTGTCGGAGCTTCGAGGGGAGATTGAAGATGTATAACTAACTGTTAATTTTCGATTTATTTGTTATTTAACACCAACAAAATGAGTTGTTCAGCAGTAAACTGTACTAACCGACCTACAGGATCTGACGGATCACTGAACCTTTTTCTGTAACATTAAATATGGGTGTTATAAGCTAATTAATAAATGTTATTAGTTAAGATAACACACCTAATGTTAACAATGTCGGGAAAAAGCAGGTGATCGTTATCTGGCAGTTACTTATTATTTTTATGGGTATAAAATAATAATTAGCAGGACAAAACTAATGATAGCTTACTCTAATTACAGCAATCGATCTCCTGTAACATTAGTTGAACTTGATTTAAAATGGCAGGACCGTTTCTGACGATTTAGAGTTGTTTCTAGTGGCATATTATATTGATTTTATCTACTGAATTTGCTGTTTTAAAAGTATTATTGCTCTAGAAATAGAATAGCCTATTATTTTATAGGTAGAATTTTAAATTGTATATAATTTTTATAGTCTATTTAAAATACATGAATGATGACGCAGTCGTCTGGGCGGAAGTTTGATATCGCGACTCCACCTCCGGCTCCACTGACGGTTCCTTCTGCGCATGCCCAGGCTCCAAACTTACGTATTGCGTAACATGTCAGCGCCCATTCGGTCGGCCATTTTGGCTTCAGTTCATTACAATGGAAGGAAGCGACGTCGCGTCGTCCATCTTTTTTTACAGTCTATGAGCCAGATCCTATTGGCTAAAACGGAAGTTAGCGGCGCATGGGTTCCCTCGATCGAAATCCTATTCATTTTCCCCATAGACTTTTGGAAAATTGCAGAAAATAAACTTTGTGTTTAACAAATTTATGACACTTACACGTTTTGTCTATCATGATAATCTTTACAAGTTAAAACAACATTTATACATTTTGAAGCCTAAATAAAGTTGTCAGATATAAAAAGCTGACAGCAGGCTAAACGGACTACAGCACACCATGGTCGCGGATCAACGTCGTCACCACCAAGCTTCCTCAATCTGCAAGCATGTTTTTAAATAACGATGTTTTCTAAATAAAGTTTATGATATGCGCTGTGTATGAATACTTATCCACTTTTTCATGAGAAATGCTGTCCAAATGTCCTGTTTGTCATGATGACGTCTAAAGTCCCTTTTAGCACTTTGTTAGCAACCGAAGTTTTGAAGACACAGTAAAGGTTTAAAAAATCACAAGCGGGTAAAAACTGGTGTGTTTTATGTCATAGATCAAAACGTGAAAATATTTAGAGGCTTTGTTAACCACAGACCTTATTTCAGGCGATTTAGCAAAAACCCATTCAAAAAACCCATAGACTTTAGGGCGATGGAACCGCAAGTCCTAAAATGCTAACTCGCTTCCGGGTTTTGCCTACAAAACCACTTCCACACTTCGAAAATCTACCGGAATAGACCATCCGGGGACTTTTGGCATACTCTTTTCAACATAGGCTACTATGCTTTGGGACACACTTATTTTAATCTCACATACTATTTAGGATGGATAGTATGGACATTGGGGTGCAGGGATGATGTTCATTCTGATCTTATTCATCGCATCTCACAGTGCAGCGTAGTGATAAACTTAGTTCCATTGAGTTTGGGAAGGTCTGTACACTGTAATCATAAGAATATCTCTTCTCCTGTCTCTGAATATGTCTGTAATTTAAAATCATCCTGAGGACTCTCATTTTAAGAGGAGTTTAGTTAGCTATGTGATAACTGTGCATTGAAAATATATATAACCAGAAACAAACCGTAACATTTCAAACCGGATGTTCGTCACGGGGCCTCAAGACTATTGCGGCCTCGTATTGAACAGTCTTTTCATACAAAGTCATAATATAATTGCACTTTTATTATCACATTTTTAAAATATTACTTCAAATAAAAGCATTAAAAACTTTTAAATAGAGAAGTGAATAAAATACATTTTAGCCTAGTTTATTACCATTTTATTGGGGCGATTGGGGATAGGTGGGGCTCAGAACCCTTCCCTACCTCTAAAGTGGGGAATGGCAGAAAAAAAAGTTTGAGAAACACTGCATTAGAGCATACACTACTAATCCTGCTGAAAACACTTTTTCAGAGCATGAATCAAACAGTGTGGTATTTACCTTAAGGTATTTAATAGAATTTGGAGGGGGAATATTCCTTAAGCATCCAGAATACATGAACATTCTTCTGAAGCAATGTAGAAGGTGATATTTAAACTACAAACAAATGCATGTATGGTTGCCTGCCAGCTTATATTCTACAAAAAGTTCAAAATATGACATTTATGAGGAGTATGGGCTTATTAGTCTAAGGCAAGAAAAATCACTATCAAAATTATGTGTCTCAGCCATCTTGTAATGCATTTGCAATTTCTCTGCAGCATGTCTGATACTTATCAGTAGCATCTGAGATGGTCTCAATTGCCTGTATAATGCTTTGCTGCTGCTGATGGCTCAGATTGATTCTGGGTTGCTCCACAACTACAGCTGGAAAATGATCTTCGTCATCATCAGTTACAGGGAAGTTGTCTATGCCGTGTTGTGCCAAAAGCTGTTCTAGAGTTTGTGTGCTGTACGGATTTTCACCAAAAACATTGCTGATGGCTCTGCAGTTTGTCTCCATATTGGCAAGCATTCCTGCAGTCCAGATTTGAACAGGTGTTTTATTGTTCTCCGTTCTTATTTTGTGGTTATTCCATCCATTCCTAAACAGATCCAGTCTCTTTTGTATCTCTGGCAGGAAGACAATTTGCAGGGACATCTTGTGGACATCATCATCTGGATCAAGGACCTCAGAATCCTCTAGAGTGTAGAATAAGTTGTAGAAGTACTGGAGCACATGCAGGAAAACATCTCTCCAAAGACGCTCTATGCGCTGATTGTGAACAGATTCTCCTGTTATGTGACTCCTCCGTTCCACCCCTTGAACAAGATTCATGAAGAGGGCAATTTGTGAATTTTCTCCCCCATGGTCAGATCGCACTCGAGAAGGAAGGCCATAAAGACATGTTGCCTTCACAAACTGGGTCAGCACAGTGGAGGCACGGTTATTTGTGTTGCAGCTCAGGTAGGTTATAAGGCGAGATTTCCCATCAATGGCTCCATGTACAACAAAACCCCACCTTGTACAAAATAAAGCATACAAACAACACAAGGTTAATTAATAAAAAAAGTGCATCCATAATATCTTAAATAGCATTAGTAGCTAGTTGAAACCTTTAAAGGATTAGTTCACTTTTAAATAAACTTTTCCTGATAATTTACTCACCCCCATGTCATCCAAGATGTTCATGTCTTTCTTCAGTCGAAAGGAAATTAAGGTTTTTGAGGAAATCATTCCAGGATTTTTCTCCTTATAGTGGACTTCAATGGACTCCAAACGGTTGAAGGTCAAAAGGTCAGTTTCAGTGCAGCTTCAAAGGGCTTTAAACGATACCAGACGAGGAATAAGGGTCTTATCTAGAGAAACCATCGGCCATTTTTGGAAAAAATTTAAATGTATATGCTTTGTAAACAAATGATCGCCTTTGTAAGGGCTTCAGAAAATAAATGCATTTCCGTATTCTTCAAAAGCTTGTGCTGTATGTCTTACGCCTTCAACCATTGACCTTCAACTATTTGGAGGCCATTGAAGTCCACTATAAGGAGAAAAATCCTGGAATGTTTTCATGTAAAACCTTCATTTCTTTTCGACTGAAGAAAGAAAGACATGAACATCTTGGATAACATGGGGGTGAGTAAATTATCAAGAAAAGTTGGACTTAAATTATACTTTAATAATCCTTAATAATCATTTAATAATATCAGCTAAAAGACTCCATGTATGTGTACAGGTTTAGTTGAGAATTTCATTTCCTTGAGAAAAATTAACATGTAGCTACTGTACCTGATATTTACCCAACTGAATCAATATTGAATTAGGATCGGAATCAAATCGCAAGCTTATGAATTGAAATCATGACATGTGTCAAGCAGTAAAAAATAAATAAAATAAAAAAAGTAGCCTACCCATAATGTAAACCTTGTAACATGTTGTAACTAAACTTAATGAAATTCTGTTTAGTTACCAAATGTTTTGGCAATCACAACAATACACTTATTGTGATTCCAGATTTAACCGCCCTCCCCCCAATTCCCCTATTATTGCAGTACAGATGTTGTCTGATTTACAACATGACAATTTGTAGCTGCCACGCTGGACTAGCCTACTTCTTCTGAGGCAGTGGCAGAAACATCTCAGGCTGGTATGAGTGGCTTTATACTGTGTTGTCATCTCTGCCGGTTTCAAAGCACTTTTCTGCTCAACCTGAACTTAGCAACAACACAACCTTGTTTTTGCAGGAAGCTGACAGAGAGACTGACTAAGGACTCGTGCTGTGACTGCTGTCGTGGGCTGTGATAATGCTGAAAGTGAGATTGTCGTCAATTTAATCAGAAGTTTAGTTAGATTTGTATATTATTATTTGTATATCATTTGTAGACATAATAAAAAGCACAAGCCTCGGTAAGCTGACCCTTTCTCTTCCTTCTTCACTCTGAACTTCATCACATTCACATTTTATGTAGCATGAGAAATAATCTAAACCACGCAAAATCTAATTAGAGAGGTCAGACTGAAACTGATTTCCAGAAATGCAATTTGATTAGCCACATATATCAAACCACATATTAGCATAGCTCTAACGTGGTTTCAAAAAAATGACATTTCATGGCATTTTTTTGCCGTTCTCACTTGCTAAACATTGACGGATTCAAATTAGATATGCAGAAAAATTGGGCTTGGACTGACAGTCTGAATAAGGCTTATTTGAGGTTTAATGGCAGAAGTATTTCCTGATGCAACCCCAGCACTAGTGCCCTGTTTACACCTGGTATTAAGATGTGTTTTGGTTGATTGGATCACAAGTATTAGATATGTGAGACATATACCCATTTACACCTGGTGTTTTGTCTGTCTCTTTTGTCCACTTCTGACCATTTCTGTCCTGATTTCTTCGAGGGAAGGGTCTAAGGGCAGGTAAATGACACTTGACGGGTGCTCCATTAAACCTTCGTCCTCAGTTAGGAACCTGGGTGTGCTCTTTGATACCAATCTTTCATTTGAAAGTCATGTTTCTAGTATCTGTAAAACCGCCTTCTTCCATCTAAAAAATATATCTAAATTACGACATATGCTCTCAATGACAAATGCGGAACAGTTGGTTCATGCATTCATGACCTCAAGACTAGATTATTGTAACGCTCTACTGGGTGGTTGTTCTGCTCGGCTTTTAAACAAACTACAGTTGGTTCAAAATGCGGCAGCTAGAGTTCTTACTAGAACCAGAAAGTATGACCATATTAGCCCAGTTCTGTCAACATTACATTGGCTCCCTATTAAACATCGTATAGATTTTAAAATCTTGCTACTTACTTATAAAGCTCTAAATGGTTTAGCTCCCCAGTACCTAAGTGAGCTCTTAATGCATTACAGTCCTTCACGTTTATTGCGATCTCAGAATTTAGGCCAGTTGATAATACCCAGAATATCAAAATCAACTGAAGGCGGCAGATCATTTTCCTATTTAGCACCTAAACTCTGGAACAATCTTCCTAGCATTGTTCGGGAAGCAGACACACTCTGTCAGTTTAAATCTAGATTAAAAACACATCTCTTTGCTCTTGCATACACATAACACATTATCAATACATTAACATTTTTCAAATCCGTTAAAGGATTGTTACGCTGCAATACTTAGGTCGGCCGGAACCGAGAACATTTCCTATAACACTAGATATACCTGTACATCAGAACAAGAATGGCATCTACGCTAATATCTGTCTCTCTGCTTATCCTGAGGTTTGCCGGGTGCTGGATCCAGGCCGTATCCAGGTCAGATGGAGAACCTGCGTCTGGACCTGACTACAACGTAGCCCAGGATCCCCGTATCCGCTTACATATATTTATATATAATCGATTTTTAATCTCTATAATAAAAATGTACAATTCAGATTTTGATCTCCATATACATTTACATAAATATATCTTGCAAGGGGTTTTTTCCCTCCTAGGACTTTTTTCCCAGTGTTAGCACGCTGGGTTTTTCTCCTAGGGGGTTTTTTCCACCCCTGGAAGTCAGCCGACATTGGCTTAATGTAGCACCATCTTGTATATGTTACATATTACCACGCTTGCTTGTACAGTTTTAACCACTTCCCTTTTTTTCTGTGCTTCTAATATGTAAAGCTGCTTTGAAACAATTACCAATTGTAAAAGCGCTATATAAATAAATTTGACTTGACTTTTTTTTGACTTGACTTTTTTTCAGATCTTTCAATATTTTCAATATTTCAATTTACATATGAATGACGGCATAAAGGAGACAATGGAAAAACATACAGAGAGCATCAGCTTTCGTTTCTGCTCTGACATCCGCAAGATCACACCGAACACTGTGAGTGTGTGTTAGAAATCAGGAATGGTGAGAGAACATTGTGCTTTTTTCCTCTTCAAACCAAACTTGGGTCTTCAGCTGACAAAGTTTAAATCTCTTTTGGCTAGCATTAGCGCACATATTCCCATAATGTTTATGCATTAGGTCAGTAGGAGGAGAGTAGGCGCTCTTTTGTGGCTGTTCGAACACATTTGATCACATGAGAGTTTACTATGGAAGCAATTCAGCCGAATACATTTTTCACTAGCTCTGTAAGTGGTCGAAAGTGGACAAGCTCAAAACTTTTTAGACCCCATTTACACCTTTATTTTTTATCAGCCACCTGTGACAAAATTGACAAAAACACATTTTAATACCTGCCGCAAACAAGACACTCTCACACGCTCTCACTATTATGGGCAATTTCGTATGTCCAGTACCCCTAACCTGTGTGTCTTTGTGTAGTGTGTGTTTGTGTGTGCGTGTGGGGGTGCTTGTTTTTGTGACACATCAGGACACAAATGTGTATAATGACATGGGTATGACATAGGTATTACAAGGAGTGGAATGTCCCCACAATTCAGGGTGTAGGGTTTGGTGAATAACATATTACCTTATCAACCTCATATTTCCATCTATGTGCCATAAACTGTTTGGATGAGGAACATGGTAGACTCTTCGCGCAATAGAACTACTCCACCTGCGTGCAGTCGCAGTTGGATCGATTTGGGTGAGGGGCTTCTCGGACCCTGCACCGCTGGACAAACAGCCCTTCTCCACGTAGCAGTCCCCTCATGATCTAAGAATAATAAAAACACATTACATTTTTTTGACACTAAGGATGCAGAATAATGATTTAAATTTCCCTTGCCGAACACACCTCACTTCCTGTGTTGGGATAGAGACTGTGAAGTCTTCTGACATGCTGAATGAGCTCTTCCTCAGTCACTTGTGTTTGCAGTTTTCGTATAGGAATTCCAAGCATTTTAGTTTTCCTATAAAGAAATGAAGATGAGCAGCCCAGAATCTTGGCCATCTGCTTAATGGTGTGTCCCTGTTTCATTAGAAACTCAATTTGCTGCTTTGAAACATTAATGGAAGGTCTTCCACGTACTCCTAAGACAAAAGGAAAACAACAATAAAACAACAATTAACAGACACTGCTACGGTCGCATGGGCATAACAGTGCGTGTCCAATATCAAATGTACAAATCACAATTGAAATTATTAAATATGATTTAATAAAATATCTGTATTTCTTTATTAATTTTAGGGCTTGTTTTGCAATCAGGTTCAGTAATTATGTTTTAATTATGTAGGGCGGCAAAATTCAGGGGATTTTCAAAGAATATTTTCATTGGAACTAATGATACATTAACTGGAAATAATGGAAATAAACTGGAAATTTGCAAAATGGCAGATTTGCCTATAGGCAACGTCAATATAGCGGAAAAAAAATCTGGCAGCATGATCTTGTTTAAAACAACCATTTTTTTTGTTTTTTTTTACAAATTAAGCTGAATTTCTACCCTGCGCGTTCGTCAGTCACATGAACACAGCACACCACTAAAAAACTGAAAACCATATTAACACAATAGAAATCACGTGACCTTGGCCAATTTGAATAAAAGGTCACTTTTAAAAACAGTGTTTCGAACACTAGTTAGTAATAGATCTAACATAGAATGCGCTGCGAAAACAACTCAGCGAACACAAAACGTTTGACAACATATTGTTTACTTGGAATAGACAATAAAATATCCCATAATGTGTAAACGCATATAAACACAATGGAGTAGATACGGAGCCCCAGACATGACAGAAAAACAAATGGT